>NC_139256.1:52464011-53064011 GCF_977018435.1 Lepisma saccharinum
TGAATTCGTACGAAACTTTTCATGGTTGAATGTTATTGGATGTTGTCTTTGAACCAACTTCAACATAACGTGATTAACTATACCAATAGAGGACCTTATTTCCCTTGAACTATGCTCTAAACAGAGGCATGCAATATTTATTTCTTGAACCTCGACAAGAATGGAGCTCTACGACAAATCCACAAGAGAAAAGGTGATCGGTTTAATCGAGGGAGCTGGATTGTCACCTCGTTTAGCTGTATTGATCGAATTTGGAATAGAGTAATCTTCGCAGACGAGAAAGTATTTTCTATTGCAAATGATGGTCCGGTTCTGGTCGACCGGCGTCAAGGACAACGATTTGATCCCCGTTTTGTTGCTAACTCACGTCACGTGAGCGTGCCTATCTGGGGTTGGATATCTCTCGGTGGCGGAGGTGACCTACACCGCATAGGACGTCTCAACGGGTTAGAGTATATGCACATTTTGGAGCATGTTATGGTTCCTGACGTGCGAGCTTTGTATCCCGAAGAAACTATTGACTTCCAGCAAGACCACTCCCTCATCCATGATTGAGCCATTGTTCAGCGTTAGTTTTCTGAACGAAACGACATAAATCTGATTGACTGGCCACTCATGTGATGTGATATCAATCCCACTGAAAATATGTGGGCCGAAGTCGTTTGGTGTTTGAAAGAAAGCTGACCTGATCCAGCACCTCGAAGAAGTGAAGAACTATTTGACCAAGTCAACAATGGCTGGAATGACGTGCGCACTTCACAAAGATATATTCGACATCTTGTGCAATCCGTTCCTCGACGCCTGTGACATGTCATAGATGCAAGTGTCTACTGGACAAGATATTAAATAAATGTTCAATTTTCCCAAACATTCCTTTTCAGTACTAACAAATTTTAAAAAATACACCCATTTAAGAAATATTTCGGAACCTTTCATATTATTGTCTTATAGGCCTTAATATAAATGAAAATATCCAGATGAAGTGAGGGTTGAATCCTTATCACAGACACAAGTGGAACTGGAAATGCCACAAAGCAACAACAGAGTGAACTCCACAGTTAATACGATATCTTACTTTTTGTTTGCTATTCATGCATACACCAATTCCATCTGGAAAACTGTTTTCTTTTAAAGATTTAGATCGAAAGAGTTTCGTTCACTAATTTTAACCATAAGGATCGTAAAACACAGTCATTCATTAGTTATTTCCTTGCTTTGTTGGGGATTTTCCGGTAACGAAACCTCTGATTTGTAGCTATAATCTAGCTTCCCTTATCTGCTTCTCCTACCGACTTTAACACGTGTCCGTTTATCGTATGCGCAATTGCCTTGTTAAATTATGTTACATTGCAACTCTGGGAGGGAGAGAGAGAGAGAGAGAGAGAGAGAGTAAGAAGTTGTGTAGCTTGTGGAAAGGAGACTAGATATATATTCAACACTTCATAGAAATATATGTTAACAACTGGAAAGTAAGGAGCGATGTTTTCGCGAAAGAAAAACTGATGTAAGAGGAAAGTGAACATACATATAGAATTTTTTTAAATCACAAGACCGAGTTGGACACAGCAACGACGTTACAAGAAAACAACCCCTAGTTACCTCCAGTCCAGAAACGTCTTGTCAATTTCTTAACTTATTATTATTGACTCGTCATGTGTGTTAACACAACTTATGACGCAAAGCTGAATTAAATAACAAGTTTCGTGCCTAAAATATTGCCAATGAAATGAATTTGATTGAATTTCTGACAAGTATTTAGTCAGAAAAAATCGAACTGAGCTAAAGGAACCTTCCTCGAAGTATATCTATATATAATAACCCATGGCGCGACATACCCCGAAAGGCTTTGGGCTATCTCCCAACTGCCGGTCTCCCTCCCACAATCCTTCCTAGTGGTGTGGAGTTCTTCAAACGGTAATGAGGTGACGTGGGGTCAGCACGTCGAACCCTCAGCTGTCATAGGAGATTTTTATGACCGGGTTACGCTAATCACTCGTAACTTCCTCACGTTGGTGTGTTGCCATATGCACAGGCCGAATACCCAGAGAATGAAACCAGGCGGACTCAAACCCATGTGTGAAGTTAAAACAATGCAAAATCTTCCGTTCCCCCAACTACAATATTCCACTTTACACTACACCTCTACAGAAATGTCTATGTCTTGATCTCTCAAACAGAACAGAGTACTTAAAATAACGCGAGTACGTCGGCGTGGTGTAGGAGGATCGTATTTGTTTGTGGAATCAAAGGTCGTTGATTCAAACTTCTTGCTTCTTTGCGGAGACTTTTTCAGAAAGTAAACGGCCTTGGACGAGAATATTTATCTACATTTCTGAGAAATTTCCGTTTATACAGAAGGTTATTGATGGTAACGATTTCGGTCACCAGGGAGCAGCACGTAGGCACAGAACAGAGCAGCCAGAGCGAGTAGGACGAATGAACTGTGTGTTGACTTGCAAATAAAATGGTTGGTGTGTGAGTGAGTGTTTATATGGCACCAAAAATTCCAGTCTTTTGGGAGGGGGACATCTGTGCCCTTTCCGACGTTGGTTATATTAGTAGTAGTAAATACCATCGGATGAGGACAAAAAATCGTACAAATGAAGAGTTCATATGATTAACAGACCGATTTGGCTATACTTAAAACTATGTCAAGATGCCCATATGAGTCAATTGCCCCAAGTGTGCTATGCTGTCAAATCCCAAGAATCCCGAATTCTAGTGTACAAATGAAGAACCCTCAACATACTAATTTGGCTACACTTAAAACTATAACAAGTTGTCCATATGAGCATATTGCCTACAGTGTGCTACTCTGTCAAAATCCCAAGAATCCCGAATTCTAGTGTACAAATAAAGAACCCTTAACAGACTGATTTGGCCATGTGTACAAAAGCTGCATCTGTCAGTCTTTTGCCTATAAGCCTGCTAAAAATATATCCCTTTTGCTTACACAGTAGTACACTGTAATATATGCTTAAATATTTGTTCAGAGTATTAATATGTTAACCCGAATATTTTAATTGGTCACCAGGCTCAACTCATATATCTAATACTAAAACAATACATTGTGTAGAGGTCTTCTAAAATTGCTCTTTGACTCTCTCGTTTCTTATATCATAAACATATGATTTCTGACCTGTAAGAATAACACTACATATGGTGTTGGCAGGTGGTGTATCATGGAATTCATAGCTTATTTTATGTTTGTCCTGTCATTAACTACAACCTGTTTGTGTTTTGAGGTGTTGATTACAAACATCGGTCCCTGTGCTTTGAATTCATCGGGTGAGTAATACATGTCGGTATTGCCAGTAGTGACTCTTTTGTATGCTGTGTAGGCCTCGTATAATTTAAGAAAATCATCCTTGGACATGTCTAAATTATAATTTTCTCTGGGGAACACCTCGTTTCGCCCATTTTTAAGATATATGTTCTTGATGTTACAGCTATCGAACTTACTTGAATTTTGTTGCTGATTGTTGTCTTGACCAGTCTGAAACAGCACCACCACAAAATCTGGCATGTCATATTGTATACTGGAGAATGAGTTTGTAGCATCAAATTCATAATAGCTACCAGTAGCAGGCTTCTGGACACATTGATATGTATAAAATTGTAAAGGCACCTGTGGATTTTTTAGTATATCTGCTTTATATTTAAAAGCATAACTGGCTTCATATTCAACTACTGGAATTCTTAGCTCCATAGTCTGAATAAGACATTTGCCTTCGTCAGGTAGGTATTAGGCAGAGCTGCACCAGTAGAGTTTAATGTACTGTACCGCATCAAAGCATTATTATCATTGGCGGCTCTTCGAAATGTGATTCTTAAACCACCTTTCCACATAATATCTTTGTAATCCGAAAAAAATCCTGGCAACAGGCGCATCGGGAACAATATGGTGTGGCGCGTGGTTAATATTTTATCACCAGCCTCAAATCCACCTATTTTGTAGTAAGAAGCCTCGGTCTTGGATAAGTTCAGTGTGGCTAAAGCTATAGATGTAATACCAGGATAGTCTACTCTGTGTATGACAACACCATGCTTTCTGATCTTGATTTGAGAAAACAGAAGCGGTACAAAATTGTCTACTAGTCTTATATTTGAGTTAGCCGGATAATCTGTTCCATCGAGCTTTACAACATCAAACTTGATATATAGGTCTGCTCTGTGGGGGTGTATAAAGCCATCCCCTACGTCAAGGTCAACCTCAATCTCTGTGTTGGGCTGATTCAAATTGGCAAAGGTCCTACGGTTCGGGGGGAACAACTGTAGCTCGCAACTCTCTATATGCTCCATTTTTTAGTATATATTTTATTTATATATTAATCTCTATGATGGCGGTTGTTGTGGCTCCGGCAAAATCAACTAATTCCTCTTCTTCGTTAGTGACCACCAACTCAATGTAGTCGATTCTATTATGGCACCGGAAAATACAATGTTGGTGATGAAGTGTAGATGATTGGCTCCATAAATTCAGAGTTAGGTTTGAATGTTGAGATGATGCCAGTTTGTTTGTGAGTGCCTATTACATTTAATTTGGTGATCATACCCTCGGCCACATTACAGTGAATATTCAGAGTCTCTATGGCTAAGAATTTAGGTATATTAATAGCAGTGTGTTTGATGGCTGGTTCAAGTTTTGTGTTGTTCTGGAAGCCCAATAGCTTTCCTATAGTACCCAGATCTACTGTCTCTGTAGCAGATACAATCTCTACTCTGTGAGTGACAGAATTTTGACTTAACACTACACCTCTGGGTAACTGAGCATTTAGAGTAGACAAATTATACTGCCCTAGAGTGATGACAATGTTTTGGTCGCCAACGGTGATTGTGTTGTTATGGTGTGTAATATTGGGGATCAAGTACATGCCGTAGAATGCTCTGAGAGCTATTGTTTTGGGGTATACTATATCATCATGTAGTCTAAGTTTCAATATTGAATTCTGGCTGGTCAGATGGAATATGCCCATGATGTTTTAGATACCACAGGACTTTTTGAAAATCTTCAATTGAAGGATTATTTATTTGGGACAGATATCTAAGAACAGATAAACACAAAGGTCCACAATTAATATCTTCAAAATTTTGAATACGATCGTCATTGTAATACAGATTATGAGATTTTAGATATTTTACTACATTATTAGGTGGAATACACCCAAACGAATCGAACACAAAGGCCTTCTTGTTTGAATGTTCAAGATAGCAGATCCAGTGTGTGCCGTGATTTTTGTAGTTATCCAAATTGACTATGCCACACTCTTTTTTTGAGTGGTTGTTCTGGTAAAGAATCAGACATGTACACACCTCTAAAATGTCTGATGCCCAGTGGTTTGATTAAAGCTTCGATATGTTGGTTGTTAAGCGGCACTTGTTTTTTTAAACTTAATCATGACTTTTTTAAGATCTTTGCAATGTCTCTCTATGGCCAGATTATGGCGCTTCAGTTCATCTAATTCTGCCTTATTTTTTTCGCATTTATTACTGTTTTTGCTATGGCAGCCGATCCCCCTGCTAAGCTACCAACTGCTCCTAGTGCTGCTAAGATAGCCGGGATACTAAATATGAAGCCCCCTATATGCCATTTTTTTCTGGAATGCTGTAATTTTTTTTAATTGGGGTGTAGTAAGTAACAATTTCACACCGTGCCCCTTCGCAAGACAAGAGCTTTTTTTTCTTACACTGCTTTTTGGTTAGAAGACTATCGATAGTCCCAAGTGATTTGAGACCCGCATATGGTATCTGATACGTAACACCCTTGGCTTTCATCGTAGGTTTATTATATATATGTTCTGGGATTGACTAGCTCAATTAAGTTGTAGCCAGTTTATTTAATCTATTACAACCCCCACCCTACTTTTTGTTTGGTGTTCATAGCTATGGTGGTCCCTAATGCTGCTATTCTCTCACCCAAAGAAGCATCTCTGCTTACTAATCTACCAAATGCAGCCTCTTCTAATTTTTTGTCAGCCACATGTCGCCTATCAAGATTGTCATGTGTGTTGTATGCTATGTCATGGTCTCTACAAGCATCGTCTAGGTTAACACTGAGTCCCCTCTCTTTAGTCTATGGTCTTGTTTGGTACCGGGACCACAATACTGACAGCCTGGTATGTGTAGCTCAAATGGCAGCTTGTGTATGATGTCACTAACCAGCCCCCGACCCTCAGATATAATCCAAAATTTATGCGGTAGAGTATTAATAATTTTTATAAGATAACCAATCCCCTTAGTGTCGTTGACTATAAAATTAGACAATTTGGTGGCTATCATGTACATAATTCCAACTTTTTTATTGTAAAAATTATGGTTACCAGCATTTTGTCTGCCTCGATCCATTTGTGTTCTGGGAGACCTAGCCATTTGACCAGTATCTTGTTGCCTTTTCTGCGGATAACTTTTTCTATGAGATAAGTGTCAAGCTGTTTAGTTTTGCTGACTTCTTCTTCATAGAATCGGCCTTTGAGGATTTTGTTGTGATGGTCTTTTATTATATAAGTGTTACGGGTCCCAGGTTTATCTTGAACCACTGTAAATAATTCAATGCTCCAGTTTATAGTAAAGCCTCTTTTGAATATGTGCTTATATTTACTAATCCTCACTTGATCACCTATCTTGTATTTAGGACTTCTTGTTGTTGGCTGATATCTCGGATAGTAAACAGTGTTGATTAAGTGCTGCTCGTCAGATTTGGTTACGTCAGATGGCTTCTTATTAATTGTGGTGTGGAAGGTGTTGTTATACTGATCTAGAAGTTCTGGTATCATAGCAACCCATTTATAATTACCTTGAAGCGTAAATTGCTTATACATATGGCTATTTAGGGTCCTGTTGAATCTTCCTACAATAGAGGCTTTGAGATCGCTGTAACTAATGTCGTATTGACTGGCTCTTATCAAATTGTTGAAACACCAAATTATAGATATCTTTACCGTTATCTGTTTGTAGAAAGCGCGGTAATCTGCCACTCTGATTGATGATTGTCCTAAAAGCTTCTGTAACACATACTCCAGTCTTGGATTTGAGTGGCACAGCCCAGGCATATTTCGAAAATATATCTATGACGGTAAGTAGATATTTGTAGCCCTTGTTGATCTTGTCAATGTTTTTCAGCTGTTCACTTGCAATCTCAACCCAGTCAGCCTGCCACAAATCGTCTATGCCTTTTGTAACCACTGGCAGTCGCTTATAGTTACGTCTGGCTGGTCTGTGTAGCTCGTCAACTATGATTTGTCTAGACATAGTACGTAAACAAGAATATTGCAACTGTGGGGTGTTCAGCAGCTGATACTACAAGATTTTCTAAATACAGCTGATCCCCTATTTTTATATTAAATTCGAGAGAACCATCATCTTCAGCATAGGCTGTTTCTAGTGTATCGGGGTCTGTAAAATCCTCTAACTCCACACTGGTGACCTTTGGTATGTTGTCAGCATTGGCTATTCACAAGGTAGGGTAGTGGTGTGCCCGTGGTTTTAACCAGTTTTTGATCAAGACCGGTCTGAGTGTGCCTCTTACGAAGAACTGGTAATAAAATTGAGCAAGGGAAAATATATACAGTTTGCCACCTGGTGTAAACGGTGATTCGTATTCTCTGTTGGGGACGCTGTACAATTCAAGGATTACTGTGTGCTTAGGATTCTCGATTAGGCCAGTTATTTCTTTTTCTACTGTAAGCAATCAACTTATTACAGATTGAAGGTGCTTATTGATAGTCCTAACAACATCGTCGTGGCCCGCTTTGATTTTTATGTCCACAGCAAATTTTTTGTATTGTTGCACAATCTCTTGAAGCTGGGTGGTAAAAACAGACAGAGCATTTGCTTGGTTGGATTCTAGGGTCCCTAGCTGTTGTTTGATGTTGGCTACAATTTGCTGTAGATTTTCAACAACAGCCAATTTAGAACTTTGGGCTGTAAGATCATGGACTTGGGTTCTGATATCCTCAAACAGGGCATACAGTTCGCTAATATGTTGATTAGTTGGTAGAGTGGCCACTGTCTGAGTAAGCTGTTTGATCTCTGTCTGGATATTTTTGATGTCTTCTGATTTCAGTATGCGATTCACGGCTCTTTTAATATTTTTCAGATCCTGTGATGTAGGCAGATTGGCCACTGTATTCTGCAGAGACTCAAGTGCCAATTTTACAGCATTTAATTCAGTAGCATCAGCTACACTACGCATAGCATCTTGGAGCAGGGCTATGTCAGCCTGAGTAGGTGTGGATTGTTGTAAGATTTCAAGCTTTGTTTGGATATCATCAATCAAGTGAAGAAAATGGGATAGCTCGGATTCGGTGTTGAGGTTTTCAAGTTCGGTAATCTGTTGCTGGACACTGACAAGAGTGTCTACGATACCAGGGATTCTAGAGTTTCTTGTACATTTGTCAGATCATTTTGTACTGCTGCTATGGTACCCTCAAGATGGCTTATGGTACTCTGAATTTTTCCAAAATCTTCATATGTCTCGAGTTGCAGCTTGATGTTGGCAACACTACGAGTGATAGCACTCAGAGCATCAGAAGATGGTAGGTTGTCCATAAACTTCTCGAGTGTCTCGATTTTTTCATTAACCTCGGCTATAGCATTGTTTAAGGGGTCCAGATTAGGAATCTCCAGTGATTGAAACTGTTCTTTTAGAGTAGAAATCACTAGATCAAAATCATCTTGGGACTTTATGCTTTTGACAATTGTTTGGAGCTGTGTCTGGACGCTACAAATCTGCTCTTCTAGTTGGTATTTCAATTGATCAGAGTTGGTAGCCTGAGTCTTAAATTTGGCTTGATGAGCTGATATAGCCTCCTCTAACCTTTGAAAATTATCTAATGTGGCCAAGTCAGTATATTTCAGAAGCAGCAATTTGAAATCAGAGTCAAATTTAAGAAGAGGGTCCATGCATTGTGATTGTAAATTGGTAATCTCTAGTTGAATACTGGCATTGAGTGTAGTTTGTAGAGCTTGTAAATCACTTCTTAATTTTTTTGACTCTGGCATCAAGCATCAGAATCTCATCACTGTCATCTTCGCGCCTTGTATGGCCAAATATATTGTCAGGCATTGTGTTTTTAACGGTTATTTATTATAGAGTATCTGATTCTTAATTCTATAAATAGAAGTATAAGCTTGTCGTAGTGTACCAGGACCTCAATATATAAACAGTCACCGGCAGAGACAGTATATACAGTGCCAGAAACCATGTTTGAATGCTTAATTCTGTAAATATTTTTGCCTATTGAAACCTTGACATTGCCCTCGGAGGTTGTAATAAATTGTAATTGACCACCTGCAGGTAACTGGTAGTGGTTTAAGTTATTGTTAAATATGTACAATGTTTTACCTGTTTCATCATCAACATCTGTAAGTATGCTATTCACATGAATAATTAACAAACCACTTAGTTTAGATAGCATAGACTGTATATCAGGAGAGGGTGATGGTGCTGGCAGGTCCATAATAGCCTGTTTTTGAACCCAAATAAGTTCATCGGCATGTTTATTTATTGTAAACCATGCTCTGTGATTGGGCATTGATTTCCACTTATCAAGTCACAATGACCCCATGGTAGAGTATGTATACCACATGATAAAACGCATCTGTTATCCTCATGTGGGTCCAGAGCTACTATTCTTACAATATTTGTGGTCAACAAGCGATCCACACTCTGGATTCTACATTCTGATGTTCTGATTGTATTATATGATTTGATACAATCTTCATAATCTTTAAATCAGAGCTCTTTGTCCACAGTTACTCCACCAATACCCTTGGCTTTTTTGGTAACAGCACCACTGGATGTTTCAAAACTGTACATCTTGGCCCTTAACCCAGTAAATGCTACAATAACATCGCCAAGTGTCTGGTCTTTTAACTTGCCAGGCACCTTTTTGTTGTGGGGTTGAATATTCAGATGGCCAGGCAATTCACTGGTTTCAAAATATTCAAGCAATGCAGGCTGTGCTATATCTTGATAGACATCCTCTGTCTGAATATCAAGGATAAAGCTATCCGTGTCCATATACATCAGTCTTATACGATCACCATAAAAGGGCTTCAGCACATCGTAATATAGCTCCAGCATGTGTAATTTGGCAAATTCTAATATTACAGCCCCTACATAAATAGGATTATCAAACTTGATCTTAGTTTTTTCATGTTGAAGAGTGCCAGATTATCATCATAAATTTTTCTGTAGTTGAAATTAGGCTTTGCTACCAATTTTTTGCTTTGGCTGGTGTCGGTAACCAACTTGACATCAGTATGCTTTCTTACCATACACCGAATTGACCATCAATTTAAACAAGGTCTTATCAAATTGTGTTATCGCACATGTTCGAAGCTCGGTATTTGTATCAATATATGGCTTCAACCATTTTGAGTGGCTGAACCTTAAGACTTTGCCAACCTTGGTTACTTTAACACCATGACGCATCAGAAATTGGAGGTTCTTGTAGTATATGCCATAACCCTGTTTTGGCTTCAGAGTCATCATCAGCATCTTCTGTTTAGAGCCAGGCGGACACTCGACCTCAGGAATTGGCGGCAGATCAGAAAACTGGCTGTGCAAATTATCAGGAATTGCCATATCGACCTCTAAGAACAGGCCATAGTCACTGTCATCAAAGTCTTGAAGATCCCCAATATTGAAATCTTCGACCCACTCAAGCCCTGCGTATGGCAGTTTATCCATCATAGCATAAGCATACAGGCTGTTGGCATCCACATAAAATATATAGTTTGATGGTCGCACAGAATTATAATTGGGAACACACTTGTTGTTGGCTCTGGCATATCTTTGAGAACATTGTACCATGCCCCCTCGTATATATTGTTCAATGAACAGATACATGTCCTGGTCCTGGATCAGATCCAATTTTATTTTAGTATTCAGAAACATCGCAGACCATGCTAGGCCTGGAGCACTGTAAAAATTGACCGGGTCAAGGTAATAATTTTTTATTGAGGATGCTCTAAATGCCTCAATAACATCGGCTAAGAGCGTCACATCGAGTGTCAAATAGTATTTATGATAATCAGCACGATTCTGACAATTTAAGTTGATCCACATCAACTGGGCATGGCGATAACCATAATCACTAATTCCTGATGCTCTGAGCTTGATATATAACTCTTGTTGCGGTGGCAGAGCATGCTCGTCAAATTTGGAAAAATCGGTAACATAGTCGTATGGATATACACCCTTACGCCTAAGCAATTTCAGGTCCAAATTTGGAAACATAGCACATGTGATTTTGAATTGGGCATCAGATAATTGACTGGCCAGAGCGGCAAGGCTAGCCGACAGAAATCTATATGAATCTAGAAATCTTAAGTGTAAAGGCCTACCATCAACACTAATTATCTTGCTAATAGCAATATATTTTTCGTCATTTTCTGCTAAAATATTTAAATTCTGCTTGTCAAACCCCTCGTCTCTGATCAGATGATGAAAATCATAATTGGATGCCCCGTGACAAAATATCGGAACTAATTTCGGTCTCTGGATTTTAATATTACAGCTACTACACAGAGCCATTTTGAATTTACCATCTGTATGGGAATGGTGAGACACCTTGATATTTATGTCCGAAAATTCGGAATTGCATACCGGGCAATTTTCTGCATTGTTGAAATCTTCGATCTGATCCTTTGTTAAAGGCATCATAGGTTTTGATTTTAACAACACATTAGAGGCTATGCAACGGCACTCATTTTCCATTTTATGTGCAAATTATTTTATGGCATTTGGTCCCATGTATAAATATTTATTACTAACAACACCATCCTGTACAACCACATAATAAGAACTAGAAGGTTCATGTAGCTGATACGATGTACTTGAATATTCTTCAGGATCTGAGCTGCAGAATGCATGCGGTTTGAAATTTGATTCAAAATCACAGACTATATACGCTGGGTGCCCCAACAAGGCTTCGAATTTTTTTGAATTCGGCATTTTCATTTGGTTCAGGCATAACCATATGAACAGGTTTATGGTTGCCACAGTATTTTTTATGTTCGACCAACTTATTTTGAGCAATTTCGATATTTGTTTTACGAACGCCATTTACCATTTTTCGACCATCAAATACAGTCAAACATCTCCGACACAACTTGTATATTGTGTTGGATTTGCCTTGTTGTTTTCTGACTAAAGCCTGAAGATTGCGTATCAGAGTGTAGTGGTATGTACCATGCCCCTCAATTAAGAGCAGATCAATCGAGACAGCAGAGTCAACATCAAGATCGCTGATTCTAAGAGGCTCTATTAAGCAATCGCCACGACTAGCAGAACAAATAAACACATTAATAGATAAAAGCATACCATTGTTATCTCTGGCCCTTTTTTCAAATTTATCGATATTCTGGACAAACATTGGATATTCTAAGCCATCCATAATATCATCAAAATCATGTTCATGCTGTTTATAATCACTTATTCGCTGTGGATTCTGGTCGGTATTTTCTATGTTAACCTCGGCTTTTTTTGTTTTTGATTTTGTCAGGTAAAGGCAGATATGTAGAACCTTGTAGAGGTCTGAATCCAGAAATATTAACATATACCCTGTGTGGGGATCCGCAAATACTCCAACCCGATTTCTTAGCAGCAAACTCAGAGTGTTTGACAAGCAATTGGTCTACCAACCTGCTTAGTATCTCGTCTGAGTTTATATTTGAGTATACAGATACAGTTTCTGTTATGTGGGGGTGTGTAAATTTTGTGCCGTTTAGTTTCTTATATTCAGTATACAATTTAAGATATAGCTTATAAGAGCCGTTTTGTGCATTTAGAATAGCTAGCGTATCAGGATTTTTACTGTTCAAAAAATTCTTAATATCACATCTTGGCTGTGATACAAAACGGTAATCCCTTAGTTGACCATCAAAACTACTATGAAAGGATGCATTGCGTGATCGCTTTGCCGGTCTAGTATTATCGGATATAACAAGATTTATTTTTAGACGAGATGTAGATGGTTATGGGGGCAATGTTAAAGCCTGTGCAGAACAAGAGCCTATATGTCTATTGAAGTATGCCTTGCTAAATTTTCTATGGGTTTTTGAGCATATTTTAGTGGGCATTTTGCGTTTCTCTGGATCACAATTACGTTGGTGCTTAGCCCAATTAGGGCTGGATATATTTTTATCGCATTGATTACAATATTTTTGATTTGGCATTTTTGTCGTATGTATTTATATACAATTTCTTGGGGTTCAAATCAAAACTGTATGCTTAATAAAAAATATCAGTTGGATTCAGCAGTGTACTTTGTATGTATACTTGTGTGTATACTTAGTGTGTATACTTAATATGTTTCTATTTTTGATTTTTTGGTGTTTTTATATCATTTCTTGGGGCTCAAATCAAAAACTGTATACCTAATAAAAAAAACAACACAGGTGTCTAACAAACTATGACAGGTCTTAAGCTATTGACCTACTACGTTGATCTACAGATACAATGACCTACCGTAAATACCTGTCTACACAGGCGCGCCGTGTTTATAGGATGCCAATGACCGAAAGCGTGTCACGTGGTGGAAGCCACCGTATTGATCCCCTATAACAAACTGGGACAGATATAAGCCTGACTCTAAATATGAGTGGATTATAACAAACAAGCTGGATGTGTCAAATATCGGACTATTTTATACATAATATAAGCTTTTTGTACAGTATACCAGAAATATGTCTAATATAAATAATAAAAAATTCTATATATCAAACCAAACAGACCTGTAGTCCAGTCTGAGGAGCACTGTAACAACACATCCGTACTCTTCAACCACTCTCACAATACTAACTAATCTGTTAGTTAGATCCAGCTTTTTATATGTGTAGTCAAACCCAGTCTGAGGGGGGAGGGGGGATCATACTTTTTACGGGAAATTCCCGAGGGGTCATAATTTTTACGGGAAATCCCCGAGGGTGTTTTACTAAAGTCTTGGATTAGACAGAGTAGCACACTGTAGGCAATAAGCTCATATGAGCATCTTGGCCTAGTTTTAAGTGTGGTCAAAACCAGTCTGAGGGCTTTTTACTAAAGTCTTGGATTAGACAGAGTAGCACACTGTAGGCAATAAGCTTATATAAGCATCTTAACCTAGTTTTAAGTGTAGCCAAATCAATCTGAGGGGGTCATACTTTTGTTGTTCCAGTAATATAGCCAATCCTACTACTTATAGTTATAGCCAGATAATTAAACAGTGCCATGTGAAAGCATTCCATGTGTCAAAGAAGGGCATCAGTGCAGTGTTGAATCGCCATAAAGCTTGTACCGTACCTGTTGCTGGAACCAGTCAAAGTGGGCCTCGTACATATCGGAAGCCCAAGCGTTCCTCCGATGTTGTGCGTTAAGTGAGATCCTTGGTGCGATGTGAACACCCTGCAACGCAAAGAGTGATTGCAAAGGCAGTGCAATGTTTCCATGCAACTGACAATCGCATCATAGCCGAAGATTTACAACTTGTGCGGAAGCACAAGGCTCAGGTTCATAAGTTGCGTGCCTCACATGTCCAGGAGAGGAAGACCAACAGTCGGAAGCTCTACGAACGCCATCTGGCTGGGGACCGCTGGAAGTATGTGGTATCCCTGGGTGAAGCATGGGTGTATCTGTCGGGATGTGGTAAAAAAGAGGGCCATCTACTATCGTCCACGTGATGCAGGAGGTCGATCTGAGTGGGTACGTGAATGTGCTGAAAGTTTTCCACGCGGGTTCATGGTTGTTGGTGGTTACTGCCATAACGGCAAATTTCCACTGCGCAGAGTTGAGAAAAAGGCTAAAATAAATGTAGCCTATTACCAGACGAATATTTTGGAGCCACTTTACAGACATGATATTCCTTCTCTCTATGGCAGCGACACATCTGACGTTGTCATCCACCAGGGCAAGGCTTCCAGTCATACGGCAAAGTCCACGCAGGCATACATGGATCGGATGGCACGTGAAACGGGCATCCATGCAATCCCCTTTACAGACATCCCTGTGAAATCCCCCGATGCCTCTGCCATGGACTTTTGTGGGTTTCCGTTGTTGAAACGAGCCTTGGGAAGCAGACGGCCCCGCACAATTCAGGGTCTTTGGAAAGCTTGTCAGGAGGAATATGATCGTTTGGACAAATGTGTTCTTCAATTCAGTCTCCTGCAATGCAAACTCCGATGCAGGACCATTGCTACAAGACAGGGGTATCACGTGGAGCACCACCGCTCGTGGCGTCACGGTTTTTATTAAGGTGAGGTGAGTTCTAACTTTGTTACCATGGACGTGAAACGACCTTCTGTATTTATGCAATTTACTTCCAGCATTTTCTGAAGACATTTTAGTAGTGTAATCATGTTTGTTCTACTCCATACTTGGTACGAGGCCTATTATTTTTATTAATTTAAGCACAATGGAAAACTTATTTTGACGATGTTTTTGTCGATTTTATACTACTGCAAATCTGTGTTTTTTTCATCTCATACTTCGTACGAGTGTCATAATTTATTTCGAGTTAAAGTACGTAACACGCACACCTACACCCACTCACGCACACCTACACCCACCCACTCACACCTACACCCACTTACACCCACCTACACCCACTTACACCCACCTACGCACACCTACGTACACCCACGCTCACACACCAACACCCACGCAGAAGTTATTACGCTTCATTGCGATGGCTCGTAAAAGTAAACTGTTGCATCATGTTGCGCAAGAAGTTATTACGCAATATTATGATGACCCCGTATCTGATGTGTTGTTTTCTGATTGGTTGGTTATGACGTAATGCGATGACGTGTGTCTTCTGATTGGTTGGATTATGACGTAATGCGATGACGTGGTGTTTTCTGATTGTCTCACTGTTTCTGATGACTTCAACGCGGTCCGCGCTTAGGTTACTTAAATGAGAAAGCATTACAGATCAGTCAGTATCGTGAGAGTGTTTGAAGAGTGAGGACTCGTTGTTGCAGTGCTGCTCATAATTTTTTGTTAAAAGTTAAGTATTTAATTTATTTTAAAGCTACGTATTATTTATTATTTTTAAGTGTAAAAAGTGTATCAAGTGATTTTTTTCATAGTAATTTCAATCAGATTGAGTTTTGGTGTGATCAGATGTTACTTGTTGTCTCCGGAAATTCTATATAAATAACATAGCTGAAAATTTTATCGTAATAACTACAATTATTTTATTTTGAAGGTGGTTCAAGTTGTTTTTCACACAGATTGAATTTGTATGAATTTGTATTTGTATTAATTTTTGTATTTTTTTTGGAGAAAATTTATATATAAATGCCAGAGCTGAAAAAATATTATAATTATAACTATTGTCTTTTTTAAGTTACATTCTATGAATTATCGTAAGTTTGAAAGAATCTTATTGAATTTTGAGTTGATTGTGCGTCTTATTGTTATTTACTTAAAGCATATTAACAAAATGTCATCTACAATTGTCATCGAATGTGTTATTTGTGGGAAATCAATCTCCAAAAGTAATATTAGCAAGCATAGGGCAAGATATAGTGAAACAGGTTCAAAAATGAATTGTTTTTTACCTACTAAGCCTTGTACGCAATGCGGAAAAATAATTAGCATTGCTAATTTAAGTAAACACATGAAAATTTGCAAAGCATCAACCGGACATGGAACATTGAAAAGAAAAATTGAGCATCCTGAAGCTGAAGCTTTTAATTCCAAACAAAATAAGATGTCTAATGACCAAAAGCCGATTAGATCTGCATTCAATGCAATTTCTGTTTTACTTCGAACCCACGCTGTGATATTTCTAGTTTCGTGTGTGAAATTAAAACATCCATCAAAAATATTCTGAAAAATAAACTGGAAAACAACTCCATAAAAGTATATGTTGATCTAATTTGTGAATATGAGAAAACCAATGGTACGGGAAATATTTTTTTTTTTTTTTTCAAAACGAAAAATCAAGTTCTTTATTTGGCAGACATTGATAATTTGAACGTTTTTTATTCTAATCTTACTAGTGAATTGATTAAGAAACACGATGAATTCGAGGCTAAGGAATAAGGTTGGTCTCTATGCGGAAGTCGACACAGGTTAATCGCTTATGTAAACAAATTTACACCTTTTTCTGCTTCGAGCTACGTTCCACTTCCGATAGAAGTTCAGCATAAAAAGCCGTGCTGAACATTTATAACACCGACAATAAGTGTTTTATGTGGTGCATTTTAGAGGCGCTTCACCCGATTCATTGTTCAAATCATCCGGAACAGATTAGTGACTATAAGAAATATATCGACGAAATTGAATATGCTATGACAGGCATCGAATACCCTGTTGCTCTTTCCAAAATAACAAATTTTGAAAACAGGGTACGAAATAGAGAAGGAAAACGATTAGCTATAAATGTAATTCGTATACTTCAAATAAGCATTTGGTGCATCCATTTAGGATAACTAATATTGTTGATAACGAAGGCATGGAAATCAGTCTGCTTCTCATTGCTGACAATAATGTTCATCATTACACGCTAATTCGTTCACTCTCCCGCTTAGTCAGAAGCCAAACAAGCAAGCATTGTGCACATATCGAAGATTGTCCAAGGTGTTTAACCGTATTCGACGACCTTGACCAACTTAATTACCAACATTTCCAAAATCAAGATATTGCCAAGGAAAAACTTGCTGAACATAAAGTCTACTGTGGAGTCAACAGACCGGCTTGCATGTTGACGCCTAAAACAAATGAATTCGAAAAATTTAAAATGTACAAGGCCTTGTTGGAACATCAGGCTATTATCATTGCGGACTTTGAGGCTTTTCTCAAACCATTGTCTTACTGGGATCCGGATCCCGCATTTTCTTCCACAACACCGTACCAGCTTCATGATACAAATAGTTTTGGATATGTTGTTGTTTGGTAAGATAGGATAGATAAACCATATATATATCGCGGACCGAATGTTATTGAACTTTTTTTCAAGAAGATGGTGGAGGAGGTTGAGAAAATTGGCAGCTTCTTATGCGAATCGAAATCAATGCTTCCACTATCAAGCGTTGAATTTCAATCTTACAATAACATTGAAACGGGTCCGGTGTGTGATCAACATTTCAGTAATGAGAATCTAAAAGTATTTCACCACAATCACTTCACCGGAAACTACATTAGTGGAATTTGTAACACCTGCAACCTCAAGATCCAGAAGCCTAAATTCGTACCAATATTTTGTCACAATGGATCTAATTACGATTTCCATTTCTTAATTACGAATCTTGGATACGATACGAAAAAAATAGATATTCTTGCTCAAAACGGAGAGCGTTATATTTCTATAAGTAAAAAAGTTAAAATTCAAGCAACGAATGAAATCATAGAGATGAGGTTTCTAGATTCTTTTAGATTCCTATCGGCAAGTCGCGATGCTTTAGCGAGTAAACTTACTAACGAACAATTTAAAATTACAAAAGCTAGTTTTCCCAACATACACGTAGAACTGATTAAACGTAAAGGCATTTATCCTTACGAATATGTAACTGATGAATCTAAATTTCACGATGACACTCTCCCACCTCAAAAATAATTCTTCAGTCAACTGAAAAAAACCGGAATCACGGACGAAGAACACGAACTTGCGACATTAATATGGAAGGAATTGAGATGCAATACACTTGGAGATTATCACGATGCGTATCTCAAATTAGACGTAACAATACTTGCTGATGTTTTCCAAGTATTCAGAAAAACAGCAATAAATATTTATAAATTAGATCCAGCATACTTCTACAGTCTTCATGGTTTGGCGTAGTCTGCTATGTTGCTCCAGACCTGGATCAAGTTGGAATTGATATCGGATGTTGACATGTTACTTTTTATAGAAAGGGGGATACGTGGGCGGATGGTGCAATGTTTGCAGACATACGCAAAAGCAAACAATATTCACATGTCTGAGAATCAATACGATGCAAATCGACCATCGAATTACATATTTTACGCTGACGTAAATAATCTCTACGGGTTCGCAATGATACAGAAACTTCCATACGGAGGATTCGAGTGGCTGGAGCCTATTTCAATTCATATTAATTGTTTCGATGATCGTGAATTTGGTCTGTTCATTGAGGTGGACATTGAATTTCCAAATAATTTGCATGCTATTTTTTCCGATTTACCTCCGGCTCCCGAAATTAAATGTTCACTTCATTCTAATCAAAGCAAGCTTATGTTAACTCTGAAGAGACAAGAGAGATATGTCGTCCACAACAAGAATCTCCAGTTTTTTATTGGGAATGGTGTTCAGGTAGTAAATGTGAGAAGAATTCTCAACTTCGAACACTCTCCATGGTTAAAATCTTATATTGAGACCAACACGTGACACAGAACAGCTGTCAATTCAGAATTAGATAAAGATTTTTATAAACTAATTAATAATGCCGTTTATGCAAAAACGATGGAGAACGTCAGAAAGCATGTAGACATAAAAATTGGTTTCAGATAGCAATAAATGTAGAAAATTAGTATCTGATCCTAGATTCAAATCGCGAAAAATTTTCAACGAGAATTTAACACTTTTTAATCTAGATATAAAATTGATAAAGTTCAGAAAACACATTCCAGGATTATATTTGTTGTCTTTCTTCACAGTCGAGGATACTTCTAAAGGATAATGTAATACAAAGCTCAAACCATGAGATCCACAGTAGCCCTGGATCCACACGACGACAAAAGGCGTATTCTCGAGTGTGGAATCCATACTGTGCCTTGAGGACACTTAAGTTTAGAAGTTAATAATAATTGCACTCAACACATGTGAAAAAATAAACCTAACATCAAACCAAAATTTTAAAAATAACAAAAAAAATCCTACACGTAGTCTAATTTTTTATATAATATTCTCTCTTATTAAAATTTTTCTATCACTCTTTCATTTTTTACATCATAAATATATGATTTCTCCACAATTAAAATTGCACTGCATGTAGTATTTTCAGTTAGAGTTTCATGAACTTCACACACCAATTTAATATTAGTTCGATCATTTATAACTACCAATTTTCTTTTTGACGCATTTATTAAAAACATTGTATGAGGTTACAACCAACAAAATGAATGTTCCTCTCCTCAGTATTGATAAAAAATTCGCGCAATAAATAGCGAGTTGCGACTCCCAATCTCAAGGTGTGATGCGAACAGAAACTTAATCTTGAAACCTGTTACCAAATCTATTCAATTTGTAATTTCTTAAAATATATATATATATATTCAGTCAATATAAACTAACTAACAATACTTCTTAAATAATGCTTTAAAAATAAGCCAGAAATGAAACTTTCTAACAAAATTATATTCTTCACAATTTAACAAAATTATATTTGGAATGCATGGCCATGCCTACAAGTAAATTTACACTGCACTTTTTACAATGCTCTTACAAGTAAGTTACAAATGTACCAAGCGTTGACAATTTTGTTGGCAAGATTAGATGGCCATATTAGTATATTTTAAAAGTTCTATCTTCTTATCAAACATGTTCTTTTCTTTGTAAAAGTATATTGTATCTTAGCAGAGAAATCCAGCCTCCCTTACCTGGAGCTGGCTTTTAAAAATATATCTGGTTTCGAAGATTTCTATTTCTAAGTCTTCACCACTTCTGCTATGAAGATCCTTTAGTGTAAAGTGATGTCACTGTTAATTCAACAACTAGTATTCCATTTTTTGTCCATTATGAACTTTAATTTGGATTTATTACAGCCAAATATCCATTATTTGGCCCGACGCTTAACTTGTCGTCTTTTTGGAAGCCATTTCTTCATCCGAAGCTTTGAACCGGGTATCCTTCAATGTCAAGTTGTGATATGGACACACAGACTATTGAATCACTACCTTTTTGTACATCACGAATGTACCTTTTAATAGAAACTGGTGTAAACTTATTTTACAAGTTCAAATATGTAATAAAATTATGTTTCATACAATTTTAAGTTATTTTTGTATTATTTACAAACCCAATTTAATTTATTTTGTATGCTTATTGTCCTTATATTATTGCGATAATTTCGATCTTAGCACAAAGTGATTGGGCAACACTGCAAAATAGCCATGAACTAAGATCAATCACTATTAAGCATTTTTCTTTGACAAATTTCATCGAAATGTTAAATTAACTTAAAATTGTGTCCTTTTATTATTGCAAATGTATGGAGAACCTTGTTAAACAAATGTGAGTACTAATTAGCAAAGAAATATTAACAAATACAAGAATTACTGCTACAAAATTTCCCGTTCTTTGCAATGCTTACAATGGAGCATGAAAATAAATAAAATACGTGACCACATTTTAATTTTGAATAACTTTTTAAATATAACTTCAAAAATGATGACATTTCGTAATCTGTGGTTATTTATTATGGGGAATGCAATGAAATAAAAGCCCCCACTGAAAAATGAAGATTTAAATTTCCAATCTTAGCATATTTATTGACCTTATAACAGTGCATCGGAATGGACTCGTTATAATTGGTCTGTGAATTATGAACTCATCTGGATTCTAATACATGTCTATGTTACCTACAGTTACTCTTTTAAATGCACTATAAGCTTCATATAAATTTAAATAATCTTGTTCTGTAATGTTTAAATTGTAATTTTCACGAGGAAATACTTCATTTCTGCCATTCTTCTGATACACATTTTTAACTTTACAATTATCAAACTGGCTGCTATCTTTTTCCTGATTGTCATCTCTCCCCGTCTGAAACAGCACAGCTACAAACTCTGGCATGTCATATTGCAAAGATTGGAACTGATTAGTAAGATCAAATTCAAACAGTTTACCCTCCACTGACCTCTGAATGCATTGATAAGTATATAATTGAATCGGAATTTGAGGATTTTTCAAAATGTTGGCTTTGTATTTGAGAGCATAATTCGATTCATATTCAACTATAGGCATTCGCAACTCCATAGACTGGATCACACATTTCGCAGCTTCTGGTAAACTAGCCTCATTAATTGTTCCATCTGCATTCAAAGTTTTGTATCTCATGATGGCATTATGATCATTGGGTGCTCTGCGAAATATGACACTCAAACCACCTTTCCACATAATTTCTTTATAATCGGAGAAAAAGCCAAATAGCAATCTCATGGGGAACAGTACTGTGTGAGTTTTTGCTTGAATTTTTGTTCCAGCTTCGAACCCACCAACTTTATAATATGCACTCTCTGATTTGGACAGTTTCAATGTCCCTACTGTAGTGGATGTAATTCCAGGGCAATCAATCCTGTCAATTACTGTACCATGCTTTCTGACATCAATTTGAGAAATAAGAATGGAACAAAATTATCTATAAGTTTTATATTAGCCCCAGGGAGGGGATATTCTTCACCATTACTTTGTTTACAATATAACATTTTATATACAGATCAGATCTATGTGGATGAATAAACCCATCCCCCACCGTGATGTTATACTGTATCTCTTTGTTGGGCTGATTCAAATTTGCAAATGTCCTCCTGTTTGGAGGGAAGGACTATAATTCATATCTCTAGATATTTTCCATTTTGGTATCTATTTATATATTTTAAATATTAATTTCTATTATCGCAGTGCTATTAGCACCGGCAAAATCAATGATTTCATTTTTCTCATTTGTAATAGTTATTTCTATGTAATTAACTTTATCAATAGAAACAGGGAAATAGACTGGTGGGATTGGGGAATAGAAGATAGGTTCCATAAATTCCGAATTCGGTTTAAATGTAGCAATGATACCTGTCTCCTTGTCACAAAAAGATAAAAAAGGTAAAGTGCTCCCTTGTGCATAGCACCACGCCATGAAGGCGTATAGGGGGTATGCCGGTTGTGAGTGGGGGTGATGTGATCAGCATAACGCCCCTGACCGCCTTTACCCTCCAAAGTTTCCCCCAGGTACCCATGTTATTCAACGCTGGGTGGGCGCCGGGGCCGCTTCCAACGTTAGAAAAGTTCCCGGATTTGAACCGGCCGGGTATCGAAGCCGGGACCTTTAGCATGGTAGTCAGACGCGTTACCGACTGAGCCACCGCGGCCACCGTCTCCTTGTGACTGCTAATCGAATTTTCTTCTGCTTTGATAATAATACCTTTGGCAATGTTACTGTGAATATTCAATGTCTCAATAGCTAAGAAGTTTGGTATAAATTTACCTACGTGCCTAATACCTGGTTCTAATTTGCTATTGTTCTTAAATCCTAAAAGTTCTCTCATGGTAGATAAGTCCACTGTTTCATTGGTTGTTACAATCTCTACTCTGTGTGTTACAGAATTTTGAGAAAGCAAGACAGTGTTTGGAAGTTCAAATTGTAAAGTAGTTAAGTTATACTGTCCAGGAGGAATAATTATTTTTTTCATTACCTACTAATATAGTATTGTTGTAGGTAGTCATTCGGAATCAGATACATACTGTAGAATGCTCTTAGATCTATGGATTTTGGATAGATAATATCATCGTGAAGATGTAGTTTCAAAACCGAAGTCTCGCTGGAGAGATGGAAAATTCCCATATTTAATATATAATACAGCTTTTTGAAAATCTTTTAATTTGATGTTTGGTATTTTATTTAAACTTCTGAGCATCGTAATTGGAGATACGTACCAGGATTTAAAGGAGAAAATGGAAAACCCATTCCCCAAGGTATTAACGTGGTACAACATGAACAACCTGAAACTTAACGTTGCAAAGACGAAGGCCATGTTGCTTCACACCGGTAAGGGAATCCCGGCTAACACGATAGATATTACCCTTAATGACGCCAGAGTACCTTTGAGCAATCATTTAAAATATCTCGGAAACATTATCGACCCTCAACTAAATTTTAATTATCAAATAAATAACTATATTCGTAGAATCTATCACCATATTTACATATTTCGAAAAAAATTCGTAAATATCTCAATAGAAATCTGAGTAGACATTTCTAAATTTCATTTATTCGTCCCGTATTCGAGTATGGTGCTAGTCTTATTTTTGGCGGTAACATAACTCATCTGAAGAAACTCGAAACTATCCAAAACAATTGCTTAAGAATCATACACATTCACGACCAAGAATATAATTCCTAACAATTACGCAAGATTTACAATATACCTACAGTCACTTCAAGAAATCATTACATCTACTTGAATAAGGTATTCCATAGCATACATAACAAATCATCTCCATTGCGTCATAGGATTAAGCTCGGCTCAGAGTTCAGCACCGGAAACACCACATCGTCCTTACATAGAGACCTTGTAATCCCCAAACGCAACAAAAACAGATTTGGTCAGAAGTCTTTCTCGTACTTAGCAGCGGTAACTTGGAATTCACTCCCGACGAAGATCAAACTCGGTACCAGCAAAGAGCAGTTCTGTCGTCTTCTACATTCACATGTCTATAAATTCTAACTCCAGTAATATTATTATCAGTGCTTACCCCCCTCACCATCCCCACCCACACACATATATTTTAAAATTTTCATCCCTGTACTTCGAACAGCAATTCCATACACACTCATATCCAAACCCACACACCTCTACACTTTCTTTTCTTCTAAATGTGTATAACTCTGAAACTTTCTTTATTTAATTGCTTCTATAGAACACTATATATACTAATGTAAATTCATCACATTTTCCTTAGATGTAGCTTTTGCATATTTTTTTTACTATATACGGCATCAAGTCATTATTTGTATTAATTTTCTTCAAAATGAAATGTTGTATGGCTTAATTGTAACCCTATGGAAATAATAAATAATAATAATAACATGGCCACATATAATTTGATCGAAACCTTGAATACGATCGTTGTTGTAATAAATTTTAACATGTTTCAAGTAAGGAATTAATTCTGTAGGGGGTACCCCTCCGAAAGAATCGAAAATAAAAACATTGTTATTTTGTTTATAATAGCATATCCAGTGAGTACCAAAGTTTTCGGACTTGTCCAAATTCACCACGCGACATTCTCGAGTGTGAGGACTATCTTTAGGGAGAGAATCAGACATAAAACCCCCCCTGAAGTTTTTAATTTTAAATATTTTAATTAAAGATTCAATATCTTGGTTGGTAAGAGCTTCTTCTTTTTTTTTAATTTTCTGAGTGCTCTAGAGTTCACACCTTTGCCTATTTTTTTCTCCATGGCAAGATTATGACGCTTTTGCTCTTCTAGTTCTGCCTTATTTTTTTTCGAATCAATTACAGTTTTGGCAATATAAGCACTACCGCCAGAAAGCTCCCAACTGCCCCAAATGCAGCCAGGATAGCTGGAATGCTGAATATGAATCCACCACTGTGTGTTTTCTTTCTTGCATTTTGCAATTTTTTTAATTGTGGCGTACTGAGTAATAATTTCATTCCATTTCCTTGGGCTATACATTGCCTCTTCTTTTCTTGTTGTTTTTTAGTTAAAATCGAATTAAGTTTAAAATTTTTAAGATCATGATACGGTATTTGGTACACAACTCCTTTTGGTTTCATGTTGTTGTTGTTATTATTATTTTTCAGGGTATTTATATTACAAACCCCACCCTAATTTTTGTTTTGTATTCATAGAAATGGTTGTACCCAATGCTGTTATTTTTTCACCCAATGATGCATCTCTGCATGTTAATCTTCCAAAAGCTGCCTCTTCCAGTTTTTGATCAGCCACATGACGATCATTCAGATTTTTGTTTGTGTTGTGTACAATATCATGTTCTTTACAAGCTGCATCCAGAGGATTAATACCCCTGTTCCCTCTCCCTATTCGTTTCTCACGTTTTGTACCAGGACCACAATATTGGTAACAAGGTACGTGTAACTCGAACGGAGGTTCATTAATAATATAATTTACTAAACCTCGACCCACTGATACATTCCAGAACTTATGAGGTAAAGTAATGACAATTTTAATTAAGTATCCTATACCTTTAGGATCGTTTACAATAAAATTAGCTAATTTGTCACTAATCATGTTTACAATACCCATTTTCTCATTATAGAAATTATTGTTCCCAGCATTTTCCCCTGCTATAACCAGCAACCTATCTACATGTTTTCTCACATCGTTTACCCATACAAATTGCTTAGGTAAAGTATTGTATTGTTTTATACCACTACCGGTTTTGAGTTGATTCCAGATAGGTTTAATCAGATTTTTGTATTTATCCCCGCTGCTCGATTTTACACGGTTTTCACTAGCATCGTTATTTTGGTACAAAGCATCAGAGAGTGTCAAAATTTCAGAGTAACTTTGATAATCATCTTCTGTAAAATCTTTTGGTTGATTTTTGGTAATGAGCTTCCATAGCCCTACGGTACCAGGATATCTGGACCAGCTGTTTCTCCCATCCAAATTATTTTTATGTTATCCCCTTCGCATATAGACTTGTCAATTTTCCATACTACGCCTTCATTACCCTCAATAGTTGGATACAAACCAAATACTTCATCTTTTTCGAATTTTCCTGTACTCAAAAGATCCCTTGCTAGGGGACCTAACTCGATTTTCTCTGATTCTTCTATAGCTACTTTAGCAGGTGGTTCCTTAAGTACCAGAGGAGTGTGGATGCTGGATAGAGGGTTAGGAAGAAATTCTGCATGATTTTTACCAGTAAGAGGTACCAATTCATTGATGAGGTTTTTATTTTGTTCTGTCACACTCTTAATCTCTTTACCAAGACAACTGATTGTATCGATAATAGGTTGGTCTTGACGCTTGTGTTGTTCGTAAAAACCTCGATTCTCTGATTTCCAACATTTGAAACGTTTGGACAAGTACTCTTGTAATTTCGAATTATCTTCTATTTTATGTTTTGTCATATTTTTGGTTTTTTGATTAATGGTTATTTTATATCGTTTCAACGTTTAAAAAGTCGTTGATTTTATTTCTAAATTTACCATTGTTAGATTTACGAGTCATGTCGATAGTAACAAATCCAAAATCGTCGCTGTTCCAATAAGATGAACAGAATTTTGAAAATTGGTTGTAATTTAATTCTCCTCCCACATAATCATCGTATACATGTTTCAAATTAGTATGATCTTGACGAAACAAACAGATTAACTTTGTATTATCTCGTAGTAATTGTTTGGGAATTTTGGAATAGGTTTGAGCTAAATAAAAGCAGTCTATTTCTTTGTGACGAACCTGTGTAAAGAAATTCCTAATTTCATTCTGATTTTCCAAAATAACATCATCGAATACCACAACAGAATTTTTCAAACATTGGTCGAGAGGTTTTATTGTTGATGCAAATATAGCTATGCCCAGTCCCTTGTACAACTTCATGAGTTGCTGGTATTTCGGTTGTTCTAAACTTTTGGAAAACACATACAAGTGTATATTTTTCCAATCTAGCCAATTGGGGGCAAGCAAGAAATTATCAACCAGCAAAGTGGTTTTTCTACAACCTGATGGGCCTGCAATGAGACATCTTATGTTATCAGGTAACAACCCTCCATTTTTGTTATTAGTTTAAACTACATCTGGTAAACGCTGTACCACATTCCATGTTGGTGTCAAAGAATCACCTGGTTTGCTTCTATCAAACTTTTGTCTGGCAGACCTAACCATTTGACATACAATTTATTATTTTTCTTCTTCAATATTTTCTCGATTAGATATGTATCTCGATATTTTGTTTAACGAAGTTCCTCTTTATAGAATCTCCCCTTCAATATTTTGTTATGATTATCTTTTATTATATATGTATTCTCTTACGTGGTAAAACTTGAACCACTGAGAATAACTCCGTACTCCAATTTTTAGTAAAATCTTTTTCGAATAACTGTTTATATTTACTGACCCTTACCTGATCCCCTAATTTAAACTTTGGCTTCTTGATAGTGTATAGATATTTTTTAAAATAAACAGTAGAAATCAATCGTTGCTCATCAGATGTGGTTACCTCAGCAGGTTTCATGCGAATAGTACTGTGTACAGTATTGTTGTAATCATGAACTAGATCGGGTAAAATTTTAACACACTTATAATTGCCCTGTAGAGTGAATTGTCTCCACATGCGATTTTTAATGTCCTGTTGAATCGTTCCACTATACTAGCTTTCAGATCACTGTATGTGGAATAATGTTTAACATTATGTTGTTGCATTAATTTAGCAAATGCAGAATTGTAAAATTCTTACCCTCTATCTGTCTGTAAATATTTTGGTATCCTTCCCTCACTAAATATCAACTTAAAAGCCTCGGTAGCACAAGTACCAATCTTGGATTTTAGGGGAAGAGCCCATGCATATTTGCTAAAGGTATCAATAACTGTAAGCATATATTTGTAACCATGATTTATCTTATCCAAATTTTTTAAAGTCCCCCTTGGAGGAGCCATCTCGATCAGATCAGCCTGGAAGAATTCATTTATACCTTTTGTTACTACACTTAATCGCTTGTATTTGCAACGGGCTGGTTTGTGTAATTCATGAACTATATCTTGTCTTGACATCGAGTTCGAAGTGAGAATATCGCATAAAATGGATTGTCCTAAGGGTATAACCGCTTTATGTCAAATACTAGCTTGTCACTAATTTCAATATCAAAAACTGATAATTGTTCGTCGTCATGTACTTTATATTTATTGGTAGATTCATCCCAGTATGCAATAGGTATTTGAACTGCCTTGTGTATACCATCTTTTCGCACTATAGTAAACTGAGGAACTTCAATACGTTTTCCAAGTTTTAGAAAACTAAACTTCAGAAATCGTAAACTACCATCAACAAAAAATTCATGTACCTGAGTGTACCGATATAATTTGTAAACATTGCCAGCATTGACGTACGTCCAGCGCCCTCGAGCATTTGGAACACTTTGTAAACTAACAATTTCCATAGGATAAAATTGACGAGTATCTACGTCATCTAGTCTGCTTAATACCGGTTCCAAGTGTTCGTTGATAGTACGAACCAACTCATCGTAGCTAGGTTTGATTTTTACATCAACATACATTTGTTTATATTCCTCTTTGAGATCGTGAAGTTGAGGAGCAAAACCTGATAAAGCAAATTCTTGACTTGCTTCAACAGTCGTAATTTGTAACGTAATATTAGAAATAATCTCTTGTAAATTTTCCACAACTTTAAATTTAGAACTCAGAGTAGCAAGATCGTGTACTTCACTTCTATTTCTGTAAATAATGCATGTAGTTCGTTAATTATTTGATTGTTAGGGAGAGTGGCAACAGTTTCTCTGATTTGCGCAATTTGTGCTTGCATGTTTTTGATATCCTCAGGTTTTAAAATTCGATGTACTGCTCTCCTCATACCTCTGGTTTCCTGGGAAGTAGGCAAAGCAGCTACAGTATTCTGAAGTGTGGTGAGAGTTAATTTTATAGCATCGAGTTCTGTTGCATTAGCTGCATTTTTCAAAATTTCTTGCAGTTGCGTTATGTCATCCTGCGTAGGTGTAGACTGTTGCAGTGTCTCTAATTTACTCTGAATGTCGTCAATAAGATGATGTAAATGCGATAATTCTGATTCAGTATTCAAGCTTTCAAGCTTAGTAACTTGCAAGTATATCCATGTTTTCTTTTTGTTTTTAAGTATTTTATATATTAATAAGAGGATAGATTATTCTTATTTCGATAAACAGAGGAATCAATTTATCATACTCTCCAATTATCTGAGTATACAAAAATTCACCAGCTTCCACATCATAAGACGTATCAGGAAGTAATGTACTATGTTTAATTCTATACAAATTTCGACCTATGTGCAAAACTGCCGCATTGGGTGGTGAAAAGTTTATTTGAATTTTCCCACTAACAGGTAACTTATATGATGATAAGTTATTTTTAAATACAAATAAGTGCTTTCCAGTATCCTCGTCACCATGAGACCAAATACTATTCATGTGAACAAGAAGTAACCCTTTCAATTGTTAATAAATTTCTCTAAATACATTCATTTTTACTGGAAGTCTCTCTACAGGCTGATTTTGATGATGCTTTTTAAACCCAAAAATATTCATGACGTTTTATTTTATATTAGCTATTTATTATTATATATAAAATATATATGTGTACTAAGTATAAAAAATTAATAAGTACATATAGTAAAGAAATATCACCTTGTGCTTAGCACATGCAAAAATTATGAGCAGCACTGGAACAACACGTCCGCACTCTTAAAACACTCTCACGATACTGACTGATCTGTAATGCAAAACTCTTTAAATAACCTAAGCGCGGACCGCATTGAAAACATCCGAAACAGTGAGCCAATCAGAAAACACCCATTACCGAATCGTATACGGTTTAAGGTGGGACACATGAGCCTTACGAAGCATCTGTTGGGTGTCCGGATCTTCCAGCAAGGCTGTTACTGGAGTCAACATCTTGAAAACCTGGACGGGGCCCGACCATCGCTCCTGAAGCTTAGATGAAATCTTATTAAAGGCGTTACTCAAGGGAAAAACACGGTATAAAACCTTGTCCCCAGGTTTATAAGAAACCTGTACGCGAGAGCGATCGTATTTGCGTTGGCGTGAATGCCAGGAGCGCAGTAAATGTTGATACGCCTCACCCCAGGCCTGTGCAAGATCTGGAGACGGAGGAGCCGCCAGTTCCATGTCAGTTTGTAAGTCCCAAAAAAAAATCATTGGACCGTCAATGTCACGACCAAGGATTAATTTCGCGGGCGTAGCTTGAGTAGCGTCGTGCATAGCAGTATTAAAGGCAAAGGCGATACTATTCTAGTGGAGATCCCATTTAGAGTTGTCTTTTGAATTATAACAAATCAAAGACGACTTTAGATTACGAATGAATCGTCGATCAGAAAACAACTCATCAGATACGGGGTCATCATAATATTGCGTAATAACTTGTTGCGTTACATGACGCAATAGTTTACCCTTACGAGCCATCCCAGTGTAGCGTAATAACTTGTGCGTGGGTGTTAGTGGGTGGGCGTAGGTGGGCGTGGGTGTGCGTAGTTGTGCGTAGGTGGGTGTAAGTGGGTGCTGATGTGCGTGTCTGGGTGTAGGTGTGCGTGAGTGGGTTTAGGTGTGCGTGAGAGGGTGTATGTGTGCGTGTTACGTACTTTAACTTGAAAGAAATTATGACACTCGCACGAAGTATGAGATGAACAAAACACAGATTTGCAATAGTATAAAATCGACAAAAACATCGTCAAAATAGGTTTTCCATTGTGCTTAAATTAATAAAAATAATAGGCCTCTTTCCAAGTATGAATTTGAACATACATGATTACACTACTCATTTTAATCGTAGTAAGCACGATGCAGCGTGGAATGAGAACAAACATGTGATGTTAATTCTAAAGTGGGTAGTTTCAAACGCAAAATATAGCATACAATATGTGGTTGTATCATGGAAAACAAATTGAAGAGCGCAAGCAAAAAAATTCTATTCGTATTTATATTTGTATTGTTTTATTAAAACTACTTTATGCACATACAGACTTATCGGGACTCAACCTACATTATAAACTGAAATCCGAACAGATGTTCCTGACATGTAAGTTCTTAATATGTGTTATCTTATGACAGCTGAATGAAAGGGAAATTTTTTCCTGAAATCCTGCCAATCACTGAAAGATTAAAAACATTAGTAGGAGCATTACTTGAGACATGCACAGTGGCGACGATTAGAGAGGTGTGGAGGGGCAGTTGCCCACTCACTATGCTAAACCTACCAAGGGAAGAAAGTAAACTCTCCTAGTCCCCCAGTAGTGCTAAAAAGATAGTTATACGCCAGTAAGTGGTTCTTTTTTTGCAACCTTAACGGAAAATATCATAAGGCAAACGCGAAAGTGGTGCGCTCGTGTACTTTTCTTAGTCTAACTTAACCTAAAACAAGGAGCTGGCAACCTTGCTTTAGGCTTGCCTTATGTAGTTCCAGTGCATTAAGGAATGTTGCCAACCTACTGGGCTCTGGCCATAGACTTTTACGATGGGGGTTTCTAGAAAAGAAATGAAAAATTTTTGGGAGTAGCCCGACCCCCTTAGACTTAGGACCACCAAACGTGGTATACATTACCTAAATCGACAAGGGTGGCATCTAGCACTACCCTTTAGGGTATTACTATTTATATTTTTGCCCCTATCTCTAACCGTACTCGAGATATGCCCCACTGACGAAATTTCGGTGGTGGGCCATATTAATCATAGCGCGCTCAAACTTGGTATCGGTATTCTCTACTATCATAAAATTCTTCTAGGAAGTCAAAATCGCAGTCTGTTTTGCTCTATCTCTTACCGTTTTCGAGATATTTAACATTTTAAGTTTTTTTATTGAAAATTTTCGGAGGAGAAGAATAGGCGCTATCTGTTAGTAAACAAAGGAACTATCTCGAGCTGGGTGGCGCTGTCAGCACCATCTACGAGGAAACAAAAGAAACTAGGTGTTTTGGTGGGTATAAAAGGACAAATAGGATCTTACCTGGTATGTTGATTGTGTGTTAGGGAAGATTGTAAGTGGCATTGTCATATATTAGAGCGCTCTTTAGATAATTAACTTATAACTGCACAGAGGTTGCCGTAATTAACGAAAAATATCCCGCCCCTGTTTCTTCTAGCTTGTGCAATGTCAGTTTGGGTATGATCATAGGGTGAAATGTGATTCTCCTATGATAATATCTGGCTGAGTATCATATGCGATTACGAAGGACATGGCTGTGCATGTGACTTCTAGGATCAAGCCTATGAAATTGGGGTCCTAATAGGTTGAAACAAATGGCAGGATATTTTGCAAGAATTTTTCTTAAACAGTTACATTTTTTATTTCAGACGTTAGATGGATTTTTACAAATATATTAATAAAAAAAAAAGTTTGCATTACCAAACTTCCACCATCCAAGCCGAGCTGCAAACCATCATCCAGAGCATAAAAACAAAAGATGACTACGATCGCGTCAATGCCAGCATTGCTAAATTGCGCGAACAGTTTCAATCTTTCAAAATCCCTACGTTGGAAAGTATCAAGGCAGAGCTTCAAACGGATGCTTTGCACGCAGCCATCACCGACACTCAAACTAAACTACAAACGCTGGAAGACTTCATCAACAATCTACCTTCGTTCAGCGAACTGAATGTTATGCACGCAGCGTTGCCAACATCAAGCTCCAGCTCGAGACATACGAGGACTTTGGGAAACTGCAAGGTACCATAGCTCACATCGAGGATGCACTTGCCGTCATCAAAAATGATCTAGCGAATGTTCACGAGGCACTTGAATCCAAACTGCCAGGTATCAGGGACACTTTGGCCAGTGTTCGACATCAAATTACCAAGCTGGAAAATCTAAACACCGAATCAGAGTTGTCGCATTTTCATCACTTGATTGACGACATACATACTAAGCAGGAAACACTTCAAAAATCCACTCCCACCCAGGACGATAAAACACAACTGCAGGAAGGTATAAGGGAGGCTGCGAATGCATCGGACGTGGATGCAGTGAAGAAAGCTCTGGAATAGCTTCAGAACACGGTAGCCACCCTGCCTACTTCGCAGGAACTGAAAAGCGTGAAGAGGACCCTGAACCGAATACTCAAATCGGACGACATTAAAAACATCCAAACCGAAATTGCAACGCTTCGGTATGCTGTTGCCACCTTGCCTACCAACCAGAACGTCGACGAGCAACATGCCTTGTTTGCAGACATTAGGATCCAGGTCCACGACCCTGCATGTCATGAAATCCAAGTTGACACTTGTGGAGAGCCTGCAGTAAATTATCGCCAACGTAAAAGAGCAAATTGGTAGCATAGAACCAGGCCAGGAATCTGCCATAGCTAATTTCAGTACCCAGCTGCGCGAGTTAAACTAAAAATTCAAGAGACTTGTTGCCGACGTGAAAATCAAGCCCGACTACGACACTGTTGTTGGTGCTATCGAGGAACACCTGGAATCGGTAAACGGTAGATTGGAGGATGTGGAGAGCGAGGTTCGAACCAACGTAACTACCCTGAATGCCAGCATCGACAATCTTAAGTCCACTATTGTTTTAGAACTGTACAGCATTCCGAACAGAGAGTTTACCTCCCCCTTCAATCCGAAGGCCAAACGTTACATGCTGACCCCTGCCAAAGCCTTTCACCAGTTTTTTATTGCTGGTACACTCCAGTTTTTCAAGGTTTCTTATTGGTCTTTGCCTCATGCTGCTCACTACCCTACCATGACTGTGACGAACATTGGGGACGAGCCTAAAATAAGAGAAGTGGAGTTGGTTGATTTTATCCATCCCGAAAGTCGCGAGACAGCCTATGCCGAAGATTCCACTCAAATTATCGACATAGAAATAGGTGATAAGCTGTACATAGAAAACCCGGCATTGTCTGCGGGCAGAAATCCCATCCATATTCTTATTTTCGCATCATGTCTTGGCAAGCTATTGTGAACGAGCTGCACAAACCTGCACGACGAAACTACGAATGCTTACCGGTGGTCACTAAAGGCATAGACGACCTCTGGCAGGTTGACCTCGTGGAAATGAGCAGCGGCAACTTGAAAAATTTACGTAAAATGAACAAGGATAACAAGTATCTTCTCACCATCATAGACACATTTTCACAATTTGCGTGGGCTTTACCCCTCAAAACAAAAACAGGAACCTGTGTAGTGGAAGCATTCAAATCTATTATCAACGAAAGTGGCAGGCAACGTCGGTTCCTTCAAACAGATAACGGGAAATAATTCTACAACTCTGTCTTTCAGCAATTCATTCAAAACCGAAATATTCAACATTACTCAACCTATAGTCACATCAAAGCCAGCATAGTGGAACGTTTCAACCGAACTGTCAAAACACTAATGTGAAAGCAATTCACGCGTCAGGGAAACTACAAGTGGGTCAACATTCTACCGGAACTTGTAAGCGATGATAATCACAGTTTGCATCGCACGATATGCATGAAACCAGTTGACGTTAACAAATCTGACGAGCAGCGTTTAATTTCTACAGTTTATTATCCAAAGTATAAATTTACGAGCAAGAAATGGAAATACAAAATAGGAGACCAGGTGAGGATCAGCAAATTCAAGCGTACGTTCGAGAACGGCTTCACCAAGAATTGGAGCACGGAACTTTTTACTGTGGTTCGAGTCATGCCGGGGGCGAGGTACTCGTATCTAATAAAGGATGCACGCAACGAAATTTTGAAAGGACGATTCTACGAAGAGGAACTTTCTAAAACAAGACACCGGAACACCTACCTCATCGAGAAAATCCTGGGCAGGAAAGGTAAAAAACTATTGGTTAAATTGCTGGGACTCGAGGAAACAAGCTGGATCGACGCGGACGAAGTGATTGTGTGACAGGTGTGTGGGATGTGGTGAGACGACTGCCAGATACACCCGCTGAACTCTCTAAGAAAAACGGCGAGCATCTGCCTGACAATATTCGCTGCCTCGTCGTCGGACCCTTGGGTTGCGGGAAGACAACGTTGGTTGTGGACAATTTCTTGCTTGCACCCGACTGACTGGACTGGAAGAACAGGCATCTGTATGTTTTCTCCAAAAGTTTGGAACAACCAAAATAACGTCAGCTGACGAAACTGTACGACGGGCTGGGAATTGCTACTTTTAATTCTGAAGTCATATCGCTGGACCGCTGCCGCGATAACTGGGTGGTGGTCTTCGACGATGTAATCCTGGAAAACCAAAAACGAGATCCGCAATTTTTTTACTCAGGGCCGCCACAGGCGCACGGACTGCTTCTACCTTTCACAGGTAGATCTCTCCAAGATCCCCAAAAAGCTCTTCGGGACAATGCTAATTTTATTTGTTTGTTTCGTCAGGATGCAACCAACCTCAAGCACGTTCACGATGACTATGTGGGTTAAGATTTGAGCTACAATGATTTTTCCAAATTCTGTGCGTCGTGCTGGAATAAAGATGATTTTGGTTTCGTCACAATTGACATGACGAGGAAACCCAAGGATGGAAAATACAGAAACAAAATAAATAATTTTCTAAACGTTGCAACGTTACAAGAAACGTCTTAAATAACTACATACATAAAAAATGAAACATAAACTTGCAGACGAAAACTTGAAGCTGCGCGACTTCCTGACGATACGTTTCAAAGGGTGGAAAACCCGAGAATCGTGGAATTTACGAACAGAAAAATCAACAGGACAAACCTATCATCGATGCAATCAGCGGACTCGGTAAGGAAATAAAAAATGTCACCCAGCAAAACAAAGAGCTGATCAACAAGCTCGTGCCATTCCGTGCTCGAAATTATACCATACCAACACCGATACCCAGCATTAACACTACCCCGTACGAACTTGCGTCGCCACCGAAAGGTCAGGCTCTAGGCAGCACCTCTTCGGAAAATGTAGTGGAGCTGGGACCGTTGGCGAGGGATTATCTAAGCACTGGGTTTACGGTGCACTGGACACTTATTTTCCTTTTCAGGTGGATCGTGCTACTTTGATGATATAATATATATCTATATATATGTGTGAACCTAGGTATTTTCCCACAATTTGTTGTTCTCCTTTGGAGTTTTCCTTTTGTTATTGCTCCTGGACGATTATATTTTAATCAGAGTATATATTATGCATTTAGTCTTTGTTAGTATCATCATGTTTTCGTCCAAGTGTCAGTTTTCAGCCTCATTATCTGTTCGCAAGGCCTTGCTTCATTTTCATTCATCGTATTTATTGGCATATTATTGTGCTCATTTAGCTCTATTTCTGTCTTGGTATTTTTGGTCTCACCTACTTTATATTGATGGTTCCACTTATGCCTATTTTCATATTTATTGGATATGTATTCCATTATTTATTGTATCTTGTTTCATCTTATTTTTTAAATTGGGCTAATCGGGATATAACAATATTGGAAAAAAATTAAAAATCGAACAAAAAAAGCTTTTTGAGGATACATGCTACATGGTTATGGGTTTATACGCCTTTTTTGGCTTTCCTTGGTACAAGTGTATTAATTGTTATTTGGTGCCTGAGGTTTTTTTCGAAGGTGGGGGAGGTTGTGGTGAATCGGGACTTGTTTATCCCGTTTCGCCACATTCTTCGTCCCACCCTGTATAGAGGAATTAGACCGATGCGTGGGAGTGTCATTTCGCGGAGAAACTTCGTTTGTTTTCCCAAGAGACCTGGTGGACGAAGAGACTGCCACCTACCGAGCTTCTCGGGTAGAAGTTTTTTCCTTGTTGGGCAAACCAGTGTCCTCCCCGGGCCGATTCCGATAACAGCAACTCCAGCAACGGTGTTCCACGGCGTGATAGCTGGCTGAGTCAAAGTGGCGTGACTCAGCTCTTATCTTCCGATACACCTGTGAGCCTTGACTAGAACGTGGAAACCTTGCGGATATGGAGTTAAGTATTATTACAAGAATGTTTTACTTTATCGCGTTACCTTAATAGACATTTTTTTTTAATCTTTCATCTCCTTTTTTTTTACTTAAAATTTTTTTGGGAAAAGATCGTAACTTCATATTTTTTTTTTCATAATAATTTCCTATCGCCGGGGTCTAATTCCTCCAAAGTATATATGCAGTCAAAAGAAGGGAATGATCATGGACTTAGTTTTGGTAGGATAAGTGATGCAAGAGATAGTGGGAATCCAAAGTAAAAATGAATCTATGACGTGGATCGTCATTGTAAAAAAGGTTTTTGTGAAAATCTGTTAAGAAGGGGGGGGGGGGGTAATTGGTAACTGTTCTTTTCTGGTAAGAAACGACTTATTTAAATCAGAACACATTGTTAATACAGTTGTAACAAATCAAATACTCTGCACTTGTTAAGCAAAATAAAAAGTATTTTGAGAAAATATCTAACCTTACTATTCATGTAATTACGCAAAGCGCTGAGCGCTGTTTAAGATAACTTCACCCCTTCCAGTATAATTTCTTGCGTAGCAGATTTATTATATATATATATATTTTTTTGGCAAAGGGTCACAAAAAAGCGGAGTTGTATTTTTGGTTGCTCATATACACGTCAGTTCGTCGGGAGTAGGACTAGACGAGCCCGCTATAAAACTCCGGACCATTTGGCGGTATATGCAAGATCTTGGAGCGACGCACTATTTAATACCAAAAAAAGGTAAAACTGGGATTAGTAGTTTTGACTTGTGCCCATTTTGATTGTCAGATCCTTTTGGTTTTCTCCCTACAGCACCGCAGCCACCCGTGGTTGAGAAACTTAATATATATATATATATATATATATATATAGTAAGTATTTTCTTTTGTGGAGGGTGTGTTATTTATTTCTCTTACAGGGAGATAGCCAGGGAAAAAAAGCACGTACTTCCAAAATAAATAATGGGTTGTGACGGATTGTTCCAAACAACATCGAAATTGAGCAAGACGTCACAAGGTGTGGATATCTAACCGCAGCCGTTAGAAAACTTTTTTTGGGTTGGGCACCACGCACTCCTGGCGGAGTTATAGGGGCCAGGAATCCTAAAAAAACAATTATTATTTGTTTTGTTTGCTTGCGTCACAATACAGAAATAATGAGAGGCGCGCACGCACGTGTGTGTGGCACATCGTTCCCGAGAGGTTTACAAAGGTCACGATATATGAACATGATCCCCGGACTTGGAAAATTACGATAAGGTGCATTTGTACTTCAAGGATGAGAGAGTGCATTTACTCGTACCGGCTTTGTCTGCGCTGTGAAACATCGTCAGCGCAATAAATGAGGCGCGGAACGTGGAGAGAAAGTGAGTTTTTGAGGATTTGGTGCGATTTTCTTAGGGGTGGATTGGCAACACTGAACCTCACTTGATGTTGCTGAACTGTCCTTACCCCTCTACTCTAAAGTAGGTGAAAGCACGTAGAAGCTCTCGTGTAGTTTAGCACGAAAAAAATGAATAGGTAAAGTTATATCACGAAAGATCGTGGCATTCGTACCAAGTATGAGTGGGAAAAATTGAAAATTGTACAAAAACATCGCTAAACGCTAAAACATCGTCAAAAAATTGTCAAAATATGTCAAAAACTGATATTCAATTGATAAAAAAGAGGATAAAAAAGGACTCGTACCAAGTATTGCGTAGAAACAACCAATATACACTACTATTGTGACACCTGAAGCACTATGGGAGTATTCCATCTCACCACCGAGACTTCGGTCTTAAAACTTGTGTTGAACGACGACATTATCTATCCTAAATAAATTGCTCTTCGTGCATTCTACAGCATGTAACTGATACCCAATGTGACGGTGCATAACAACACAATCAAAGTTGGCAGCGACAAAATCAGCATCACCCCTGGTCAGTACAACCTGTCTACCTTGCAGGCTCACTTGCCGAGAGGTGTGCTACTTTCTCAAAATTCAGTCACTCACAGAGTTGAAATTGTGTCTGCATCGGAAACCGTGGACCTGGGTATCGGCGGAGACCTCCTGGGATTCGAGAAAGATGCCAAGCTCGAACCTGGCATCAAATACATCGGTGCCAACATTCCTATATTTCTAGCCATCGAGACTCTGAACGTCCACTGCAACGTAGCGGATGGCATGGTCACGAAATCCGCGGACGGCATCCCGGGTAGCCACTAGCAGACTGGGGTCAATGCCACGTTCAAACCAAGTTCGGAGTTCATGGAGCCAATCATCTACACACCCTTCTCACCGATATATTTTCCTGTATCTCGTAATCGCATAGACAGCATAGAATTAGCAGTGACAAACGAAAAGAGTGAGGTTGTAAATTTTGCCGGAGCCACGACCACTGCTGTCGTGGAGATTAACATATAAATAACCATCATGGAACAAATCGAAAGTTACAAATTACAGTCCTTCCCTCCCAACCGTCGCACGTTTGACAACCTCAACGAACCGAACCGAGAGATTGAGTTTGACGTGGACGTCGGGGATGGGTTCATTCACCCTACCAGAGATGATTTGTACGTCAAGTTTGATGTAGTGAAAAGAGACAGCGGGAAGGCATTCCCCACCAACACAAACCTGAGGGTCGTGGACAATTTTGTACCACACCTGTTCTCGCAGATTGAAATTAGGAAGCACGGCACCGTCATCGATCGAGTTGACTACTCCGGGATTATCTCGACCGCCGTGGGAACACTCAAACTGTTCAAAGCTGATGTTGCTTACTACCAAGCGGGGGGATTCGAAGCAGGTGCAAAAATCATAACAAAAAGCCACACAGTCCTGTTTCCCATGCGACTGCTGCCCGGTTTCTTCTCCGACTACACGGAGATCATGTGGAAGGGTGGTTTGCGCGTCACTTTTTGCAGAGCTGCCAACGACAACGACGCACTAGATGCGCTACAGCACTTTGGGCCCGAACGGGACTACCCCGCTTTCCAACACACTACCCGACGCTGCCAAGTGTCTTGTAAGGTCCATGGAGCTTCGCGTGCCAGTGGTAGAATACGAATCAAACTATGCTCTCTAGTACAAAGCCGACATCCTGAAGAATCCTCAAGTGCCTATTCAGTTTTACGGTTACCAGTGTGTGCAAAAAGCTGCTTCCAGCAATCATTTCGAATTTGACGTAAGCACGCAATTCAACAGCATCCGGTACGACATGCCAGATTTTGCAACTGTTCTCTTCCAAACAGGAAGGGACAACAACCAGGAGAAAGATTCTGGCCAGTTCGACAACTGTAAAATTAAGAACATTTACCTCAAAAATGGTAGGAACGAAGTTTTCCCACGTGAGAACTACAACCTAAACATCGCAGAAGAGGACTACCTGAAACTGTACGAGGCGTACACAGCTTCCAAACGAGTGACTTCGGGTAACGTGGATGTGTACTACAATCCAAACGAGTTCATAGCTCGCAGACCCATGTTCGTCATCAACACATCTAAAAGAAAGCAGGTAGTTGTTAACGATCGCATATACATCAAGATTGTGTGCGAGTTCCACGATGCTCTGCCTTCTGACACACTGTGCAGCGTCATCCTTATTGATGAGAAAACGTTTTTGTATGATGTCAGGAACGAGCGAGTGACAGAGCAGTTTTAAAAATGCTTGGGAAATTAAAGAGAAATAAAAAAAGCCATGCTTGAGCGCGCAAGGGAAATTCCCCTTTGGCCCTGCACATGCCCCAAATTTTCTTCCCGTAGGACACGCGGGACTTAGTTCCGTTAAAAAATATATACATACTATATATTTACAGACATTGTTAAATTTTTGTATTTTTTTGTGTAGGTCAACAAAAAATTATGTTGATTGAATATATAGTATGTATTACAAAAAAACTGTGAAATTAATATTTTGAAAAAATATCCCACGTCCACCTTCTCGTTTTGCATTCAAGGGCAAAAAAAAACACTAGTAAATCAAATTTCTTTTTTTTTTATTTTGGGCACACAGAGCAAGTTTTACCTGTTTTCAGGCGATAGTGACTCCACGGCAGGGTATGAATCCCACATTCGAGAACACATCTCTCGTGCATCCAGAGCAATTTTCCTGACGGTGTTGGTTGTAAGTATATTTATAACACTCTGGATGCGATACTCTTTTCGCAGAATCTGCTTTTTGGTTTCGAGGCACTCGACGTAGTCTTCAAACTTGAGTTTTCTCTGAACCACCTGCTTGCCTATGCCTTTAGCTTTTTTGGTCACAGAACTCTCAGCTTGAATTGCATATGCTTTGGCACGAAGACCAGCAAATTCTAATATAATATCCCCATCTTTTTCATCCTTTAGTTTGTTAGGTACTTTTTTGTTTCGGGCCAGGATTTGATATCGATTTGGTTGGGGATAGCTCGACGTGTCGAACAAGTTAACGAGGTCTGGAATCGTGCTGATATCTTTATATGCGTTAGCAGTGTGGTCGTGATATACCAGACTGTCCGTATCTGTGTAGAGAAGTTTGATGTTGTTACCATAGTGCAAGCGTAGTATATCATAATATATCTCGAACATTTGCAGCTTGCTTAACTCTAACACTGTGGCACCAACATAGACTGGTTTGTTGAGCTTTACCCCACCACGATTCATGTGTACCAAAGCAAACTGTTCGTTGTAGATTGTTCGAGATTTAAACAGTGGGCTTGCAACAAAAATTTGCGATCAAGTTCCGAGGTAGCAGCAGTACGATGTTTAGTATTGATTTCGATGTATGTCTTCAACCAATTTGAATGGTTCAAAGTGAGGACTCGGTGAATTGCTGTAATCGTGACCCCTCGTTGCATCAACCACCGAAGATTTTGGTAGTGCAACCCGTAACGCTTTTTGGGTTCGAAATCAATAAGTTTTTGCTGCTTCGACGCAGGTGGACACTTGAATTTTGATGCTGGTGGGAGGTCGCAGAACACATCCTGCAGCTTCTCGGAAAACTCGAGGTCCACCTCGACAAAGAAGCCTCGTTCCGAGTCGTCGAAACCTTCTACGTCGAATTTGGAAGGATCAGACCATTAAAATCCTCCAAATGGAAGTTTTTGCACCATGGAGTGCCCGTAAAGATTATTAGCATCCGTGTACATGATGTAGTTGGATGGTTGAGAAGGGTCGTACCCGGTCGATATGTGTTGGTTGTTGGCGCGAGCGTACCGTTGTGACACATGTACCATGCCACCCCGAACAAGCTTTTCCTCAAAAAGCATCATGTCCACATTGGAAATAAGATCGAGCTTGACTTTTGTTAGAAGAAGCATGGCCGACCATGCCAGCCGGGGAGGCCGTAGAAGTATGCAGGGTCCAGCAGGTAGATTTGCATTGCATTTGCGTGAAACGCTTGAAAGACGTCTGCGAGGAGTGTTACATCGAGTTTTAAGTAGGCATCGTGGTATTTTCCAAAATTTCGACAACCCAGCTTGAGCCACATGGAGTGAGCATGCTGATATTCTTCATCGCTGATGTCCGAACCTCGCAACCGGCTGTAAAACTTAGCCTGGGGAGGCAACGACTCCTCCTCGAACTTGGAAGGGTCGCTGACATACTCGTAGGGGTAGACCCCCTTACACCTGAAGAGACTAGCATCCAAGTTCGGGAAATTGGCTGAGGTAATAATTAGTTCATTGTTGTTGAGCATCCCAGCAAGAGCATCGAGGCCTGCCTGGAGAAACCTCAGAGAATCGAGAAACCGAAGTTCTATGCGTTGCACCCATTTAGAGATGGCAATGTAGTGCTCCTCATTTTGTGCTACAATATTAATGCGCACATCGTCTTATCCGAGATGCCTGATAAGGTGGTGAAAATCGTACCGGAGCCGTTATGGAAGAATACGGGGACGAAGCGCGGGTCCTTAGCCTTCAGGTTGCAAACGTTACACCAAGAATCAATATAGCTTCCGGTGAAGTGATCGTGGTGTCGAACTTTCTTTTTTTTTCCTACTATCAATAAATGTTTCGTTACAAACTGGACAGTGTGTAGCCTCTTCATGTTTACGCTTTTCTTCGGGAGTTAAGTCTCGCATAGCTATAGGATCTAACAATACTTCTCGTATCTCGTTCACTTCTACAATCATCCTCTCCAGAAAATGTTTGGCTGCATCGGGACCGCGATATATATGGCTCAGCTGAAATTATTTGATTTCGTCGCAACACAACATAGGCAAAACTGGAGACCTTGTGAATTTGACAAGGCATGGTAGAAGAAACTTCTGGGTTGGGTTTACAGGTGGACAGCGGTTCAAGGAAGGCCTCTAAAGCTGCAATGATAATAGCAGGGTGCTCTCCCATAGCACAATGCGCCCGAAATTGCTCCACAGTACCAGGCTCGGGTAAGACTGCAACCCCAGGCCTGCTGTCGTTACAATAGCGCAGGTGGTGTGCAAGATTCTGGGCAGCAATGTCGGGACCTTGAATGTGTTGGGAATCTTGTGGTTTTTGATTATCGAACGTGGACAAGCACCTGCGACAGACTTCTATGCACCAATTATGCTTGTTTTTTTTTACCTGAAACTAACCGGGAGAGAGAGCGAATAAGCGTGTAATGATTGCAAGTCTCGTTCTTGATAAGTAACAAATTGATTTCTTGTACAGCTTCACCTTTCATGTTGCTCACTCGAATAGGGTATACAATATTAGTAGTGGTATTTGTGGTACTACTGGTGCAACAAATGAAGAGGTCATTTGATTAACAGACCAGATTTGGCTACACTTAAAACTTTGTCAAGATGTCCATATGGGTCAATTGCCCCAAGTGTGGAATGCTGTCAATCCCAAGAATCCTGAATTCTAGTGTACAAATGAAGAACAATCAATAGATTAATTTGGCTACACTTAAAATTATGTCAAGTTGTCCATATGATCTTATTGTGTGCTACTCTGTCAAAATCCTAAGAATCCCGAATTCTAGTGTACAAATGAAGAAGCCTCAACAGATTGATTTGGCCATGTGTGCAAAAGCTGAATCTGTGAGATTGTTGTCCATAAGCTTGTCAAAAATATGCCCCTCTTGATATTGTTTTGGCTACACTTAAAACTAAGCCAAAATGCTTATAAGAGCTACCCACATACACCCACATCTACCCATGCACACACATATTTACTTCCGGTCCACTTCCGGTCCACTTCCGGTCTACTTCCGGTTTAAGTTAAATTGGACACCAGGCCCAACTTGCATATCTAGTACTAAGACAATGTAATATGCAGAGGCCTTCTAGAATTGCTCTGTGACTCTCTCATTTCTTACATCATAAACATATGATTTTTCACCTATAAGAATAACACTACATATGGTGTCGGCAGGGAGTGTATCATGGAATTCACAGATAATTTTAATGTTTGTCCTGTCATTAACCACAACTTGTTTTCTTTTTGAGGTGTTGATGACAAACATGGGTGTCTTTGTTTCGAATTCATCTGGTGAGTAATACATGTCAGTATTGCCAGTAGTGATCCTTTTGTATGCTGTAAATGCCTCATATAATTTAAGAAAATCATCCTTGGACATGTTTAAATGATAATTTTCTCTAGGAAACACCTCATTTCTGCCATTTTTAAGATATATGTTCTTGATGTTGCAGCTATCAAACTTACTTGAATTTTTTTCTTGGTTATTGTTTCTTCCAGTCTGAAACATTACCACCACAGAATCTGGTATGTCATATTGTATACTGGAGAATGAGTTTGTAGCATCAAATTCATAATAGCTACCAGTGACAGGCTTCTGGACACATTGATATGTATAAAATTGTAAAGGCACCTGTGGATTTTTTAGTATATCTGCTTTGTATTTAAGAGCATAACTGGCTTCATATTCAACTACTGGAATTCTTAGCTCCATAGTCTGAATAATGCATTTGCCTTCATCAGGTAGAGTATTAGGCAGAACTGCCCCAGTAGAATTTAATGTACTGTACCTCATCAAAGCATTATTATCATTAGCAGCTCTTCTAAATGTAATTCTTAAACCACCCTTCAACATAATATCTTTGTAATCTGAGAAGAATCCTGGCAACTTGCGCATAGGGAACAGCACAGTGTGACTCTTGCTTAACATTTTATCACCAGCCTCAAATCCACCTATTTTGTAGTATGAGGCCTCGGTTTTGGATAATTTTAGTGTGGCCAAAGCTGTAGAGGTAATACCAGGGTAATCTACTCTGTTTATAACAACACCATGTTTTCTGATCTCAATTTCAGAGAACAGATGTGGCACAAAATTGTCTACCAATCTTATATTTGAGTTAGCCGGATAATCTGTACCATCGAACTTTACAACATCAAACTTCATATAGAGGTCTGCTTTGTGGGGGTGTATAAAGCAATCTCCTACATCAAGATCAACCTCGATTTCTGTGTTGGGTTGATTTAAATTTGCAAATGTCCTCCGGTTGGGGCAAGTTCCAGCAAAACATATTCAAGTACAAAACTCAGTGGTACAAGAATAGGACACTGCCTGGAACCTGTGTAAAAGCAACCACGGAACATTGCAGTAAATTTTTTGGAAAATATGACATACTTCAACATTTAAAAACTGCAGGTGAAGATGTCAGGAATACGTTTGTGGAAGATTTGCTGTTAAAATCTCTAAGAGATTATATGGATGAGTGCAACATAGATTCAAGCCAGGTTGCAGCTTTGAGGAGTTACATGAATACTTTCTTCAAACTGCTTGCTGACAACAAGTGGCCTGTTAAGAATCAGGAGAAGAGAATTTTAAAGCACTGGACTATTGCCCGTATACAGAATCCATATATTGATTAACATATACATATAACTCTGAGTACTCAATTACATTGAAAGCATTGAACTTTACATGTTCTATGAGCAGTTAATTATATAGAAAGCATTGCATGTTAAGGCAATTAATTATCTAAAAGCATTGAACTTTACCTGTTCTCTTGAAGCACTCAATGGAAGACATTGCCTGTCTTCATATACATGTGAGCACTTAATTACATTGAAAGTATTGACATTTATATGTTTTCTGAGCAATCAATTATATTAAAAGCATTGCATGTCTTCATGAAGCACTTAACATGTTTTCTGAGCAATCAATTATATAGAAAGTGCATTAAATTCTACTGGGGTAGCTCTGCCTAATACTCTACCTGATGAAGCCAAATGCATTATTCAGACTATGGAGCTAAGAATTCCAGTAGTTGAATATGAAGCAGATATACTAAAAAATTCTTTACAATTTTATACATATCAATGTGTCCAGAAGCCTGCCACTGGTAGCTATTATGAATTTGATGCTACAAACTCATTCTCCAGTATACAATATGACATGCCAGATTTTGTGGTGGTAATGTTTCAGACTGGAAGAAACAATAACCAAGAAAAAATTTCAAGTAAGTTTGATAGCTGCAACATCAAGAACATATATCTTAAAAATGGCAGAAATGAGGTGTTTCCTAGAGAAAATTATAATTTAAACATGTCCAAGGATGATTTTCTTAAAATATATGAGGCATTTGCAGCATACAAAAGGATCACTACTGGCAATACTGACATGTATTACTCACCAGATGAATTCGAAACACAGAGACCCATGTTTGTCATCAACACCTCAAAAAGAAAACAAGTTGTGGTTAATGACAGGACAAACATTAAAATTATCTGTGAATTCCATGATACACTCCCTGTCGACACCATATGTAGTGTTATTCTTATAGGTGAAAAATCATATGTTTATGATGTAAGAAATGAGAGAGTCACAGAGCAATTCTAGAAGGCCTCTGCATATTACATTGTCTTAGTACTAGATATGCAAGTTGGGCCTGGTGTCCAATTTAACTTAAACCGGAAGTAGACCGGAAGTGGACCGGAAGTGGACCGGAAGTAAATATGTGTGTGCATGGGTAGATGTGGGTGTATGTGGGTAGCTCTTATAAGCATTTTGGCTTAGTTTTAAGTGTAGCCAAAACAATATCAAGAGGGGCATATTTTTGACAAGCTTATGGACAACAATCTCACAGATTGCACACATGGCCAAATCAATCTGTTGAGGCTTCTTCATTTGTACACTAGAATTCAGGATTCTTGGGATTGACAGCATAGCACACTTGGGGCAATTGACCCATATGAACATCTTGACATAGTTTTAAGTGTAGCCAAATCGGGTCTGTTAATCAAATGACCTCTTCATTTGTTGCACCAGTAGTACCACAAATACCACTACTAATATTTGTGTTCTTAGTAAGGCCGTAAACATTGATAGCTAGTTGCAGGTTTAGTAAGTTGTGTACACGGGTCTCGAATTTGTTTATGTCCGACAACTGAACTGGGTAGGTAATCCCAGCCATCGCATTTTCTAATTTTGATTCGTAGGGTATGTAGTGGGTAACACGATGCGCATGATCTTTCCAGTGGATACGATGCAGCGCTGTCAGCACCGACCAAAGAAAACATTTTGAATCGCTATTCTTAATGTTTAGAACAGCCTTCTTGACTGTAATTATTGCCGGCAGTGGAACATAACTAGACCAGACAGTGGAACAAACTTGTTAAGACTCAATTTAAGTTTATGCGGAGTACCACACAACGCACCACCCGAGCCTTCAGCCTGATGTTCTTCCTGTTTGGCAACCAGCTCCTCCAACAATTTGTCGTAGATACTCTCGAGGTTGGCAACATCTGCCAAGTGCAATATTTTTGCCTTGGTATTATGGTGAAAGCTGTATTTCCCATCAGATGGTTTTTTTTATTGGCATCCCAGTGATGCATAAACTTTAGTAGAGTTTAAAGCCAGTACATCACTTAAGATAGAAATTATCTTGGGTCGCACACTCTCTAGGAAGCTACGTACATCGCATAAGCTATCTGAGGTAAAATAAAAATCCTCTAATATATGATCGAAAGCAAACCGGCTTGCTTTTGTTGCCGACTTGACGCGTTTGGCAGATGGTAATATGTTAAAAAAATCTGCTTCAGCCTTCCTTTTGACAGAGGTCGATGGTTGCAGCACAGGGTCTCCAGTACCCTTGCAATTAGGCATATGCTTTTTGACATGTGCAATTGTAAAGTGCTTGTTACACTTAGGACAGAATTCGGTTGCTGTTAAATGCTTGCCAGGCACACAGGTACGACTATGTCGTGCATAATGAGCACTGGAAAAATTTATCTTACATGTAATACAAATCTTCGTAGGACGCATATTTTTGGGGGGTGTGTATTTATATATGTAGATATGCTGATGTATGATTTTTTAGATGTCGAATCGACACGTACTGTTGTACAATTAGGTACAAAATGTTGTACAATTAGGTAAAAAGTGCAGTACAATTAGATACAGAGTATTGCACAATTAGGTACTGAGTGTTGCACAAATAGATACCCCAAAAGAGCACTACAAGAAAAATAACTACTCGTCAATCAGTCTCACAAAAACTCAACTACACTGCACTGTGTATACAATTTTTAAAAATCAAACAGAAAATAATTGCTACTCACCATGTAAGGCAAATCTACAAGGAACACTGCGACAGGACGTCCGTACTCTTCAAGCTGCTCTTGCAGACTGTGACTGACTGCTCTGTGCACCCCCTTATATAATCTCGGATTATTTATGACGTATTTTTCCTCCAATCAGAAGAGATCACGTTAAGTATGACGTATTTTTCTACCAATCAGAAGATACCACGTTAGATATGAGTCATCATATTACGTCATAATGTGTTGCGCAATCAGAAGATATGAGTCATCACATTACGTATTTTTTAACTAATCAGAAAACACAATATCAAAAGCATTCGCCTCTAGCGTAGGCTAATTACTGCTTATATATTTACAACTTGCATCCCCTCAAATTAATGTGTAATGACCGTATATATACAAGTACATAGATTCTGTTATTATTTTGAGGGGTCCTATATTAGACACACGATGGGGTTCGACATAGGGTCATCAGCTATATATAAGAAAACATCGCCCGTGGCAGTAACTTCGCAAAACTATAGGACTAATAACACAGTTAACATATACTTGGCTGCTAGCTCTATTAGCAGTAATATTTCTAATGTACTCACTTTCGACTTTGTTCTGCAACAGACGTCACTCCAATGTCCTGCGACTATTTTACTCGACCACGTGCACCATTCACACCTCACAACGGCCTACTGGTGCGAGCAAAACAGGTCTCAACTTGTCCACCACACAACAACGTCCCAAGCTACAGTTTTCCATCTCCCGCTGTTAGGTTGCAGCTGTGGACATTATCAGAACAGGTGCGGGTCCTACATAGGGTTGGGGTCCGACTTTGGTTACTTTATTCTATAATATTTATTTTCATGAACACAATGTCAAGAGCATCTACCTCTAGCACAGGTCGTTTGTTGCTGATATATTACAACTTACAGGCTAATAAGAGCTCATGCCAAAGCACCCCTGCTTGTCGAGCTGTAAAAGCCACAATTTTCCTAACCTATTTTTTTTATTAATATATTTGTAAAAATTCATCTAATATCTGAAATAAAAAAATGTTTTGCAAAATATCCCGCCATTTGTTTCAACTTTCTAGGACCCCAATTTCATAGGCTTGATCCTAGAAGTCACATGCACAGCCATGTCCTTCGTAATCGCATATGATAGTCAGCCAGATATTATCATAGGAGAATCACATTTCACCCTATGATCCTACCCTAACTGATATTGCACAAGCTAGAAGAAACAGGGGCGGGATATCTTATTTTAATTACGGCAGCCTGTGTGCAGTTATAAGTTAATTATCTAAAGAGCGTTCTAATATATGACAATACCACTTACAATCTTCCCTAACACACAATCAACATACCAGGTAAGATCCTATTTGTCCTTTTATACCCACCAAAACACCTAGTTTCTTTTGTTTCCTCGTAGATGGTGCTGACAGCGCCACCCAGCTCGAGATAGTTCCTTTGTTTACTAACAGGTGGCGCCCATTCTCCTCCTCCGAAAATTTTCAATAAAAAAACTTAAAATGTTAAATATCTCGAAAACGGTAAGAGATAGAGCAAAAATGGCCCCCTGGTCGATTTAGGTAATGTAGATTACGTATACCAAGTTTGGTGGTCCAAAAATTTCCATTTTTTCTAGACTTCGTAACTTTCGAACGGATGGTCGCAGAGACGTGGGGTTTCTTGCGTTAACATCGTCTCGGTGTCCTCTGTCTTCCTCTACCAAAATTGGTATAGGTCGCCATAGAACCAAATTTACCCCCTCTAGGTTTCCTCAATAAAAAAACTTAAAATGTCAAATATCTCGAAAACGGTAAGAGATAGAGCAAAACAGACTGCGATTTTGACTTCAAAGAAGCATTTTATGACAGTAGAGAATACCCGTACCAAGTTTGAGCGCGCTACGATTAATATCAACAACCCACCGAAATTTCAGGGGGTGGGCCATATCTCGAGAACGGTTAGAGATAGGGGCAAAAATGAAAATAGTAATACCCTAAAGGGTATTGCTAGATGCCACCCTTGTCGATGTAGGGAATGTATACCAAGTTTGGTGGTCCTAAGTCAAAGGGGGTGGGCCAACTCCCAAAAATTTTTCATTTTTTTTTCTAGAAACCCCCATGGTAAAAGTCTATGGAAAGAGGCCAGTAGGTTGGCAACATTGCTTTATGCACTGGAACTACATAACGCAAGCCTAAAGCAAGGTTGCCAGCTCCTTGCTTTAGGTTAAGTTAGACTAAGAAAAGTACACGAGCGCACCACTTTCGCGTTTGCCTTATGCTATTTTCCGTTAAGGTTGCAAAAAAAGCACCACTTTCTGGCGTAGAACTCTATTTTTAGCACTACTTCCCCCACTAGTTTTGGTACCTTCCCCTATCAGTTTTGGAACCCAATCGTAGCCACTGAGCATGCATCGCATAACTTAGCAACTACTCCAGGAGATTACTAACGGAAAACTCAGTAAAGCAAGTTGATCTCAGTTGAAAGAACCTTGTGCCGGAGTTTCAAACCATTTTTCGCGAGAAAACAAGGAAAAGACACACTTTGTAGAATCGTTTGGTGTTGTGCAAGGTATCTCTACTATAGATTTCGTATAAATCATCAGAAATTTGCCTCTTTGCATTCAAATGTGACGGCGATTCTTCCCAGGTGGATGCGAACATGTTCAATGTTTGAAAATGCACAAAAATTTCCCTATTTCCAAATTCAGAGCAAAGAATAGTGAATAATTTTCACCATTTGTATTTCTTCTTAAGTTTTTTTTTGTCAACTCATGTATTTTATTATTGCTTTCGGGTATATGACAGAATGAAAAAATACAAGAGCGTTTCCATTTAAGAAGAAGAAATGTTGCAAAGTTGGCTACTTTTAATTATCTCCTTAGCGCTATGCTGCCAAATGTTCGAATTCTGGACTTTGCATTTTTTCAGGGCGGTGAAATAAGATGTTGCGATGTGTACGTGTAACTCCAATCGCAGCTTATTAATAATAAAATTTACCAAACTTCGACCCTCTGATACATTCCAGAATTTTTGGGGGAAGAGTATTGATAATTTTAATTAAGTATCCTATACCTTTGGGATCATTTACAATAAAATGAGCTAGTTTTTTGCTCAATGCCAATATCTATGTCTACAATACCCATTTTTTCATTATAGAAATTATTGTTTCTATAATTTTCCTCAACTGCTATAACCATCAATCTATCTATGAGTTTTCTCACATCATCTACCCACACAAATTCTTTAAGTCAACACTACCAGTTTTAAGTTGGTTCCAGATAGGCTTAATAAGATTCTCGTATTTGACCCCACTGCTCGATTTAACTATTCTGACTGGCATCGTTATTTTGATATAAGGCATCAGATAGTATCAAAACATCTGAGTAACTCTGATAATCTTCTTCTGTAAAATTCTTTGGTTGTTTCTTGGTGATGAGCTCCCATAATCCAGGAGTGCCAGGATATATGGAACAGCTTTTTTTCCAACTCAAATTAATTTTTATGTTGTCCAATTCGAATGTTACTATAGATTTCCCAATTTTTCATACCACACCCTCATCTAACTCCATCGTCGGATGCAATCCAAACACTTCACCTTTTTATATTTTCCAGTACTTAAGTAATCTCTTGCTAAGGGACCCAACTCGATTTTCTCTAGTTCTTCTATGGCTGCTTTAGGTGGATGTTGGAGGGTAAGAGGAGTATGGATACTAGATAAAGGCGTGGGTGCAAAATCTGCATAGATTTTAGCAGTAAGAAGTACCAATTCATTTATGAGATTTTAATTTTTTTTCTGTGACACCCTTAATCGATTTACCGAGACCACTGATCGCATCGATAATTGGCTGGTATTGACGTTTGCGTTGTTCATAAAATCATCGGTTCTATGATTTCCTACCTTTGAAACGTTTGGTCAGGTAATCACGTAATTTCAAATTATTTCACTTTTATGTTCAGACATATTTACGTTTTGAATAGAGGTTATTTTAAATCGTTTCAACGTTCAAAAAGTCGTTGATTTTATTTCTAAAATTTCCATTGTTAAGTTTTCTAGTCATGTCGATGGTAACAAATTCAAAATCATCACCGTTCCAACAGGATGAACAGAATTTAGAAAACTGGTTATAATTTAATTCACCCCTACGTAATCAACGTATACATGTATAAGATTAGTGTGATTTTGACGAAACGAACAAATTAGGTTTGTATTATCTCGTAGTAATTGTTTAGGAATTTTGGAATAAATTTGAGCTAAATAAAAGCAGTTTATTTCTTTGTAACGACCCTGTGTAAAGTAATTTCGTATTTCGTTCTGATTTTCTAGAATGGCGTCATCAAAAACTACAACAGAGGTTTTCAAACAATAATTGAGAGGTTTTATTTTTGATGCAAATGTAGCTATGATAAGTCCCTCGTACAGCTTCATGAGTTGTTGATATTTAGGTTGTTCTAAACTTTTAGAGAATACATACAGGTGTCTATTTTCCCAATCTAACCAATTAGGGGCAAGAAGGAAATTATCTACCAGCAGAGTGGTTTTTCCACAACCAGAGGGACCTATTTTGAATAATAGAAAGCAGTTCGGTACGAATAGTATTTGCTTGATTGTTTAATTTTTGTTTTAATTGCTCTGAAGTGGTTGTTTGGAGTTGTCGGAATTCATGAAGTTAATTTTTCAACTTGGCTATGCTCTCTTCCAAGTTTTGAACATTTTCATTTGAGGCTAAGTTGGTATATTTTTGTTGTAGGGATTTCAGTTCGCCATCAATTGTCACTTTGCGATTAATTAATTCAGTTTGGGGATTTGTAATCTCAGCTTGTATATTTAAATTTAATGAATTTTGTATAATTAATAAATCAGCTTTAAGTTTCTTAAGACGCTCGTCTAATCTGACAATGTCGCTGGAATTATCTGGTATCTCTTGTCGCCTTCTATTTCCAAAAAATATCCATTATTTTATTTATTTATTTTTATTTTTTATTTTTTTATTCTTTGTTTGGTATTTTTATATATTCATGATTATTCTTATTTCTATGAAGAGAGGAATTAACTTATCATACTCCCAATTATTGCAGCATAGAGGAAATCAACTGCTTCCACATTGTATGTTGTGTTGGAACCATAATATTGTGTTTAATTCTATACAAATTTCGACCTATGTGTACAAATGACCCCTCTCTCTTTTCAAGCGAGACAGAGGGTGAAACATATATTTGAATTTTCCCTGTGACGGGAATTGTATAAGACTATAAATTAAAGTTGAATACATGTAATTGTTTACTCGTATCCTCATCCACTTGATACCAGATACTATTTAGATGGATGATAACCAGGCCTCTTAGTTTACGATGAATATCCCTAATGATATCCATGTTTACTAGAGTTTATTCTATTTGTTGAATATATTTCTTGAATCCAAACACATTCATGGGCATTATTTCTTTTTGGATATTTATTATGGACTTTGGTATCAAATTATAGGGAATATAAAAACAAATTCAATGCCAAAAAACCCACCTTTCTACGTTACTTGGTTTTCGAAATATGAGCATTTTAATAATTTAAAAGATCAAAAAAAAATATATGAAAATCTAACGCATAATACTTATCTTCATAGCATGCAAAAGGAGATAATAATCTTTTCATGTTTACATATTCCCCATGTTCCGAGTTCAACTTGTTTCCATGTCACACACTACCATGTTCCGAGTTATCTTCGATCTCTTTGTATGTCAAACAATGCACTGTTTCCTGTGACAACTATTCATTAGAATGCGGTAGTTATTGCGGGTTATTTTCCAGACTTACTGGCATATACTACAAAGTTCAACTTCTTCACAAAAGGAGTATTCACCCCGTTAACTATTGATTGCACATAACCCGCGTCAGAAAGTTGATTGACACTATGGAGGAAAGACGTACATTTCTTAGTGATGTTTTTTGGAACTTTCTTTCATGACATCATGAGCAGCCAATGGGAGAGCTTTTTTAAACGGGGAAAACCCCGTTTTTTATTGTGTCCGTAAAATATAAAGGTATTCGCATGTGGCTACTCGGCTATTTCATTTTGGTATGCACTAAACTAAACTAAACTAAACTATAACTAAAAAATACATGTACATACATTATGTATGATAGAGACAGTTCGGAGCTTCAACCACTAGCTCCATCAGAGCTAGTTAAGTCTCCATCAGAGACAAAAAGCCAGCATAGCATGAAGCTGAAATTAAATTTTTTGACTTGTGAAATTATTCTCTTTAGTACTGCTTTGTTTGTGTGTTTGAAATATTATATTACCAGCTTTAACTTGTAATAATTTCAATTTTTTCTACAAGATTTTCTTAATCTTTCAATTTTTAAAAACCTCATCAAGGTATCTTTGATAAAATACTGGCACTTAAATTTGATATTTTTAAAAAGAAACAATTTGGATGCAATTTTGACTTGTAAATTTCACTGTTTGATGCTGGTCTTGTGCGTGTGATTAAAATTTACCGGCTTTAACTTATAATAATTTTAAGGTTCTTCAAGATTTTCTTCAAGATTTTTTTAATATTTCAAATTTTAAAACCTCTTCAAGGTAGCTTTGATATATACTGACACTCAAATTTGATATTTTAAAGAGAAACAATTTTTGTGCAGTTTTCCGCTTTCCTTTTCAGTTCAGTGTTTTGCACTTTTATCCATGGATAGTTTTCTTTTGGTTGTTCGATGCCCATTAAGTTTCATTTCATCTACGATGTGTTCCTATTGTATGGCACATTTGCCCAAACTTACCATACCTTCATTATGATTGAAGGCGAACACAAAGATCAACATCAACTTGATACAAAGATATGTGCTAACGGGAGTTCTTGATACTGGCAGTTCAGCTTTCGGATGACTTATTATAGTTCTTCTTACATTTGTAGACTGTGTGAGTTACGTACTGTTTGTGAGTTTCATGTGTTCTAATGTAATTTGTAATTGATCTTGTGGAAAGATATTGATATATTAATGATTTTGAAATGTGACAGTGAAAATAGTGATGCTGCATATATGAATGTGTAGCTTAGAATTTGGAATATGGCGATTTTATTGAAATAAACAACTCAAATATAAATTATTTATGTACGTTCCGACAGACTAGTAACCAGTATACATTCTTATGTTACTGATTAGCAAAGTTCAGTGAACCTTACTAAGTCAACATAGGTCTCAAATTTAGCATTATTTGGCATACAAGTATGTTTCCCCTTCCAAAGATTAGGACCTTGGAAATATGCACGTGAAGATATTAAAGTGTCTATATTCAGCAGACAGAAAAAATATGATCAGTGTAATTGCCATGTTATTTAATACATTAATCCACGATATGATTTACTTGTATTACGATGTTTCAAGACACGAGTATTACGATAAACCAAGAAATTTGACTTAAATTAACATGGAATGCCTCAAAAAACCTAAAAAGATTAAAGACTTGAAAATCTACCTCATCATGTTATTCAAGAGATTATTTCTGTCACTTGAGCTACAATGATCTTTAGAACACTTTGGAGCATGTAAATGCTATGGCTCTGTCACAGATAGGATACAAGAATCACTATAAAAAAGTTATTCTCCACTTATTACAACTATATCTCCGGACACTAAAATTTGAAAACACACGAGATATTTCCTGTCATAAATTAGTTAATAATGTTAGTAATTGAGTAAACTTTAAAGAATTAAATAAAATTATCGAAAGAGATAATGTGACAATTTGAAAACTACTTTTTTTGATTCAAAATTGGACTTGCAGAGTAACGTAGTTATTCCAACCCTAAGATATGACTTATAACATATTTCTTGATAATAAGAATCATCATTGAATGATAATAATATTCTATTCCATATAATTCTCTAGAAATACCTTGTGTACGACCTCATTATGTGATACTGTGAGAACACCTCTTTCTAGAATACAAAGTAATACTTGCGCATTAAGTTCATTTAGAAATGTGTGTATTTTATGGTACTCACCTGCATATATGTATCGTGGAAATCCATATTTCCGTTGTCAAAGCTAGATTTATATTCTTGAAATCTTGTCATATTTCCTGGTATAACATTCACAAGTTCAGATAAGAAATCGTACAACTTCCCTCTCGTCTGGTTATCCATGTTATTGTACTCTCTGAGTAATAATAAATATTAGATGTTAACTAAAATGTGTTTGAAATATTTTGAATATTAACAATTTATAACTACAACTTTGTGTGTAACAAATTTCATCTCGTAGAGTGTACATATAGCACAATTCATTATTTTATCATAGTATTTCTTGCCTCAACGATGTGGTTGTCAGAATAACAAAAGAATCATAGAGCAAATTACTGTTTTGTACTATTATATGTGAGCATTTTTAGATGAGTTCAATTTTTGACTGACTTTTTAATCTGTTGAATAAACAATCTAAACATACAAACATTCAGTGGAACATAACATAAAGAATTCAGAAACACAAGGAATGTTTCAAAATTACAGACCCATATCTAAAGGTTGAGTAATATTTTCTCGTAAAGCTAATCAATAACATTCTGCGAGACTTTTATCACATTAATGGTCGGTGGGTCCAGATTAGGTGCAACACTAGTAAGAAACATAATATATTAAAAAAATTAAAACAAAATTTGCGCATGTTTATTAGAAAATTGCATTTCTATGAATTACAAAAATATGTACAGAAACCTTTGTGAAGCTCTATTTCAGATTAAACTTTCAAAAAATACACGTACAATAGTAGTAGTAATTTATTCCTTCTGCGGACGACTTTGTCCAAAGCAAATTGATACCATAGCATTTTTTGGCCAAAATGAGGCTATATTTTCATATCTTCTGGTCGATTTAGCTAATTTCTAGGTGCAGCAAAATGGTATAATCATGCTACGAATTCTAAATCCTTGTACTATGACGATTAATACAATTTTTGTACTAGGATGATTAGACTATTTTAGTAAAAATTAAGCTATATTTTTGTATTTCCTGCTGGATTTATCTACTCTGTAGGTGTAGCAAAAATGCACAAACCTACTACGAATACTAAATTCTTGTACTAAGATCTAGCTTGTACCATTAGAGTCATGTGACACTCTGTTGATTGGTTGAGAGAGTATTTAAGTTATGTTTTTCTACTTTAATTTTAGAATGGTGCCAGTGTAGTTTCTTTGATGTGAAAACTACAGACTACTTGATTACTAGTTATTTTCTGCTTTGCTTATACCTAAGGTATTTTCTTAAATTGGTTACTAATACTTTTGTGGCATTCTATGTAAGAGTCTAGTTTAGTCCAGTCTAGTAAACTAAACAACTAAAATTGTTCTGTGACTCGTTTATTCCTCACATCATAAACAAAAGTTTTCTCTACAATAAGTATAACACTACAAAAAGTGTTGTCAGGCAGAGGCTTATGGAATTCACATAAAATGTTGATATTAGTTCTGTCATTGACTACCACTTGTTTTCTTTTTGATGTGTTAATAACAAACATTGGTCTGTGTTCCTTGAATTCACTAAGAGTTTAGTATACATCTGTGTTTCCTTCAGTTACTCTCTTGTAAGCAGTGTAAGCTTCATATAATTTAAGAAAATCATCTTGTGCTATGTCCAGATTATAATTTTCACTGGGCAAAATGTCATTACGTCCATTTATAATTTAAATATTTTTAAACTTGCAATCATCAAATTTGCTAGAATCTCTATCTTGACTGTTCACTCTCCCAGTCTGGAACCACACAATTACAAAATCTGGCATATCATACTGTATACTGCAGGATTGATTATTGGCGTCAAATTTATAATGTTCACCAGAGGCTGGTTTTGGGACACACTGGTAAGTATAAAATCCAATAGGAATTTGTGGAATTTTTTAATATTTGATATGTATTTGAGAGAATAATTAGTTTTATATTCTACTACTGGTATTCTTAGCTCCATGGGTTTGATTATACACTTGGTTGTTTCAGGTAAGATGTTGGGTAATGTTGAACCACCAGGATTCAAAGTACTATAACGGATTAGTGCATTATTGCTATTAGCTGCTCTGCGAAAAGGAATTCTCAAAACGCCTTTCCATATGATGTCCTTGTAGTCTGAGAAGAAACAAGGCAGCAGACGCATGGTAAATAGTACTGTGTGGTTTTTGTAAGATTTTGGTTCCTGATTAAAATCCACCAGCCTGGTAAATTTTGCATCTACTTTGGAAAATGTAAGTGTTCCTATGGCAGTAGAATTAATGCCAGGATAGTCTATTCTATCTATCACAGTACAATGTTTTCTAATTTCTACTTCAGAGAACAAGTGTGGTTTAAAATTATCTACTAGCTTTATGTTAGAACGAGGGGGAAATGTTTCATTATTTTATTTTTTACTATTTCAAATTTAATATACAAGTGAGCCTGAGAGGATGTACACAACTGACACCAACGTACGTCAAATTCAATTTCATGATTTGGTTCATTGAGATTAGCACTACTACCGCGATTGGGAGGAAAAGATTGTAATTCATAACTTTCAATATGCTCCATCTTAATGGTTATTGTATATATTGATTTCTATGATTGCCCTTGCAGAAATACCTGCAAAATCTACTACTTCTCCTTTTTCATTGGTTACCACCAACTCTATGTGGTCTATACGGTTGTGAGATACTGGAAAATAGATAGGTGAGGAGGGTGTGTAGATGATAGGTTCCATGAACTCAGAATTTGGTTTAAAATTTGCTATTATTCCAGTTTGTTTGTGACTCCATGTGTTGTCACCATAATTGGTAATCATTCCTTCTGCCACATTACAATGGATATTCAAAGTCTCTATGGCAAAGAATTTAGGAATATTGCCAACTATGTGTTTCATGCCAGGCTCACGTTTTGTATTATTCTCAAAACCAAGTAGTTTACGAAGTGTACCTAGATCAACTGTTTCAGTTGCAGAAACTAACTCCACCCTGTAAGTAACAGAGTTTTGTGATAGTAACACACCTCTAGGTAGATGAGCTTGTAATGTTGATAGGTTATACTGAACAGGAGTAATAATAATTTTTCATTTTCTACAGCAACCATATTATTGTGTTCCGTGATATTGGGAATAAGATAAATACTCTAGAAAGCACGTAGAGCTATAGATTTATGATAGTTATCATTGTATAAGCTATGTTTTAATACTGAAGTCCCACTAGTGAGATGCAATACTCCCTGTTTGCTTCAGATGCCACAATGCTTAATCATATATTCAATATCATAGTGGCATAATGGTTCTATTTTTTAATATTTCTGAAAGCATTAATAAATACCCTTGCCTTTCTTCTCCATTGCCAGATTATGACGTTTTTGCTAATCTAGTTCAGCTTTGATCTTCTTTGCGTCAATTACTGTGTTTCCAATAGCTGCACTACTTCCTGCTAGACTCCCCACAGCACCCAGAGCTGCTAAAATAGCTGGAATACTGAATATGAAACCACCAGTGTGTTTACTTTTTCTAGAACTTTGTAATCATTTCAACTGAGTTGTACTACGTGATAATTTCATTCCATGACCTCTACTCAAACAAGATTTTTCTTCTGCTGTTGTTTTTTTTTGACGAGGAGATTGTCTAAGTATCCTAATGCTAATGCTGCTATTTTATCACCTAATGAAGGATCTTTGTTGATTAGTCTTCCAAATATTTCTAGTTACAATTTTTTATTAGTCTTATGACGAACACTAAGGTCATTATGAGTATTGTATGCAATATCATGGTCTTTACAAGCTCTACCAAAATGATTAATTCCTTTGTCTCCTTTCTCCAGTCTTTGTTCTAGTTATTCCTTGGACCACAGTATTAGTAACCAGGTAAGTGCATTTCGAAAGGAAGTTTGTTAATAATGTCATTTCCTAAACCCTAACACTTCCAGAATTTGGTGAGGTAGAGTATTAATAATTTTAATTAAGTATCCTATGCTTTACTGTAATTAAAAAAAGTGGCTAGTTTAGTACTAATCATATCTAGAATGCCTGTTTTTTTCATTATATAAATTATTATTGCCTACATTTTCTTTTCCAGCTATGACCAAAAATCTATCTATGAGTTTTCTCACATCATCCTCCCACAGAAAGTCTTTGGGTAGAGTATTGTAGTGTTTAATGCCACTACCAGTTTCAGTTGGTTCCATATAGGTTCATTCAATTTTTTTATATTTATCTTAACTGCTAGATTTAACTCAATTTGACTAGCATCATTGTTTTGGTATAGAGCATCAGACACTTTTAAAATTTCTGAGTAACTCTGGTAATCTTCATCTGTATAATCTCGAGGATATTTCCTGGTCATGAGTTCCCACAGTCGACAGTGCTGGGATATCTAGACCAGCTATTTGCCCCACACAATTGACTTTTACATCATCTCGTTGAAATGTAACTCTAGATTTTCCAATTTTCCAAACTATACACTCATTAGGCTCAATTGTTGGATATAATACAAACACTTCATCTTCGTCAAATTTCCCAGTACTCAGGTAATCTTTTGCCAACAGACCTAATTAATTTTATTCTGAATATCCTATGACTTTAGTAGCTGGTTGTTGGATTACTAGAGGAGTATGAATACTAGATAATAGTGTAGGAGGAAAATCTGCATGCACTAGCTCATTTATGAGATTTTTTGGTCCGTAACATCCTTAATTTCTCTAGCAATTCCCCTGATAGAATCAATAATTGGTTGATCTTGATGTCTGTGTTATTTATAACGTCATCACGTATTTTATAATGTCTCTACAATTATAAAATTCTTAATTTTGTTTCTATATTTTACATTATTTCGTTTTTAATTCGTACCAATTGTGGTAAATATAAAATCATCTTTCTTCCAGCAGGAAGAACATAATTTAAAAATGTCTGTAGTTTAAATTTGCTCCTACATAGTCATTATATACATGTTTAAGATTAGTGTGGTCCTGACGAAACAGACAAACTAGATTTGTATTATCACGAAGTATTTTTTTCGGATATTAAAATATGTCTGAGCCAGATAAAAACAGTCTATTCCCCTGTGACGACACTGAGTAAAAAAAATTACGTACTTTATTTTGATTTTCTAGAATTACATCATCCAAGACTACAACTGAGTTTTCAAGACAATGGTCAAACGATTTATTTCTCATTTAAAGATAGCTATGCCCAGTCCTTCATACAGTTTCATAAGCTGCTGGTAATTGGGTTGTTATAAACTTTTGTGATAAATGTCTAATAAAGTCTAATAAATTTGGGGGCAAGCAAAAAAATATCTACATATGGCGTAATTTTTCCACAACCAGATGGACCTACAGTGAGTCAGCTAATATTGTTTGGTAGCAACTCACATTTATCTTTCTATATTCTAGTAAATCAGGCAAACGTCTTACCACATTGTTGTTGTCATAGAAGTATTTGGTCTGTGATAAACCAACTTTAATCTGGAAGTCCCAGCCATTTCACTAATAGCTGTTTGTTTTCTGTACGCAATAGTGCCTCAGTTAGACAAACTCCTGTTTCAGATTTCAGAGGAACAGCCCAAACACATCTACTAAAAGTGTCCATTACAGTAAGCAAATACTTGAAACCATGATTTATCTTATTCAGATGTTTCAAATTTCCTGTGTTCATTTCAATCAAATCAGCCTGCCACAAATCATCAATTCCTTTTTTTACCACAGATAGTCGTTTGTAGTTACGACGAACTGGTGTGTGTATTTCATTAACTATATCTTGTCTAGACATTGTGTCTGGTAAGTGAAGATTACATTAAGGGATTATCCTCAAGGTACAATTGTTTAACTTTAAACAGTAACTGGTCACCAGTTTCAACATAAAAAAAGACAATTGTTTATCTTCATGTACTTTATATTTATTGGTAGTATTTTCGCAAGATGTTATTGGCATTTGAAGTGCCCTGAATACATCATCTTTTCTTTGTATAGTGAAAAGTGGCAGTCAAAATTGTTTTTCCTTTTCCAAATATCCAAATTTTAAAAATTGATTAGTTCCATTGAGGAAACGTTCATGAGTCTGTGAGTAAGAATATAATTTGTAAAAATTACGAGCCTTAACATATGTCCAGTGCTCTCATGTATTTCGAATACTGTGAAATCTGACAATCTCAACAGAGAATAACTGACTAGATTCTACTTCATCAAATCCGCTCTACAATGGTTAAGTGTTCTCCAATAGTTCGAGCAATCTCATCATAGATTGGTTTATTTTTCACATCAACATACAGTTGTATGAATTGTTCATTTAAATAATGGAACTGTGTGGTGAAACTTAATAAGGCTGATTCTTCATTTGTTTCTATGGTCCCAATTTGAAGCTTAATATTTGAAATAATTTTGCTGTAAACTTTACACAAGACTTAATTTGAATTATTGGCTAGAAAGTTCATGTACTTGAGTTCTGATTTATATAAATAATCAGTGAAATGCACTGACAATTTGGTTGGTGGGCAAAGTGGCATTAGTTTGTTGAATTTGTGCAATTTCCACCTGAATATTTTTTATATCTTGAGATCTGAGTATTCTATTTACTGATCTTTCACAGCTCTTAGTTCTTGAGAAGTACGTAAGCTAGTTACAGTATTTTGAATTATTTTCAACCTTTTTTAACAGCATCTATTTCAGTGGCATTAGCTACAGTACTTAAGGCATCTTGGAGTTTTGTTATGTCATTTTGTGTAGGTTTTGATTGTTGAAGTGTTTCTAATTTGTTTTGTATGTCATCTATCAAATGATGAAAATGAGATAATTCAGATTCAGTGTTCAGATTTACCAGCTTAGTAATTTGTTGTTGTACTATACTCAGAGGTTCAGAAATGCCAGATAATTTTGATTCCTGTATTTCCTGGACACTCATTAGTTCACTTGCATTGTTGTCAATGTATCCTAAATATGGGATATGGTACTCTGAATTTTCCCAAAATCCTCGTAAGTCTCAAGCTGGATTTGATGTTAGTAACATTACGAGAAATGGCATTAAGTTCACTGAAGAAGGGTACATTATTTATAAAGTTTTCTAATATTTGAAGTTTGGCTTCTACTTCAGTTATGGCAGTGTTCAGCTCATCTCTTTGTAGTTCAATTTTTATATGTTCTAATGTAGAATCTCAAAGGATTGAAACCGCTCTAGCAAATTAGCAATTATACTATCTTAATCTTCTTGAGTTGTAATACTTTTAATAATAGTTTGTAGATCTGTACGAATACTTTTTTTTGATTATTTAGTTATTGTTTCAGTTGTTCTACATTAGTAGTCTGAGCTTGTCTGAATTTCTCAGAATCATTTTATTTGCCTACACTTTTTTCTGAGTTTTGAAGATTGTCTATTAAGGCTAAATTATTGTATTTTTCCAGTAAGGATTTGCGTTCAGCATCAATTTTGAGAATAAGATCTAGACACTGAGACTGGAGGCTAGCTACTGGTGACAATTAATGAATTATATGAAATAAAACGGAAATAAGTGACAAACCACGTAGTACACAAACTGTATTGCACATGTACACGGCACTACAGACATTCGGATTTAGGTTATGGCATGTTCGATATGTCTGCCATCTCTGGCGATGATGTGGGGCAGACGAACAGCAAAATTCTGCATGACCCACTGAAGTGTCGAAACATCGATGCTGTCGATGGCCTCCTGAATGGCAGTTTTCAGCTCGGCAATGATTTTGGGGTTATTTCTGTACACCTTGTCCTTAACATAGCCCCCTTCCAGTGGCCTCTGGGTACCCCGAGCCAGAATGTGGTCCCCAAAATACTCCTCCAGGACATTTTCACTTGCAAATGGCCGACATCAACACTTTGCGTGCGCATTCGCATACGAATTCCCATCATGCCCTGAGGCCAGCCACGCAGTTTGGACGTCATCACACGAACCGTTCAGAAATTATGACGGTTTTATTTCATATAGTTCATTAATTGTCACCCTGTATCTCAGATTGGAGACTAGAGTTGAGAGTTTCTTGTAATGTTCGTAGATCAGAACTTAATATTTTGACTCTAATATCAAGTACAAAAATATCATCACTGTGATCATTGTGTTTTGTGTGACCCAAAATATCATTAGGCATTTTGGTTATGATTAATTATTATAAAATAGATAATTTTGAAATCCAAAAATCAGAAGTATATGTTACTGAAATAATTGAAAAATATGAAAAAATTGAAAAAAATTGATAATTGTGAAAATTTTGAAAAAAATGAAAAATATTTTATTTTAAATTTAAACTTAAAAGAATTTGGGTAGGACCATATAATACCATATTACTCTAAAATATCATATTTTATATGTCCTAAAAATTATTATATGTGAAAATAATTGCTACTTAACATAGTTCCTTGCTTATGGGAATACATGGACTATAGCTGCTTTATTGAGAGGTTACTTATTGCTTTTAACACACCCTGTTGTCTCATTTAGCTTTTAAGGTACAGCATAGCCTAAATAGTTCAACAAAAATGTAATAACAGTTTCTACTTAAATAACTCATTGCTGATGGGAATACATTGACCACAGCTGCCTTATTAAGAAAATTAATATTACTTTTCACACATCCTGTTGCCTCATCTTGCTTTTCAGGTACAGCATAGCCTAAGTAGTTCATCAAAAATATAAAAATAATTTCTACTTAACACAACATATTGCTTATGTGAATACATAGGATTTAGCTGTCTTATTGAAAAATTGTACATTACTTTCAACACACTCTGTTGTCCTGTCCTGTCCAGCATATGGAGATATTGATTTTCTACAGGCAGATTTTGTATTGACGTTCTACTTCCAAGGCTAATTATAACAGCTTGCAACAATCCAATCAGGAAAAATAGGTGCAAGAGAACATGTATCTTGTTTTCTCATATTGCTTATACAAGCATAGTAGGTGTTTTTATTAAACGTTTAATCTGGTAATTATTTATTATAAGATAAGTGATTTTCAATTCTAGGAATTTAGTTATTAGTTTATCATATTCTCCAGCTATTCCATATGTAAACAATCATTTGCAGATATATCATATGTGGTTGCAGTGTCTATCTTATCATATATAATACGATAGATATTACGCCCAGTAAATATTTTTATCTCACCCTTGTTCTAAGGAGTTACGTATATGTGAATTGTATTTTACCACCAATGGGGAATTTAAAATAATTTAGATTATTATTAAGAATATACAATATTTTACCAATATAATCATTATATTATCTTAGGATACTCTTCAAATCAAGATAACAGTAAATTTAGTTTAGACAAGAGATAAGAAAGATTTGGCGAGGCTAACTGAACAGGCACTTCCATAGCTTCTTATCTAAACCTTAATAGATTCATGGTTATTTTATTGCGAAATGTTACATTGGTTGTCATCTCCTAGGCAATAGTGACCCCATGGTAATGTGTGTATTTCACATGAGAGACTCTCTCTCTTGTCATCCTCTGAATCCAGGGCTATTTTTCTTATTTTGTTTGTAGTTAATATATGATCAACACTTTAAATTCTCTTTTCTTCTCTTTGTTTGGGAGACAGGTTTGAGACAGTTGTAATAATCATTAAAGGAGAGTCTATTCTGTACTATGGTCCTACCTACTCCCCTGGCTTTTTACTAATATCTTTTTCTGATCTAATTGCATACATCTTTGCTCGTAATCCAATAAATTTCTTAATATCATTTCTTTTTTCATTAATTTACCTGGCACTTTTTGTTGTGGGAAGGAATGTCAAAATTAGGACGGTATGAAGATATGTTAAAATAATCAACCAACTTAAGATGTTTTATCTTCATACACATTAGGTCTCTTGATATGGTATATAAAAGTATCTGTGTCTATATATACAAGAGAAAAGTCATCTTCATAAAAAGGCTTTATTGTATAATAGTGAAGTTGCAACATATGGAGCTTAGACATATCCAGAACTGCACCTCCCACATAGATAGGTTTGTTAAATTTGAACCATAGCTTATCAATTTGGAAAAGTGACAAATCTTCATCATATATTGTTCTACATTTAAATTTTGGACTTGCCACTAACTTATTACATATTTTTTGGATCAGAGACTAGTCTTACATCTACATGCTTCCTAATATTCTCCATGGTCTTATCATTGACCGCATTATTCTATAATTTATAGAAATGCTATTCTAAATCTGAAGTAGCAAGTGTTCTGTGTCTTGTGTTAGTTTCAATATAAGGACTCAAGCACTCTGAATGCTTGAATCTAAGAACTCTTCGAATTCGAACTATTTGAACAATTCACTCTATTAAAACAATTAAGATTCTTATAGTGTATGACATATCTCTCTTTAGATTCAAGAGTCATCACAAGCTTTTTCTTTTGATTCAGGTGGGCACTTGAACTTAGAGGCTGGTGGCAAATCAGAAAATAGATTATGCAAATCATGAGAAAAATCAAAATCCACCTCAGGAAATAAACCATACTCAGTGTCATCAAAATTTTCTATTTCTATCCACTCAAAAACACCATAGGAAAGTTTCTGCATCATTGAATAACGATATAAATTATTCACATCAGCACAGAATAAATAGCTAGAGGGTTCATTTGTCTTATATTTTGTCATATGTGTATTGTTGGCTTTTGCATATCTCAGTGTGCATTGTACTATGCCCCCACGAATAGCTCTTCTATAAAAACAAAAATATCCACATCTGAAATTAATTCCAACTCAATTTTTGTCTTTTATAACAAAGCTGACCAATGTAACCCTGGGAGACAGTAAAAATGTGCAGGGTCGTATTCCTAGATATTGATAGACAATTTTCTAAAAGCTTAAAATACGTCAAGCAAAAATTGTCACACCTAATTTTAGATAAGCATAATGGTAATCTCCCAGTGTCTTATACCCTAATTTCTTACACATTAGTTAGGACCTCCCCCATGGCTCAGTGGTAGCGTCATTGCCTTGTAATCAAGGGTCCCGGGTTCGATACCCGGTGGAGGCACAAGTGGTTGGGATGCCACTTTAAACTGTAGGTCCAGTCCCGATTAGCCTTACTGTGCATAAATTGGACTTAAAACAATAACTCAAACCAAACCAAACTCTTACACATTAGTTGTGCATGATGGTAATCTTTATCTAACATTCTTTTCTCTGAGTTGGCTGTAGAAGTCCTTGAATGGAGGAAGAGTTTCATCATTACACTTAGTATAGTCAGTTACATATTCATGTGGATAGACCAATTTTTGTCTAATATGTTCTATGCCTAAGACAGGAAAACTATTAATTGTAATTTTGAACTGTTTATCAGATAATTTGTTGGCAAGAGCATCCAGGCCAGCAGAGAGAAATCTCATAGAGTCTATAAATCTCATTTTAATAGTACTGTTTCAGAAATATTTTCTGTTTTGCTAAGACTAATATATCTTTTTGATTTTCTGCTAGAACATCTATATTTATTTATTTCTATCTTTGAAGAGAGAAATTATTTCCTTTTACAGAAGGTTGCCATTAAAAGAAACATAGGAAACACATAGTATAATACAGTGAGACATAACACAGGTAGAACACATACACAAATATAATGTAATATAAATTACTTAACTATACTATAGAATAATATAACCCCCAATTAGCAATTTAGAAGCTCTTCATCCAAAACAATACAGAACAAGACCAAAAAAGGATGTCATTTGTATTCATATGCAGTGATATATTGCTAAGCATAACATTAAATCCGATAATTTATGTTGTAAACACGTGTCTTAATATTTTTTGTAGTCATTAAGGGGGTTCCAAAGCCATGTTAAAGCATAGGCCCAAATTTGAAAATATAATCGTGCAAGAAATATAGATTCGGTAAGGAAGACATTTTCCGATATAAAAGATTGTTTTATTCACTAAAAAATGTGAGCCTTATAATTTTGTTACGATTGAAGGTATATAAGTAAATAACAGAAAATAAAAGGTCTCCATCATGTACAAACGTCTGCGTACAGATGGCGCTGAAGAGGTAGTTTTGTCAATACCAGTGCATTTGTTTCTTTTATGACTAGTATGGAAGATTTCGTGGTGAAACAAAGATCACATTTTCTTCCCGCAAGCATCTGAAATACTCTGTGATAAAATGAAAACATTTCGTACCTTCAGAGAGTAGTGCTTATCATTAAAAGTTTTGAAGTGGCTTTTCGTCGCAATATACTCCGTGGTGTTTTCTAACGATATGATCAATACAAGTGCGTCGAAATCGTGAAAGTTAAACCATGTTACCAGAGAATAACGAATCCAGTACATGTTGGAAGAAGGAAACGTCGAAAAAGTCTGAAAGGTAAGTCTTATACATGTCGTTAAATGCTTCTTGCTTAATCCATCAAAAGTAAAACGTTTGCAATATGCAAGAGTGTTGCAGAATGTATGATTTATATATATGTTGAGGAAATACCATCCGATATAATTTCTGTGAGAATATCGCTTCAACGTCTCAACCTTTAGAACACAGCACGCAGTTTTCTTTACAAACGAAGTTCATAGTTCTTCGCAATTGTAAAATCAGAAGTGAATGTTACATTAAATTATGCATAATGTAGATATTACAGTTTTGTGTTTATTACTAGAGCATGAAATACCTTGATATAGATTACATTCTGGCATTAAATCGATATTGCACAAAATGCTCTACTAGCTTTACTGGGAGATTATTTTCGTATTTCACTGGTGCTATTCAAATGTACGTACATCGGAATTTGTATTACAAATTAGTCGTTCATTATAGTTTCACTTTGCCCTTGTACAAGGTTGGAACGAGTCGTTTCTGACCTGTTTTGAACAAGATTTTTCTCCTTTTTGTTTTTGAAACTTGAACACAATTCATAAAGCTTGCAAATGGAAGTAGGTTAAGCTAAGTTAGGTTGGATTGGAATAGATTTAATGTAAGATCCCCGAAGTTCTGGTCAACGTTCTGTTAGCTTCTTTCACAGAATCAGATCAGAAAACCAGTTTCGTAAGCTGTATAAAACACTTCGGTTTTCTCGTCCTATCATAATTTTGAACGCCTTGTAATGGTAATGCAGCATTTCCAATAAGTTCAAGATTTATGTATTTAAAGTGTAAAAGTACACCCTAAGAGCTAGAAGAGTAAAGTCCTAACCGTCACCAAACAATAGTTTGCGTGTTTACTGAGAAATTACAAATTAGTATAGATTTTTAAATATTAGAAGTTCACATATTTTACAAGTGCAACGCCAATCATTTATTTGTGGGTAAGATTGATTGATTTTCAGAGAAATCATAATTTGTCCAGATTATGTTACGAATATTTGATTCAATAACCTACTGAAGTCCAAGTCATATTCATAGGCGTGCGCACGGGGGGGGGGGCAAGAGGGGGCTCACGGACGTTCGCAGATTTTTTCCACATAGGGACAAGCAAGATATTTTTGCGTGGGGCATATTACCCGATAATAATGCTGCCTTCTCAAAAACACCAATTGAATTTGAAATTATCGCATACTTGCGTCCCTCCATTACACAATAATTAATGTAAATTACTATGACTGAAATCAAATTATACGTGTGAATTATATACTTTTAGGTAGATATTCGTTTTCGAAGAGAGAGGTGTTGTAATCCTTGTCCCCCTTCTAGACGTTCCATGCCCATACATTATTATACATTCAACTAAAAATTAAGTGAAAAGGAATCTTATGACTTACTAAACGATATTTTTTGAGAAAATGAAGTATTTAAAGGCGATGAAAATTCAAAGCAACTACGGTGAAAGTGTTGCAGTGGCCCAACCACAAGGGGGCAGAGGGGCATTGCCTTGTCCCAACCTTGGACGGAAATCAATTCTAGAAGGGCAAACATTGAAGTAAGAGAAGGTAACTAGCAGAAATTAAGAGTATCACAACAATAGGATACTCAAAATGGAATTGATTTTCACGTCTTTCTATCATCATTTTTTCCAGACGGCCAGTAGCACTTGTATGGTGGCACAGAGGGGCAATCGCTCCCTCGACTTCAAATTTTTTATACAAACAAAAATACATTTCGTAAAATTTTCCTGCAATATCTGCTTTTCTTACAGTCTTGTCAATTTCATAGTCTTAGCTATGGACGGGGGGAGTGGTCCCTGGACGCTGAACAATCTGAATGAGAAAATTGTAAAAGAGAACCCCATGGCGTCCCGTGATTTTCTTACGCCATATTAAATCAATACAGATTTCACTTTGCAAAAATTTGGATCGTGAAATTTTCTTGCTCGCTTCGCTCGAAATTTATTTTCTGTATAGCATTGTACTTGTAAATTACCAGAGACAGTGATTAGATACTTCAGACAGTACCTCCTGTAACAGCTTGGTTTGGAGGAAAAGGAGCGCACATATTTCAGAGACAATTTATAACATTGTTTCTATTAGTTTATTATGGGGCGGATGAATTGATTATGTAATGTATATAAATAATATGTCATACACACATATATACCCATCAATGCAATTGAACTAAAACAGTGAGATAAAGTGAAGTTTTTCTTTCCCGACTAAACTTTCAAGGATTTTGCCCACCCCCCTAATCAGAGGGTCTGCGCACCCTATGGTCATATTTAACATGCACTGTAAAGATAGATCTGAGTCACTGAAGTGAGCTGATACCGTGAATCCAACCTTTTATAATTCTGTTGTAAAAGGACCACTTCCTTAACCATTATGGCGCAGTTTACATCAATTATATTCACATCCAGTTACACAACATGTATAAGTTGTTTTCATTTCATTACTGACCCAACTTGTCTGTGGTTGTAACAATGTAATGAAAATTATTTTTTTCATCTTTGTTAAGTTCATAGTCTCATACACCATATTAACAATATTTTTATTTGCTCCTTTTGCAGATAAACATTTGAGAATCTATTTGATGTGTCTTCTAAGAATACCTTGAAATTTGAAAAAAGGTCAACAGATTTGACTACAATGGCAACCCAATACCGTGGAAGTTTGTGGATATGCTTCTATGGAATAAAAATCGTCTGTGTGGATTGTTTGAACAGTACACAATTTGCACATACATGGTTGGATGGTGATGGTTTACAAGATATCAAGAGTCCAAAATATACTCAGAAAATGATGTTGCAAGACTTCTTAATATCTGGTTTCAAGTAGTCAGCAATTGGGAACGGTATATTTGAGAAACTGAAAATAATGGCAATGGTATAACTTATTTGTCTTGTCTGTCAAGTTATAGCACACATTCCTTGTAAGTTTTGGTAGTTCCAATTTTGAAGGGTATTTGCCCACAATCTTAGGATATTCATTGCTTTCTGAATGGAATGATGATTTCAAGACAGCAAGAAGCATACGCATCTATGAGACAACCAAATAATGTTGCAGGATGGGCAAGAAGGAGAATGAAGTAACATTGAAAGAAAAATGTTAATGTAAATTTATACGTATATCCCGAATATATAGTTTTAGTAGTGCCTTCATGCAATGATTTTTGAATCATTTGAATTTTATTCTAATGGTAATTATTATCGTATTGAATCTTAGAAAATTTCTCTCACAATTATTATCTGAGTATATTATCCAATATATCGACAGTGTTTGGAAAGTTACTTTTTAAAAGTAATTCAAAGTTAATCACTTGAGAAATTAATTCAGTTATAATTACTGTAGCTTTAAAACGTATCTAATTTAGTTACTATTACAATTACTTTATTCTAGATTAGTTATATCTTGTAATACTTGGTTCAGAACATGAAATGCAAGTGCACTATTCATTTCATCACAGATGACCACAAGCAACTTAGCATTAAGTTAGTATATAATTAAGGACTAAAAGTGGTAAACTTTGTAAGTGCCTAAAGCGAAAGTGTTGGGAAATCGCATCCTTCCGCACATCACCCCTTAGGAACGTGCACACTAGTGACCTCTTTACACGCCCTTTGAACTACTTAGAAGTTTTCACATTTCACATTTACCACATTATAAATCATGGCACATTTCACGGTTTAACTTGGGAAACGGTGTTTCAATTATTGTGTCAATTACAGCGTTTACCAATTTCAGTCCGTGTTGGAGTGGTTAGAACAGCACGTTACGACGCTAGGAGTCTCTAGTTCGAGTCCCGGCATGGGTATTCTTTGTTTGTGATCCTTCAAACTTTCTTCATTTATCACTGGATCTCATCTTTGCGATTAGACAAAAATGGCAGAAAAGCGTAGTGAAATAAACTAAATCAATCAACCATATAATTATAACTAAGTTAATATATTTTATATGTATATACAGAGGCAATAAAATTCCACATCTTTTAGTTAAAGATGAAAATATAATATTTTATTGTATTTTTGTTGAGCAAATACTATATTATTCAGAATTACTGTTGAACTGTGGTATACCAATGAGGATCGTTGGAAATTATATAGCCTTATGTCGAAATTATTCTAATTAAAATACACTTGGAATGGATACTTCTGATTCTTGGCAATAGATAAGTTTGTTCTCATGGTCCCACGATTTCAATAATCACTAATTCATCCATTCATTCAGACGAGGATATGATTCAACAAATTGTAAAAATGGAACAGAAGAAAATTCCTTTCTATGCGAAAAAATAGTAATTGTACACTTCTGTTCACATCAATTGGTACATACTTCAACTGTTGGACCCTATAAAGAGTGACACTTTATGTGAAGAGGAGTGTACAACAAACTTTGAACTAAATTACTAGTTAGGTGAAAAAATAACTGAATTTCAGGTACTAATTTCATAAAGTAAGTAGTTTACAGTTAATGTTACTCGAAAATGTTACTGTTACTTCCAACAACAGCTGCAGAACAAACCAGTATAATTCGTGAAGATCTGTGAAAAAGGACTTTGGACATTGTGCGGAGGCAACATGTGTAAAATTGTACTTAAGTATTTTGAAACGAACAAACAATCACTCTGCTCCTCGTTTACCTTTATTCCCAGTTTTCAAATAAAGACCTCCCTGCTGGCGTAGTAGTAAAGTCGTCGCCTTGTAGCTACTCAAGTGGTTCGATACATGGTGGAGGCGCATTGCACAGTGGTTCGGATCCCACTTTAAAAGGTAGATCAAGTCCCGATTAGCCTTTCTGTGCGTAAAAATGACTTAAAACATCAATTTAAGTTTTTCAAGTAAATAATTTTCTTAAAGTATAGTAATTTGAGCTTTAATTTCCATTGTAACACTGTTAAGCCTTGTTTTCATGTCATTAAAATGTTGACGAAGGAAAGTTTTATAGTATAAAAATATACATAAAAACGGAACGTTTCCATCCTCTAACAGGGTCTTCGTCAGACGAATATTCACAATTGAAAATAAGCAAAGATTATTTGGTCTTATCGTCATCCTGAGAAAATGCAACACTTTTTTGTATCAATTGGAATTCTGCAAGAAAAATACATTAGGAAATTTACGGCCTTGTGGAAAAATTAACATTAATACTTTTAAGCTTTTTTCAACAATGTTTATAATTGAAAAAAATGAAAATGTGTTTTATCTTTAATTTCATTTTACTAATACAGGGTGCGGAAAATAATATCTTGCAAATGGCATTTCAACAATGAAAGCACAGTGCGTTGCGTTGCGTTCTACCCAAGAATATTTTGAACGGTCGCTCCATACACAAGCAAAGTAGTTCGCTGGAATAAGAGAACGAAAGCAAGTCTCTGCGCAAGTAGTGACGCGAGACGGCTCTGTCAATGAACACGTTGGAGGGAACAGGATTGCGCGGAACGGCGGAAAGCTGCTGTAGTTACCGGCCTTCGCAGCATCGTGTACTTCTTCGCTCTGCCCACTCGATCCCCCACCCCCTTCTCTGCCGCTATATGCAGCTTTGCTGCAGCAGAGATAGTTGGGACAAAGTTTAAAGTCTCCAATCAAAAGTAGAAAGTACTGTCATACAAAATGAAGTGTACAGTCAACGCAGGCACGTATCCAGAAATTCCTTTCCGGGGGAGGGGGACAATATATTTTTAAAGGGTATAGATAGAACCTCACAGGTGTATATTTAAGGCCAGTGGTGGCATTTTGGTGGCAAAGCGGCTGGGGGTGGCAAGGAAAGTTTACTTTCTCTTGGTAGACAAGGTCTAGCATTAAAAGGCCATAGTGGGGAGCAACTGTCCCCTAAATAGTAGCCACCGTTCAAGGCTGCCATTTTTATCACGTGCTTCTCCGTTTCTTCTCATCAGGCATCAAAACATCTTTGGTGTCTTTGAGTGTCTTCACGAAGCTGTTACACAATGGATGGACAATCCACTCGACGATACGAGATTTAAACTGTGGGCTGTGAACTAGATGCACACAGTTCTCGAATATATCTCCCTGATTCGAGCCTGAACACCACTAATGTGTCTTGTCTTCCCATGTATGCAGCTCTTATAAAAGCAGAAACCCAATAAATTGTTCATATTCAGGCCTAAGAACTCGCAAGTGTTCAAAATTGTCCGTCACAGCTTCCGCAGTCTTGTCATATATCGGCACGAAACAAAGGAAGTCTTTGCGAACACAGCTGGATAGAGAAACAATAAATGCACAGTGAAAACCCTTCCGTTCCCAACACACCTAATATTTCGACTTCCAATATGATAAAATGCTCACTCATTTATCTCCAGTGGAATGATGAGTGTCATAGCCCTCCATTAGACCAGTATTTCTAAAAAAAATGAACGTCAAAGGCAGAGAAAGATGGCAAAATGAAGACAGACTACCGAAAAAAAGTACACGTAACACCCCCCCCCCCTTTTCGAAAATTCTGGGTATGCCAGTAGAGCAACGGCACGACATGCCAGAGACCCTGGTTCGGGTCCTGGCAGAGCCTGAAAATTCCGTTAAAATATGTACATATCCAACATCTTCCTGCTTTCTGTTCTCCACATTCATATAATTTTCGGCTGACCCTTTGTAGTGGTTAAGTGTTTGAGTGTGGGTTGAACCCAGTTGGCTTAAATAAAAGTCATTTTTATCCCATGAAAGTCCTGGACTGCATACATGAAATTTGGCCCGTGCACAAAAAAAATTACAGTTGATCTGTGAAACTTATTTATGTCTTAATAAACCGCCCCAATATCCGGAACTCCTGAAATATTCACTTTAGACCTTCGATCTCTTCGGCTCATGCCCCGAACTAGCACTACACTGACGCTCCTACAGTTCCACAGACGTCAATATCTTCAATTTGGACACGAACTAGAAGTAGACTTCGGTAGTTTACAGGAAATGGTCTCACTAGTCCTCTTCATTTTCGAATCACTAACAGATTCTGTTGTACTGTTCAACCGGGAAATTATATTCTAGAATGTTCCGCAGGTAACACGTTTTGTTAATATTACCAGTGATTCGACTCCACCTCTTATTGAAGAACGTTTCCTTTCCCGCTTTCCAAACAATAAATAATGCAAAGAATCGTCGTACTCGTGGCACGCTTTGTTGTGCAGCTTCCAAATGATGACAAATCTTTACACAATGATCGCGCTCGCTGCGACAACAACAATGAAAACGCAAGAAAAGTTTACGTGCAATATTGTCAATAAAAGGGTTATAGAACATTCTCCGTCTTGCCTCGATAATTACTCTCCTCAAATTATAGTCACATTATTAACGAAGCCAAAAAACTAATTTATCCAGTGGAAACTGATAAGATTTCCTGCGGGTGCTCGGCCCCCTGATCTCCACCTTGGATACGTGCTATGATCAATAATATGGTTATGGAACATTCTTTACCTTGACCCGATAATTATTTCACTCCTTAAATTATCGTCTCATCTTTCAAGAAACCAAAAAACTAATTTTATCTAGTGTAAACTGAAAGATTTCCCTTGGAAGGGGCTCGACCACCCTGATTCCCATCTTGGATACATGCTATTATCGATAACAGGGTAATCGAACATTTTCTGTCTTGCCTAGATAATTATTACTCTCCTTAAATTATCGTCACATTATTCAAGAAGCCAAAAACCTACTTTATATACTGTAAACTGAAACATTTCCTGGGAGGTCGACCCCATTTTACCCACATTGGACACGTGCTATTATCTATTTCAGGGTTGTAGAAAAATTTACCTTGCCTCGATAAATATTTCTCTCCTTAAATTTTCGTCACATTATTTTATTTCGCACACACAAGAAACCAAAAAGCCTCATTTCCCGAAAAAGATCGGGGGGGGGGGCTCTTGCCCGCTGAGCACCCTTGGATACGTGCCTGAGTCAACGCGGCATTTGCTTCAAACTTATTCACAAAATTTTTCAATTATTTCAAGTACTGTCTTCACTTAGTCCGTTTCGTGTTTCAATTAACTACACTTATTAATGTATTTTTTCTCTGCGTTCTAAATATTAAAACAAATACTTAATATAAAACAACGGATTTTATATTAATAATTCGACTATAACTACCTTCCACTGATGATATATTGCTTATTTCTGTAAGAAGAACATATAACTAAAATCTCATGATTTTCAATTTCCCTGATTTACTACTATTTTTTAATTCACTAACTCACCTCTAACCAATATGGCGTCATCTCACATCGAGTACCCTAATCGACCTACCTGTATATATCTACTTTGGTTATATTTACGCGGAGGTCTGGCAACATGGCCCTCGGTTGCCATGGCAAACGGTGCTGGCATGTGTTATCCAAATATTACCACAAGATTGCCTTTAGTACGGCCTTAATTGACATACTAAATCAAGAATAGATTGCAATATAGATATTTTGTTGTACGCAAAAGACATTTCAATTAATGGTGAATTCTTGAAACTTTCTGTTTTAGGAATATCATAAGACATCACTTGCCGAAGCCTTAAGCCACATTTCTTTGCATTGAAACATATCTTTTGGAGAAAAGTAGGGTTATCTATGATGCCAGTCATTGTTTTATACAGAAGTATTTGTTGTGTTATTTGCCTTCTATTAATAAGACTTTCATAATTAAACTCATTAAGTAGGTCATTGTATGTTAAGTTATTATAATATGATGGTATATTATACTTTTTGTAATACAAATATCTTAAAAATCGTTTTTGAGTTCTTTCAATTACCAACTCCTGGGATTTATAATATGTAAACTAAACATTAGAACCATATTCAAGCTTATTTCTAACTAATGTATTATACAAGACAGAAATACTGTCTACATTAGTTAGATTCCTTGTATTTCTTATAAGAAAACCTGATGATCTAAATGCATTGTTTACCATGTATGATAAATGTTTGTTAAACATCATATTACGATCCATAATAATGCCTAAGTCCTTAATAAAATTTATTCTTTCAAGCTCTTCTCCACACAAAAAATAAGAGATTTTAGTGGCATTTATTTTACTTGATAACTCCATAAAAGAACACTTCTTAATATTAAAATTAATGTCATTGTTTATACTCCACTCATGCACCATATCTAAATCTCTTTTAAGTTTCCTAATGTCTCCATCATTATTAATTTGTTTATAAATCTTTATGTTATCAACATACATGAGACATTTAGAATATTCATTTTGTAATGGTAGATCATTTATAAACAATACAAAAGTAGTGGTCCAAGATTCAATCCTTGTGGTACACCTAACTTTACAATATATTCAAACGACTTCGATTGTATATAGGTTACATATTGTTTTCGACCTTTAAGGTATGAGGCCATGAGAGCAAGAAAATCACTAGTCAACCCCAAACTTGAAATTTTGCGTAATAAAATATTATGATTAATTGAATCAAAAGCCTTAGAAAAATAAAAAAAGATCGCATGTATAGGTAATCGATTTTGAAATTTTGCATGAACATCTTGAACAAAATTAATTAAATTTGTTGTTTTTTGTTGACATAACAGGAATGAAACCATGTTGACTTTCATTTATGTAATATTTACTGTGATTCCAGATACAATACTTGCTCTAATATTTTGGCGGGGGCACAGGGAATTACTACAGGTCTATAATTTTCTATTTTACAGTTGTCTCCTGACTTAAAAATTGGGCAAACTCGAGTTGTTTTCCAGATATTCGGAAACGTTTTATATTTTAGAACTAAATTGTATATAAAACAGAGTGACTTCCTTAGTATCTCTGGACATGCTTTTAGTAAATGGGTTGGAATTCTATCACGACCACTAGCTCTCTTAGGTTTCAATTTCTTTTATGCATCAATATATATTCTTTATCAGTAATTATATGATTTCATATAGAATATGATACATTCTTTTTTAACATCATCATGAATATCATATGAGCTATAACTTTCGCATCATATTTGAAAAAAAGACTCAAAATTATTTGCTACACTTTGAATTGTTTCTAATTTTGTAGTTTCAAAACCCTTAGTCTGTCTAGTACAGTTATATCTCCCTCTTTCATATTGTATAATGTTCTAGAAAGATCTTGTATTATTTTTAATATTTTCTTCGGTTTCTTTAACATGCCTAGAATAAGCCCTTCGTACCATAGTTTTAACTATTTTTCTTGTTTCTTTATATAACATGTTATTTTCTTCAATCCATTTAATGGATTTCCCAGTATCTTTCATACATTTCCTATAATAACATTTTAATATTAATGTTACTATAATCTCTTTTGTAAACCAACAGGGATATTTATTATACCTGTAAAATTTTCTTCTTGGTATAGTAGAACCAAATACAAAATTTATTGTATAATAAAATAAATTAATAACTGTTTCCACATCCTTTAATTTATATAGAGAATTCCAATCTGTATCGCGCAGCATTTCATACAAATTTGGGAAATTAGCCTTACCAAAATTATAATCCAATACCACTTCATTTTTTGTATTATTTCCTATTTTTCTTAGATTTTATTTCATAATTAGAGCTGGATGGTATAGATCTTCTTTATTAATGGGTAGATCCTCTTTAATAACTACCATGGTACTATCATCATTAGTTACTACTAAATCCAATGTTCTATTGTTAACATTTCGAACATCATTAATAGAGTGTAAGGAGTACAAATTCAAAAAATATCTAATGCTCTATAACAAAATATGCTCTTTGTATCATAACTTAGATGCCTAATTAAATAGTGGAAATCATAGCCACTGCCATTATGGAGGAATCTGCAGAAAAATTTGTCTCTTTGTATTTTGAGATCACAGCTGTTGCACAAGATCCCCAAATTTTCTCATGTGAAATGACAATGATGATGAATTTTCTTATTTTCATTTGTAAAATATGAATTGCATATGAAAGAACTACTTTAAAGACCTTTTAAATGTCCATGTAGAGATAAATCAGAAGTAAATGAAGTCCACACAGCAGGACCTTTAGTTCCGGAACTTAACTTGATTGAAGTTAAAGATGCTATTAAAAGGCTAAAGAATAACAAAGCACCTGGCATTGATTTAATAGCAGCTGAGTTAATTAAATATGGTGAAAATTCATTAATATGTGAAATTCATAAATTAATTTGTTTAATATGGAATAAAGAAGAAATCCCTCAACAGTGGAAAGAATCCATAATTGTTCCTGTGTTTAAAAAAGGTGATAAAATGAACTGCAATAATTACCGTGGAATTTCTCTACTCTCAACATCATATAAAATATTATCTAACATTATTTTAACAAGACTAACACCATATGCTACTGAAATTATAAGTGATTATCAATGAGGATTTAAACGTAACAGATCAACTACAGATCAAATTTTTCACATCAGACAGACACTTGAAAAAAAGTTGGAATATAATCAAAATGTCCATCAGCTATTCATTGATTTCAAAAAAGCATATGGTTCCGTGAAAAGAGATAAATTATATAATATATTATTAGAGTTTGGAATACCTAAGAAGCTTGTTAATATGATAAAAATATGCACCAGTGAAACAGAAAGTAAAATTCGTGTGGGTATTAATATATCTGACAAATTTACAATTCATGATGGGTTAAAACAAGGAGATGCATTATCTCCATTGATCTTTAATTTTGCCTTAGAATATGCTGTTTGGAAGGTAAAAGAAACTAAAGAAAGACTAAAATTAAATGGTGTGAATCAGTTGTTAGCATATGCAGATGATGAAGACTTACTGGGGGATGTTGTGAATACAATTAAGAATAATGCTAAAATATTTTTCAAAACTGCTAAAGAGATAGGTTTGGAAGTTAACAAAGAGAAAACTAAATATATGCTTACAGGCCGAAACCAAGTGTTAGGTAATAATCAAAATCTAATTATTGATAACAACTCGTTTGAACCAGTTTCCAAATTCAAATATTTAGGAGTAATATTAACAAATGAAAATTATATTAAAGAAGAAATAAAAAGTAGGCTTAATTCAGGAAATGCATGTTACTTCTCTCTTCATAAACTTTTGTCTTCTCGTTTAATATCTAAGAAACTAAAAGTTAAAATATACAAAACAGTAATTTTGCCTGTAGTATTATATGGATGTAAAACTTGGTCCCTTACGTTGAAAGAGGAACATAAATTGAGAGTATTTGAAAATAAGATCCTTAGGAAAATCTTTGGACCTAAAAGGGATGAGGAGACAGGTGAGTGGAGAAGGTTACATAATTTAGAACTACATAATTTGTATTCATGTCCAGATATTATTAGAATGATTAAATCAAGAAGACTTAGGTGGGCAGGCCATGTGGTACGAATGGGAGAGGAAAGAGGAGTTTACAGGATTTTTGTTGGGAAACCTGATGGTAAGAGACCTGTAGGAAGGCCGAGACGAAGATGGAGGGACAACGTTGAGATGGACCTAAGGGAAATCGGTAGAGATGGAAAAGAGTATATAGAACTTGCTCAAGATAGGGAAAGATGGAAGGCCTGTGTCGCTGCAGCCATGAACCTTCGGGTTTAAGAAGGCTAGGGAGTTGGTTAGTTAGTTAGTTAGTAAAATATGAATTGCACAGTGGGCAAATCTCAGTAGCATCATATAAGTGCTATTCATCAGTAGATAATGGTACTCTTTGTTTTGACACAGATAATAAACTACCATTTTCTCTTACTTCTTTTGTTTATTTTTTGGAAAAAGTGTTTGACAGCATTAGATCCTCTGTATACATATGTATCATTAAGTTTCAATGAATTTCGCCACACAACTATGTAACCATAACTACAGACCTCACGGAGTTGATAAGCTGTAGTAGAAGATATTTCAAAATCAGGGTCAGAGTAGTTGAATTGTTTGAGAAATGCCTCAAAATCTGCTATTATTATAGCTGGATGCTCCAACAGGGCCTTCTGTTGTTTGAATTTCTCAACTTCTTTTGATTTGGGCATAATCATACGTACAGGCCTGTTCTCACTTCAATATTGTTTGTATTCTTTAAGTTTCTGGATAGCAATTTCTTGATTATTGTATATAAAATTATTCTGTTGTTTACAATTATTAAATGTACTCAGACGCCTACGACAAATTTTGATATCCCAGTGATATTTACTTATTTCACTTCTAACCAGACGAGAAAGATTACGAATTAGACAGTAATCGAAATTTTTGTCATCTGAAATAAGTAGCAAATCAATCTCACTAGCATTATTATTATTAAACTTATTTATTCTGGGAGGATATACAACATTATTCTTTGTATAGGCATATACATTAAATGCCAAGAATTCTTTTGCTTCTTTACAAATTTTGTTACATCTGATATAGGATCAGGATATTGGATACCTAACATAGCATGCTTAAATTTTTTCTCATACTGTATATAATGATGGACTTGCTCTGGGTTTTCTTTCCTATCAACTGGGTAAAAGTTTGCCAAGACACACAACTGAAAATACTTGATATCTTTATTTTTTATATTGACCACTGCTTTTTTATTCTGATTATCTACTGGAAGAAGGACATAAGTAGACCCAGAAAATGGTTGAGAATTTACTTAGTTTCAGTTTTAGTTTATGTGGGAGTTTCACATAATTTCCAACCAGATCATTTATCCTCAAATTATCTATTTGACTCATATATAGAGGCTGAATCTTGGATCAATGGTGATTTATATCAATCATTTCTCATTACTTCTATTATTAAAGATTTTATGTTCTTAAAAAAATTGTTGATATAACAATGTGGCTCTGATTCAAAGAAGTAATCATTAAGACGACCACCAAAAGGCTGTTGCAATAGGTGTAGTGAAAAATCTAGTGTGTCTTGTTTGAGGACCATCATTTGGATCTATATATGCTTGTCTTTTTCTAGGATTAGTCTTTGGTTGATGGTTGAAATTCACAATTCTTCTTATGTCTGTTTACATTGGGTATGATAATAAGATTTCCTCAATAGGGGCAGGTTTGAGCTGATAAATTGCAATTTTTTGGTTGGCCAGTGCATATTGCCAAGTATTGTGACAAATTTGTCTTAGATACGAATTTACCACAAATGTTGCACTCCGTTTTACAACTAGGATTAACAATTGTTTTTATTTGGTACTTATATATAAATTTTTCTGGATAACTATTAGTATAATTACTTTACATATGGAAATATTTTAATTTACTTACCGCTCGACATATCTCCTGAACCTATCTTCATTTACTGTCTTTTTTGGACAAACAAACAAAGCAGGGAGTGAAGTTGTCCAGTACATGTTGCCTGTAACTTCTGTAACTATGGTAATTGGACTGCTCTGGAAACTTTCCCAATACATCATCACTATTACTATACTGCAAGCTATTGATGTAGCACCAGCACATATCCATAGTATTCTGTAATTGTAACAAACCACAATTTTAATTAACGTCTAAGTCAATAGAGAGAACAGGAAATTCGCTTGAATCAAATGGATGGTAAGAAATCAGTTATCTTCCTTTCACAATTTGTGCTACGATATTTGATCTCGTACTTCGACGTTACTGAAGAATAGCTCTTGTCCTTTCTACGGTAAACATGAGAAATAGACCGGAGCGAACCGGAAAGGCGTTCCTGTTCGTGAAAATGAGGAACTATACTGTTCCTTTTACTCGACATGGCCGTTCCTGTTCGTTTAATTTTTTACTTATTTCTCTATATTTGTTTTTCAAATTTTTAATATTAATTAATTGCGCATAGAATAGCTTTTATGTAAGCTTCCCTTCTACATGCATATGTATTGTTTCGCAGAGTGGACTTAGCAGAGCATGATCGGTGTTTGTTGCCTCCGTCTTTTTCTGCCTTGTGCTTCTTGCTTTTACTTATATAATTTTTTAAATTAGTATTATATTTCCAGTTTGTGCATTCCATTTTTCTGACAGAGGTATTCCCTTTTACAAGATATTTACACAAATTTGGGTTGTCTTCTTGTAGTAATTTTTTCATTCATACTTTCGTCTTTTATATGCTCCTTTATTATCCTATTGAATCCATATTTGCAGCATGGAATTTATATTTCTGATACTGAGCTGAGGAGACGTCATATGGGTATTTTGAAAGACAACCCAAAATAATAATATGGATATATCTTTCACTTGTACAAATCGATATTTGTAAATTAAGTTTTATTAAGATAGAGCATCAAAGATATGTAGCGCATTTAATTGAAAAGTTTTCTCCAGGAACACCAGTCTCCAGGAACAAGGTATCATCGGAGCCGAGATGCAATTTTCTCCCCAGCTGTCGGAAAATATAACATGCCTTCTGTATGCTGAATTCGAATGTGCAGTAGATATAACAAAAGACAGAAGTGTTATCCTCCATCAGTGAGACCGACTTGTATATAAATATGTGTGCTCGTGTTTCTGGCTCGCAGTGTTATCGAGACAGTTCTGATGTAGACATTATACTACCTGTGATGGAAAAACCTACCAAAGTGATAACCCGTACTATTAAGCATAGTAGTGTTTCTTCGAAAGTGACAACTTCAAAACCTGTGAACATACAATCGTTTCCCGAACTACTTGACAGCAGCCCTGGGAGCATAGAAATGACCAAAGACAGAAATATTATTATAAACATATGAAAACATATGTAACGTGAGATGGGAAAACTCATCGAACTGATAACCTGTGATGATATTTATAATAGTGATTCTTTGGAAGTACTGTCTGCCAAACCTGTTGACACGCAACCGTCCCCCCAAATATTAGAAGAATATCATCTTGAGAGTATAGAGATAACAGAACGCTGTACTCTCATTTTCCGTTTTCGAAAACATAGGCAGCATGAACACGTCGCAGATCAAGGAGATTCTATCTCGAAACTGTTCCACCAAGAACATTTTCTACGGTGTTTACTCGAGAGATTTTTTACCTCGGACGTTTCCTACCCCTGCCTTGATAATCGCAAACACCGACACTTCCAACTTCCAGGGTACACACTGGGTGGCCTTCTATTTTGGCAAAAACAATATGGCTGAATATTTCGATTCATACGGATTTCATCCATTCTATCCAGAATTCGTAACTTTCCTGAACCGTCATTCCTCGGTCTGGACTTACAACAACATTCCCTTACAGGGGGTGTTGGCCACGACGTGCGGACATTACTGTTGCGTGTATGCTTATTACAAAGCACGCCATGTTACGACCAAGGATTTCATTCAAGCATTTCCGCACGGTGTCAGTAAAGATGGATATATCCTACACCGTTTTCGTCAGATCTTCAAATGTTTACCCCATTGCAAGTGCCCGAGAGGGGATCAATCGTGTTGCTCTATCCACGCGATCCGGTGTCGTGTTATGCAAAAAGCTATATAAATGTGTGCTGCTGCATCTTTCTCTCAGTGCCGTCGAGACAGCTCGAGTGAAAACATCATGGAGGCTGGTAGGGATTCGACAATGGAAAAGCACGACAAACTAGTGAAACGCATGACCCGTCAGGATGATGCTTCCAAACGTAAAACTCGCAAACGTGTGCAACCCCTCAAAATCGAAACTGCCCCTATCAAGAACGAACCGATGGACGAGGGAATAGATGTGACTACAGACTGTGATTTCATAAAACGGCGTAGGGAGATCGGCTTTTCTCCAGATACAATCGAATGTCCTGGACTACACAACGTAGAGGCATGTTTAGATCTCTATCTTGCTAACACATATTTTCTGAACAAGGAAAAAAACCAGTTCGTAGCAATAGGATTCGAAAAGCGATCCCCTTTCAATTTGGTGTGGGAGTTTTCGCAACAGGGGAGATCACCCGTACGCATCGATTCTAAGCAGATTAGAGAACTGTGGGCTTTGAAATCTGACTTACTGAATTACGTCGATACAGGTCGTCGATTCAATTACTTGGTTACGGGAAATATCACCGTCAGTGGTGTAAATTTTTTCGGGAAACGTTGTATCTCGATGTATCAGCATCATTCATCCGATGCTTTTATTTTCACAGCCTCTGAACTACACTTAATTTTGTGTAACCTTTTTTGGCCTCTGCAGAAATTAAAGAACGAACGTTATCATAAATTGCAACCCGAAATGGAGGCTTTTGTATATTGTATAAAGAACAATATGGTTTCAGAAAAAAAAGAAGTGCCCAATTTAGTGAACTATTTTTATATTCTTTGGTACAACGAACTGATGATTGAAATATATCTTGAGAACAATCATGGACAGACATTGACATTGTAAATAAGTTCTGTTACTTTCATGTATCTGATGTTGTAAATGAACCATTGTTCTTTCTGTGTATTGTTATTTATGTATTGTAATATAACCCTTCAGGTATTGTAAACCTTTCATATTCAATTGTAAATACAACATTTGTGTTATTCTATGTATTGTAAACCTATATTCATATTATCGATTGTAAATAAAACATTTGTATATTTTAAAAAACTCTTTTATTTCTTGTACTTATTACAATAGAAACTGTACATCTTCCAGACATTTTCAACTGCACAGGTTTTTTTTACATTTTTACATTTGCTATGTTCTTTGCATCTTCCTGAAGTGTTTTTCACACTATTCAATTTTGGACATTCAAGTTCTTCGATGTTACGTACGGATATTTTAGCCATACCTTTTTCTCCAAGTATTTTTTCAAACCATTTCACTTTCTCCGTACCTTTGACGTACACTGTTTGATTCACAAGCACAAGATATAACAAATCTCCTAATTTCTCATACGGTAGCCATCCATCTCCCCAGTTGAGGCCGTGTTTGTTGGTACGGAGCCAGTAATTCACTAGGCGATACTTTTCACTCAAAAAGCGTAAACCGTATGGAGATTTCACTAAACAGTCAAATGCATTGTCAAAAGGAAATTTTAAAATTCCGACTTCTTTCCACACAAATTCTCCTCCTGCTCCTCGAAGACTTTGAACGTGCAAAAAACAGACATCCATTTTGGGCATCAGGTGAAAACTGTCAACGTATCTTCAATGCTACCCCGGCATACGGCGCACTTGTCCAATTGGGAAGCACAGGATCCGCAGGAAACTAAATGTCGACACGGGAGAATTACAACACTGCTAGGATTCTGAAAACATATTTTGCACACAGAATCCTCACTAGGTTTATCGCACGTTTTCTCAGGAGTCTCTATACTGTCGCAATACTTGCAGCTCTTGGAGTTACGATGTAACGCCGCAACACTCTGTATAAAAGGACACTGGGGTACCAACATGTAATGTCCTAGAATCGGGCAATCTTTGGATGTCCAATCGCAAAGTCCGTACGAACAATGAAAACATAATACTCTGTCGCTAAAGCCTGAATAGTAAAATCCTGCAGTCACTAATTCTTCTGGAGTCTGACGTAATCCTATAGACCACTTTCTGTATGTTCTGTATCTCGAATTCACTGATACGTAATTGATAACATACGGCTCGGCGTGAGTCCAGCAGACGTGGTGAGTAAACACTCTCATACGTCATAAAAGTTAAAGTAATCGGATACTGTAGGTGACGGTGTCCCAGGTATCGGTGATAAAGGAACAACCTGAAGATCGTCGGGGAACAGACGTCTGCGGACGCCGAAACCTTCTGCAGGAACCACAGGGAAACAGGGATGTCCTTCTAATTTACGTAACAGAGGACGATCACAGCCAGAACACCACAAGGAATTTCTGTCTGCCAGCAATGAAAGCCACTCTTTCACTCTCTGCTTCAAAGCTTCACCGATCTTGTTCTCTTCCTTCCTGCGACGTAGTTCGCACATACACCTGTGACCTGGAAATCCTGTCCTCTCGTCCGCTCTTCTTTTCCTCTCTTCTATCTCCTTCAACGTCTCGCAGTGATGATGGACTCCTTTTCCTAATCCGTCGAACAGGTAACATCCACACCAGGGAGATTCAGGTATCGCTACATACATAAACGGGAAATAACTCAACACCCTATGCAGGGCCGTTGGATGGTTGTCCAGGTCGCCGCAAGATCGAGCAAGTTCCCAGAACTCCTCGTAGCTAACCTCGTAGAAATTCACACCATTATCAGACAGTCTTGTACCGCACACATCCATCCTCACATGATACTATTATCCTGTATCCCTTCTATTTATACCTTCTTTTTTCTACGTCATGAGTTCAGTTAAACATACTTCAAACAGTCACCCTGGAAGGCTAAACCTAAAACATGCCAGGACATGTTTTTCAGACCACACCCAATTCCAGGAATTTCAAACTCATCAACGGCCGCCCGAGAAAAACACCACCTTCCCCGGAATGACTCATCAACGCCATCTCTCTTCAAACAACAAAAACACGTACCCAATTTCCCAGAATTTCAGAATCATCAACGCTATCTGTCTTCAGACAACAAAAACACATACCCAAATTCTCAGAATTTCAGAAATGCAAAAGCAATTACCATTCCAAACCCATTACCCAAACCACATCCATTAATTCTCACAACATTTCCTCGAAACAACACTCGACAAACCCCATTTTCCAAGAAAAGGCACTTAACATTCACCGCACCACTTAAAAGCCTCATCAACGCCATCTGGTTTCAGACACCGGAAATTCCAAGAATCTCCCCAACCCAAATTCCCAGAATTTCAGAATCATCAACGCCATCTGTTTTCAGACACCGCGGGAAAAACCCGAATACATTTCCAACCAATCAAAACGCTCCTCGCAAAATTAAGCCACGCCCATTTTATGACGTCATCGCGAACAACAATAACCCTTGCTTGCCCACACAACTACATCATCAATTGATCTTTGATCGATCTTTTCCAATCAATTGATTTATCGACTTCAAAAGGGGTGCATTACTACTAGAGCTTAGTTTATTTTACTCTGCATTTCCTAATAATAATCATCGTTCTTCTAAGTGTAGATAGGTAACCATAACATGCATGATTCACGTTCAAAGGTTCATAAAATCGAAGGAGTGACTACTTGCCATTTCTAGTAGAATATTTAGGTATTGTATTTGAGTTGTACAACTTGTCATGAGGACAAGTGGTCTCAACATTAAGGAGGATGAATGGTGAATAGCTACATTGTCTATTTAATCTATTGGGAGTGGTTGGTTCGATCCCACCATTCTGTAGATACGTAGATACGTGTAGAATGATACGTGGTGGAGGTGCGGATTTCATTTATTTCATTCTGAAATCAATGAAAATGTTAGCGTTCCTAACAATTTTTAAAGACCACGCCTCTCACAAACATTTATTGCCTATGATTTGCTATTAGTATGTCATTGAGACAATTATTTCTGAGAACAAGTAGGGGTTTATAGTTTATTCATGTTCACATTATTGAGAAGTTTTTTTTTGCTATGCCATGATAGATGTCGAGCTTTGACCTTGCTGACGAAATTCATGAAACGTTGGATTAATTGTTAGAGATAGCTCAGGGGTCTGTAAGCATTAATCTAGATGTTAGGGGTCCAAGTGCTAGTTCAACCCCAAGTTCAACCGTAGCCCAATTCTAACTAGACGCCTTCAGCAATAATTATTAGAGAAATAACGTCGCGAAAACAATTAGAGGAACAACAATTAGAGCAACAATTTCAGGATTTTAGAGATTCAGGCCCAACACAGTCTGCAACTATAGCTCACTCTCAGTTTGTTCCCATCACAATATTAGACGGTATCCCATGTCAAGGGATAGCCGGGGAAGACTTTTCAAAATTTTTGGATAAGCCTGGTCATCCTAAATGTCTGGAATAATACAAAAAAGCAGGAAATGTTTCCAGCTCATTTAGTAGTGCCGGCTCTTCGATGGTTTCAAACGTGGACAGGGACACAAGAAAATGAAGACAACTCTTATAACAATTTAAAGAAATAAACTTAAGGAAGAGTTCACAGAGTCCTTAGATGAACTCCAGATCGAGGAACAAATCCGTTATATATTGCATAAAGAAAATGAGCCAGTTACAAACTATGTAACTAACTAACTAATTAACTCTCTAGCCTTCTTAAACCCGAAGGTTCATGGCTGCAGCAACACAGGCCTTCCATCTGTCCCTATCTTGAGCAAGATCTATATACTCTTTTCCATCCCTACCGATTTCCCTTAGGTCCATCTCGACGTTGTCCCTCCATCTTCGTCTTGGCCTTCCTACTGGTCTCTTACCATCAGGTTTCCCAACAAGAATCCTGAAAACTCCTCTTTCCTCTCCCATTCGTACCACATGGCCTGCCCACCTAAGTCTTCTTGATTTAATCATTCTAATAATATCTGGACATGAATACAAATTATGTAGTTCTAAATTATGTAACCTTCTCCACTCACCTGTCTCCTCATCCCTTTTAGGTCCAAAGATTTTCCTAAGGATCTTATTTTCAAATACTCTCAATTTATGTTCCTCTTTCAACGTAAGGGACCAAGTTTTACATCCATATAATACTACAGGCAAAATTACTGTTTTGTATATTTTAACTTTTAGTTTCTTAGATATTAAACGAGAAGACAAAAGTTTATGAAGAGAGAAGTAACATGCATTTCCTGAATTAAGCCTACTTTTTATTTCCTCTTTAATATAATTTTCATTTGTTAATATTACTCCTAAGTATTTGAATTTGGAGACTGTTTCAAACGAGTTGTTATCAATAATTAGATTTTGATTATTACCTAACACTTGGTTTCGGCCTGTAAGCATATATTTAGTTTTCTCTTTGTTAACTTCCAAACCTATCTCTTTAGCAGTTTTGAAAAATATTTTAGCATTATTCTTAATTGTATTCACATCATCCCCCAGTAAGTCTACATCATCTGCATATGCTAACAACTGAGTCACACCATTTAATTTTAGTCCTTCTTTAGTTTCGTTTACCTTCCTAACAGCATATTCTAAGGCAAAATTAAAGAGCAATGGAGATAATGCATCTCCTTGTTTTAACCCATCATGAATTGTAAATTTGTCAGACATATTAATACCCACACGAATTTTACTTTCTGTTTCACTGGTGCATATTTTTATCATACTAACAAGCTTCTTAGGTATTCCAAACTCTACTAATATATTATATAATTTATCTCTTTTGACCGAATCATATGCTTTTTTGAAATCAATGAATAGCTGATGGACATTTTGATTATATTCCCACTTTTTTTCAAGTGTCTGTCTGATGTGAAAAATTTGATCTGTAGTTGATCTGTTGCGTTTAAATCCACATTGATAATCACCTATAATTTCATTAGCATATGGGGTTAGTCTTGTTAAAAGAATGTTAGATAATATTTTATATGTTGTTGAGAGTAGAGAAATTCCACGGTAATTATTGCAGTTCATTTTATCACCTTTTTTAAACACAGGAACAATTATGGATTCTTTCCACTGTTGAGGGATTTCTTCTGTATTCCATCATAAACAAATTAATTTATGAATTTGACAAATTAATGAATTTCCACCATATTTAATTAACTCAGCTGGTATTAAATCAACGCCAGGTGCTTTGTTATTATTTAGCCTTTTAATAGCATCTTTAACTTCAGTCAAGTTAGGTTCTGGGACTAAAGGTTCTGCTGTGTGTACTTCATTCACTTCTGATTTATCTCCTACATGGACATTTAAAAGGTCATTAAAGTAGTTCTTCCATCTATTTAGAATATCGCTTGGGTCAGCTAGAAAATCACCGCCTTTTTCTTTTATCAAGTTTACTTTAGGTTGCCACCCCTTTCTAAACTCATTTACACCTTTATATAAATCTCTGATATTTTTATTTTTGCTGTTTGTTTCAATTTCGTTAATTTTGCTTTTCAAGTAATCTCTTTTTTTACTTCTAAACGTGCGGTTAACTTCTCGCTTTATTCTATTATAATTGTTTAGATTTGTATCATCAGAGTTATTTAACCACCTAAGTCTAGCCTGATTTCTTATTTCTATTAGATTATGACATTCATTATCAAACCATAGCTTACTTTTTCTCGGTTTATGGTATCCTATACTTTCTTTAGCTGCTGATTCTATTGCATTACGTATGTGCTCCCAATTCTTATTTACGTCTGTTTCATTTATATTTTCATCATCATTTAAATCCTGCAAAACATCAAATCTATTTGACAGTTTAATTTGGTAATCTTTCTTAATTCTTTCATCAGTAAACTTTCCTGTATCAAATTTTAGAACTTTTAGATTTTGTTGCTTATGATTTATCACTGAGATTCTTTCTCTTAATTTAGCAATTACTAAATAATGGTCACTGGCACAGTCAGCACCTCTATGTGTACGAACGTCAATTATACTAGTATGCCTTCTCTTATCAATGAGAATATGATCTATCTGATTATGAGTTTTACCATCTGGAGAAGACCAGGTATATTTATGGATATCTTTATGTTTAAAAGTGGTACTTTTCACAATTAAATTCTTTGAGGTTGCAAAAGTAATCAATCTTATACCATTATCATTACTTAATTCATGAAGACTTTCTTTACCAATCGTGGGTTTAAATGTATCTTCTTTCCCAATCTGTGCATTACAGTCACCTAACAGAATTTTCATATCATACTGAGAAAATTTATCAAAGACCTGTTCTAACTCTGTATAAAAATCATCTTTAGTATTATCATCTTTATCTTCCGTTGGTGCATGTATGTTTATTAAAATAATTTTACACCACCTACCCTGTAAAACTGCATATGATTTCCTATCATTAATAAATTCTATTGTGTTAAGAGCCGAGATAATTCTATTATTTATGAAAAAGCCTGTTCCAAAATTATGATTTTCAGTACCACCATAGAAAAAAGTATAATTTTTAGTTTTACAATTCCCTTCTCCTGGCCACCTAACTTCCTGGACAGCTACTACATCTAATTTATACTTGACTATCTCATTAACTGTACACTGAAATGCCCCAGGCCGGTAAAGGCTCAGATCATTCCAGGTGCCTAATTTAATATTTTTCTTATTCCTAACGTAGATCTTATCCTTAGTCCAGGGACCTCCCAAAGTAGTCCCCACCCGGAGATCCGAACGGGGGACTATTTTACCTACGGAATATTTTACCTTGGGAACATCCATGGCCTTATATTGCTGATGCTTGACATGGCTTTTTACAGTGCAGAGTTGTCAGCTCTAACCCCCAATATGAATGGAGGAACTACTACACAAGACAAACACAAACACATTAGACAGCACAACTACTACACAAGACACACACAAACACTTCACAATTATAACACAATATAAACACAAACACACCACAACTACTACACAAGACAAACACAAACAAATTAGACAGCACAACTACTACGCAAAACAAACCTACTAGACAGCACAACTACTACACAAACATACTAGACAGCACAACTACAACACTGATTCATATTAATACTATTTTTTTATCGTCAGAAAAAATAAGTATTGAAAAATCCCCTAGTCAACAATTAATGTGGTAATACGTTACGAAGAAAAATAATTTTGGTAACAATTTATGTTTTTAATAAAAATCATGAATTTTTAAAAATATTTCTGATAGAAGCTAAAGTTCTGAATAAAAGTCTCAACTGAAATAAATACAAACCACAGATAACCACTATGGATTTTTATTTTGGATATGATTTCTGAAATAATGCAGTTTCCTTATGTAGCGACTGAAGTATCTTTGACACTTGAGAGTCTTCTAAAAGGCATATCTCTTGAATGACACACATTAGGTTATAATTAGCCTCTACATGAATGAAAATTCTGTTATTTTAAAACAAGAATGCTTAAATTATTTTCTTTCTGTAATGCTTTCAAATATAATGCACTTCACACTCTTCTTTTATACAGTTGAAAATCTCTGGGTATACTATTTGCAACACTTGGGAGAAATGTGCTCTCATATATATTTTTGTCATGCTGAAGGAAGCACCAAATTTTAATTTAATACTCCCTCTGTCCCAAAATTATAGTCCGGTTTGCCAAAATGGTAGTACAGGAATGACGGACGAAGAGGCAGATGGAAAGCACAATTTGTACTGATCCTTGAGTAGTAAAGTTGTATGACTCATTCCCTTGTTTCATGTTCTTCTTCTGTATACACCAATGTCACAGTTTGAATATCGGGCAATTATTATGAGACAACAAACAAAGGTGTACCGGACAATAATTATGGGACAGAGGGAGTAACTATTTATATAGGAATAAGTTAAAATAAATTATTGGTGAGCATGTCGGAACTGAAAAATTTCCTACTTCATAATATCACTAGGCCTCAGTACAATATCAAAACTCTTCCAGTCATTTTTAAGTAACTTTTAAGGTCTATCCTTATGTAGATTAAAACACATGACAGTTCTTACAATTAAGAACTTTAGTTTCTTCATTGATAACTTATATAATTTGCTCAACATTTTGACATGCTCTACACACCTTCTTCAAGAGCTAAGGATACATAATACCTAGGTACAATGAGATGTAATCTCTTCCGCAGCTGAAATTCTTAGATTTATTCAATGTTTCGACAGGTCCCTTCCTGATTACAAGCCTTTATACCTTCTGAAGTTTTCAAAGTACATAGATGAGTGCATTTTATGGCAAAGTGTGGGAAAACTCACCAAGTTTCTTTGGGTTAAGGTCCCATTGATATGGTATTAGCGAAACAGGAACTGTGTCCAAGAAATTAAAAATGTGCACAAAAATCGCAGTGAGTGCTATCATGAGATACATTTACCAAAAACTGATCAAAAGAACTTTCACACCAAGTACTGAAGGACACCACCTGGTCAAAAATATAAAGTTCTGGTACGAAAAGTTGAAGGAAACAGGAGTGCATCTGATCTGTCACGAAAGGGCTGGCGATCGACATCAGAAGAAAGAATATCTTTCATATAGTATTTAACAGGAGCCAAGATTACAATGAAACAAAAGTTATTGGTACACGTGAATGTGCTACATGGACAGTTGCAAAGATTAAAACTGCATGAACTGTTTACAGTTTTTATTATTATTATTACTGGAAAACCAAAAGCAATGTATCCAGTTTTTCCTTTTACTTATGAACATTTTGTGCATCATATTAGAGTTTACATCAAAAATCCATATCCACTTTAAATACAACTATATTTTTATTCCCTAAGTTTTCCATGACTTTTTTTTAGCCACAGGTCGATTTGTGACTTTTTCAAGTTTTCTAGGTCAGTGGGAATCCTGTAAAATGTTAGCGCATTAATACTAACCCTCTCCAGAAGTCTCTTTACTGAAGAAATATTTCCCTTAATGCATGCTTCATGTAAAGGTGTTTCTCCTTTGGCATTCTTGCGTATTGTGAACTTACTGATTGGCCTCCTACGTGGTCTCTGTGTACTGTTCGCAGGACCCTCCTCTTCACTGTCACATTCCAGCAGGTACTCATCAATGTTAATGTCATCCAAAGAGTCTTCGTCACCATCCTCACTGCCTGATTCAATCTCATCTGGGTCATGTGACTCCTTCAAAGATTCTATTTCCTTCGCAGTTTCGTCTGCTAAGTCTGACAGCCCATTGGCCTTCTGAAGAGATAACACTGCTTCTAACACTTCACACTCAAGCCTCCAGTCTCCACTTTGTGCAGCTAAACTTTGGCATTTCCTGTGCTTATCTCGTACCTCATCATATGAAGTGCCTTGGGCTTCAAGCACATCAGCTATATGTAACATTGTCTTGCAAGTCTAAGAAAGAGAAAGGTAAAAAAATTCTCTTTAGGATTATCCTCCCACAATTCAAGTTCCTTCTCAAAATATGTCTTGGCTAACTCATACTGTTCACAATCCTTGTATGTAGTGGCCAAAGATACATACATTGGAGCAAGGGACTTCCCACATACACCACCAGCCTCAGCAGCCTCAAGCATCTTCTGATAATATTCTATAGATTTCTCAAAATTTTTTTACATGTGCACAGCAATCTCCCATTTTTTCATAGAGCTTCATTAATGATTGGTGATCACTGTCATCACTTTCCAAGATCTGTTTTTCAGTTTCACACAGACGAATAGCTATTTTTAACTATGTAAGAGACAAGCAATTATTACTTCTGAAAGTAGATCCTAATATGGGGGTGAAACAGGAAATTAAACGAATAAATTTAGAATTACAAGTAGAGTACTCTGAGTCAGTGCATGGGTTGCTCAAGGATCTGAAGTCCTTTTTAAAAGTTTCAGTTCTTGGTGAGGCAGCGCAAATTAAAAAAGCTAAGGTGCTAAGATCAAACGTACAGTTGATTCCTTCCTTTGACAAGAGCAACAACACTCTCGCAAGAGCAGCAGATTTGACTGCATAACCACAATCTGGGTACTGCTGAGTCGACACAGCTTCGACCTACTCAGGATACTGATGCAAGATTCAATGCATTACAGAAAGAGGTCCAAAAATTAAAATCAACAAAAAATAACCAAAGTAACCAGGTTCAGACCCAGGTTCAGGATAGTGGTTTGGAAGCCAGATTGACTAATCTCACTCTTAGACTAGAAAACATTGATAACCAAAAGCCAAAACTCTAGCACCTACTCATCTCGACAAATTCAATATAGGGAACCCTATTATTATAGATATAATGGTCAGACAGGTAACACCTACAGATGCACATACTGGGGGAATTTCAGAAAACATCAGTACAATGTGGAGTATAGAAATGCACATCCTAACAGTTCAGATCGCAATAGGCGATATGGTAACACCTAACAATGCATGACAAGGTAACTTTCGCGCACAGAAAGCAAAAGGTTTCTTATCCTCAACAAGGCGAGGCCAGGATGTTAGAGAGGAGCTACGTGAGAGTCCACGCTGTTAAATTTGCAATTATATAAACCACTCAGCCGCCACCTGTTTTCAGAACAAGGAGGCTTTAAACGAGCGGAAACGGACCATATTTTGTAGAGCAACAAATTTTAGTCTCTACGTTCCCCTACGAGGAACTTACATATATCAACGTAGTGAAAGAAGGACAACGTCAAAGGTTTCCTTGTGGACTCCGGGAGTCAAGTATCGATATCGAGGTATCTCCTCGACTGCAAAACGTTTCAAAATGGATACGGCCATAAAGGGGATAGCCAACGAACGTATTGTAATTAAAGAGATTGTCCTGTTAACATTTACAGTAAATTTTACTATAATTGCCGAAATTTTACGCACACCCTTTCGGGTGTTTCCGAATTTTGAACACGGGACAATTCTCAAATATAATTTTTTAAGAGCTCATAAACAACATTGGATTTTGAACATGATCTACTAACTTTGAGGAGGTTCGGGACTCCTCCTAGAAATCAGATTAGGAAGAAGCACAGGAAATATTTCCACATGTCAGTGAAAGTTGCAAATCTAATCAGGGACTTATTCGTGCCGGCGTTTGTAGCACCTACTCGAAGTCCAATTAATCCTAGGTTTTATTTGTGTATTCCTGTCAAATTGACAAACTCTAAGAATCAGACAAATTGTACACCAATATTGTACCCCTAAAACTTATTTGAATCTGACACTACTGCTCCTCTATAATATTGAAATATGACACATTGTTGGTGTGAATCCAGGTATGTTTCTCATGTCACCTAATTCATCTTTCTCACTACATATTTAAAAATGAAAATATTTATGGTATTCATCTATTTGACGAGAGTTTTACAGTTAATTTTTTGTATTTTCATACATCCTGATTATTGTCTAGAAGACTTCAGTATCTTTATTCATGTAATTTCCATTAGAATCAAAATTGAGAATGTAAGATATATTTATATATGCTAATACATACTCATTCAATCAGACATTTTATTAAGTTACTGCTCTTTCCTGCTTAACAAAGTTATTCCCAATACATTTTTATAAATGTGATTGTTTCAACATCCTGGACACACGTTTCCAAAGGCGGAAATGTCCTAACCCATCAGAGAGTTGGACATCGGTGTTTAGAATTCTTCATATGAAGCCTGTTGATAATTTGTTGCTTCTATGTTGTTAATTCTTTAGGACATTTTTACTACTTTCGTGTATTAATTTTTATTTTTCAACACCCTAATGTAAAACGTTGTGTATATTCAAGTTAATTTATCCCTTGCCCAAGATGTAGAATAGGGTAGTTGATAAATACAGTTCATGAGATTCCTCCACACCTGCCTTAGTGACAACAACTAACTTCCCATAAAGAACACGAAGGGAATAATGATCTATGCATATTAAGGGTTTGTGACGATCACTTGTCAATCATTTGCACGATTAATTTTTTTTCGTATTATATCGCGAAGATGAAAATACAACTTCTATGGGTCCATGTATTAGTAAAATAATTGAGCAATATGCAGTTCACTGTTACCAGTATTTCGATTTCGTTACATCAATTGCACCACAATGACTATTGATTCTCATTGCTATAGCAACCATAGAATTCCAATTTTTATTATCTCATTTGTACAGCGTTTAGCGCAATAGTAGTTATGCACCCGCGTAGAGTCCGATAAATCAATTGATTGGAAAAGATCGATCAAAGATCAATTGATGACCAAGCAGTGTGGGCAAGCAAGGGTGTTGGTTTTGAGTGATGACGTCATAAATGGGTGGGGTTTATTTTGTTAGGAGGGATTTGATTGGTGTGACGTCATTGAATGGGTTGTGTTTATTTTGTGAGGAGTGTTTTGATTGGTTGTTGGGGGAAGGAGGAAAAGTCGGTGGCGGTTGGGGAATTGATAAGATGGTTTCCTGTTGTTAATGATGAGGTGACGGTTTTCTCGGAATGTTGATATGGGTTGGGGTTTCCTGTTGTTAATGAGGAAGTGACTACGGTTGGTTTTCTGGGAATGATGATATGGGTTTCCGGTTGGGGGGCGTAAATGAAAGCAGATCCTGAACTGAATAGATATCTATCGACACATATTATTGTCTGCTGCATTCCTTTAAATCCACGAGACGCCTTATATGGAGGAAGAGTTGAAACAGTCAGGACTTATTACAAGATCAAGGAAAACGAGAAATTGCAGTACAACGATTTTACAAGTTTGTACCCCTATGTGAACAAATACTGTGCCTATCCTGTCGGACATCCTACAATATTTCTAGGAAATTCTATTCCTCCGGTAAATGAGGTTTTGAACATGGAGGGACTCATCAAATGTACTATTCTGCCACCGAAAACCCTTTTACATCCTGTTTTACCTACAAAAATGCACGGAAAACTGATGTTTGTATTGTGCAAGGAATGTGCTTTTAGATTAAAATGTGAAGGTACATGCAGCCATTCCGATGATCAGCGTATACTTTCAGGAACTTGGGTCATAGCCGAGGTGCGTAAAGCTTGCAGTTTAGGCTACAAAGTACTGTCAGTGTCTGAAGTGTGGAAGTATGAAACATCGATGTACTTACCTGTCACAAAGACTGGAGGACTTTTTTCTGGTTATGTCAACACCTTCTTGAAAATAAAACAGGAAGCGAGCTGGTGGCCTTCATGGTGTCAGAACGACGAGGATAAGCAGAAATACATACAGGAATATTTCGATAAGGAGGGTATTCTGTTGGAAGAAAACAGTATCGAAGTCAATCCCGGGAAACGTACTCTGGCTAAACTCTGCCTCAATTCTTTATGGGGCAAGTTCTGTCAACGGGACAATCTATCCCAGACAACCATCATCAAGGAATCGAAGGATTTCCTCGATAAAATGACTGACCCAAATATCATAATCGGAGGAGTCGTATTCATCAATCAGGACACCGTTTTAGTGAACTGGAAATATGTTGAAGAGGCAGTCAGTCAGAACAGGAAAGTAAACGTTCCTATCGCTGCCTTCACAACATGTCATGCTCGTCTGAAACTTTATGAACTTCTAGAAAAATTGGGTGACAGGGTATGTTATTGTGATACAGATTCAGTAATTTACATAGATAGTCCTGAAATGGAATACCATCCCCAGACAGGTGACGCACTAGGAGAACTCACCGATGAATTGGCAGATTTCGGCACCGATGCGGTTTGTGAACAGTTTGTTTCAACGGGACCGAAAAGTTACAGCATGAAAATAACAAAACCGTTCTCCGAAGCACAGTATATCTGTAAAGTGGAAGGGATTACATTGAATACCTCCACATCAGAATTGATTAATTTCGATACCATGTGCGACATGATAAACAATGAGAAACCTGAAGTTAGGGTCGAAAATATTTTCAGAATCAGAAGAACAAAACAGTTCCAAGTCATCAGTACAAATGAAAAAAAGCTGTTTCAGCCAGTATTGTTGAAACGACAATTCGACCATGAACATTTATCGTTTCCTTTCGGATACTGTTCACACTAAAATATGTCTGTAACGGTCCAGAGTTCGAACCATTCGGGGCTGATATAAAACGTGTTCGCAGACTACCAGACCTTCATTTTTCTTCAGAATCTGTAAGATGTTTCTTCAGCATGATTCCTAAACTTTCTCATCCTTTCACCATGATGGTTTGCGGAGCATCAGGAAGCGGAAAAACTACTTTTGTGACAAATATGGTCGATTCCATCGTTCATCTTGTAGAAGGATCCGTCAAGAAAATCATATGGTGTTACGATCAGGAGAACAGTATTCCACAAAGTCTTCGAGATGTGCAATATCATAAAGGTATCGTCGATTGGTAGTCGTGGAACGGAAAAGCTCCTACACTTATAATCCTGGATGATCTTATGATGGTTGCACAAGGGGAAAAAGTCGCCGACCTTTTCACAAAAGGTAGCCATCACAAAAACATTTCGGTGGTGTTCATAACACAGAATCTTTTTCACCAAGGAAAAAATTGCAGAGATATTTCGTTGAACGTGAAGCACTTTGTTATTTTTAAAAATCCTCGAGATATGAACCAATTCACTGTTTTTGCAAGACAACTTCATCCTCACCGCATGAAGGAACTCGAAAAAGTATATATAGATGCTACCGCACAACCTTACAGTTATTTGTATATCGATCTCTCACAGTCAACACCGGATCCTTTACGTTATCAGACAGACGTTTTCAACCAGAATTACTCAACTGTATATCTCCCTCAGGAATGTTTAAAACATCGAGATGAGGAAAACGAGGAAGACACGTACCAACTCACGTTCTAACAGGAATAGACATTCCACTTCTTTCAAGAAACATTCACCTTTCTTGCACGTGTTGAAAAATTCACCGCCCAAAATCCGTAAATCATTATTGAAAAGTGCTCCGAAAAAAACGATACGTTTCATCAGCGAATGCTGCCTGAACGTTTTAAAAGGAAACGTGAAAATTAAACCGTCCGCAAAACGTCGTCTGACACCTTACAAGTTGATCATACGCAATCTAGTGAAACCGAAAGTGAACATCGAGAAACGCAGAAAGCTTCTTGTTCAGAAAGGAGGATTTCTACCTTTACTTCTAGGCTCCTTGTTATCAGGTCTTCTCGGCACTCTCATTCCTCATTGAGAAATGACATCTTCTTACAAAAAAATGATCGTCCTTTCACCGGAACAGTTAGCACGTATTCGTGGTTCCGAATTGTCTGTGACTCAAAAATTATCCGTTCTAGATAAGAAGATGAATGATATTCTAAAAATGAAAAATATATCAGACGATCAAAAATGGCGTCTTTACAGAAAGGAACTGGACGAGTATTTATGGCTGAGTCGAAAATCCAAAGAACCATTACAGATTCCTATTGTTCAAGATAACGACGGTTCTTCTACTATTTCACCAGAATCGACGTATTTTCCTCAGAATCTGGCAGAGACATTACCCCGTAATACACGTCATCAGTTACAGAATATCATCGATGAGTACCAATCCACGGCACAACATTTGATAGACGAACGTCAGGAAAAAACACTTCCGGATCCGAAAACATTGAACTTCTCATCGTCGCCAACGGAAAGCCCTGGACCGTCTCATCGACAGAAGAAGAAGAAGAAGAAAGTGACCGTCCGTGTTTCCGGGAAAACTACACCTTTTCTGAGAACACCTGACGCTTACGAACTGGTTCCTCTGAGAAAAAGCAGTAGACAGAGAGATCGGTCATGGGAGTCTCTAAGTTGAAACACAATAAAATTCTCACCAAAATATATTACGATCCCCGACACCATGCTTCATTCTCATCTGTAGATCGTCTGTGGAAAGCGGTACGGGATAAAAATATATCCCGCGATACGGTGAAAAAATGGTTGATGCATCAGGAAACCTACACTCTCCACAAACCTGCGAGAAAAAGGTTTCCTCGAAATCATTACAATGTATGGAACATAGACACGCTTTGGGAAGCCGATTTCAACGACATGACATCGATACAAAAACATAACGACGGATACAAATATCTTCTGACAGTGATCGACGTATTTTCAAAATATGCCTTTGCATTACCGCTAAAAAATAAAACAAGCAATTCGGTAACCGAAGCTTTCAAAACTATTTTCGAAGAAAACAGACTTAAACCTGTTACACTACAGACCGACCAAGGAACGGAATTTACAAATTCTACATTCCAGAAATTTTTAAAAAATGAACATGTACAGTTCTCGACAGCAACAAATTATCCTGTGAAAGCAAGTGTAGTGGAACGTTTCAACAGAACATTAAAAGAACGGATGTGGAAATATTTCACATCAAAACAGACAAGACGTTATGTAGATATTTTACCGCAACTTCTCGAAGGTTACAATACAGCAATCCACAGTTCCATAGGAATGGCCCCTCGAGATGTCAACGAAACAAACGTTTACATTGTGTGGAAACGTCTTAACAAACCTGACATACATGTTTCACAACCGTCTTCAGATCTTAATGTAGGTGATATTGTACGAATTTCTGTCGTCAAAGGACATTTTGAGGAAGGATACGAACAAACGTGGTCACGAGAACTTTTCAAAATCCATGCCCTTGTTCAGCGAACACCTGTACCTGTATACATATTAGACGACTTAAATGAAGAACCAGTAAAAGGTACATTTTACAAACATGAACTGCAGAAAGTTTATTCGGATCCTGACGAAGAGTATAAAATTGATAAAATTTTGAACACCCGGGGAAAAGGAAAAAATTTGGAATACCTGGTTCGTTGGCTCGGATATCCGCCTAGTTTTGATTCATGGATCAAGGCATCTTCCGTAAAACAGTTATCGGGAAAATAATTTCCTAAACATATTTATATCAAAATATAACGGTACTGCGATCCAGTGAGTCCTCTGTGTTCGGCGAGAATGGACGATAATTTCTACGTTTACCTCCTATCATCTGCATCGGTGGAATATTTTCCAGACAACACACTCACCCATTTCACCGTAAAACTTGCTAAACGGATCGATCTGTCTCCAGAATTGTGGGAAGTCGGATTGGCAGAACTACATTATTCAACTCTATACGACAATATTTTGGAAACTGATTCTGGAATGTTAACTCTTCCTGTTCGGACATATGCAAGTGCTGAGGACCTAGTCTCTACCATCATCGAATCTCTCCCCGACGACCTGGAAATAAGGAGATCCGTTCTCGAGAAATTCTGGCATTTTTTGACCGAACCGCAATGGGGAACATTTGGATCTACTACCTGTACGGATAACACACTCTATATTAACGAACAACCATTTTATTTTCCTGCAACAACATATACGATAGAGGATCTGATTTATTTCCTGAAAACAGACCCTGCTAATGTAGCTGTTCCTACTCATCTCAGGTTTTTCTTCAAACAGGCCGTGTACAAACATCTATCCGTGATAGGGGTTCCGAAGCCTGAACCTGACGATGCTCCAACAAATACCGTTACTCCCATAGACGAAACTGATGACTATGCTAAATTTCGATATGACATATTGAAATCTATTTATTCGACGCACGCAATGTCCAATAGTGTTGTGGATAAAAACCCATACATATTTATTTACTCTGATGTGGTGAAACAACAATTGGTCGGGGGAGAAATGGTACGTCTCTTGCGTCTTACCCGAAAACAGTGTTCGGACACAAATACGTCTTGCACAGTACCCGTAGACCATCAAACATTCGACCCGATTCATTACGTTCCTCTGGATAAAGCCTCTTTCGAAACAATAGAAATTGCGTTGTACGATAGAAAAGGAAATTTCTTACCTTTGAGAACTGGGTCCGAAAACTATTGTTCGTCAACGGGTACGTGGAGCAGGTCAAAATCTTCAAAGTAAAGCACAACGGAAAATCGACTCTCTGATAGGTTCCGGTATAAGAAGAAAACATGCAACAAGAATTGGTCAGTTGATGTTAAAACGTTCAGCCACCCGTATTAGAACATCTACGATCCGTAAAAAACGAGCATCCAAAAAACGAAGGAAAACATCCGCAAAATCTAGGAGAACACGTAAAAGAAAAATCAGACAGAAGGTCTCAGGGAAAGATATTTTTGGATAATGATGGAGGATAACATGTGCATGATCTCGCAGTTCGACCTCTTCCGGAAAAAAAACTATTCAGCAAAATGTGGAAAAAACGTACACAGCCACCTACAAACTTATCGCTTCCATCGACAATCAGAATATAATTCAGTTTGTCATACCGGGGGCAGGAACTGATTTTCTCGATCTTTCATCTGCCTATCTTCGTCTGCAAACGCAAATGGTTAAACAGGATGGAAGTCCCATGAGTGCTTCCGAAACCGAAAATGCCCTCACAAAAAACTGCGGGGTCGTGAATTATCTTCTCCATTCACTCTTTTCCCAATGTACAGTGACTCTCAACGGCATTGCTGTAACAACCGCCGATAACAATTACGCATATAAAGCAATCTTCGAAGCAGCTATCAAATACGGAAGCGATGCCGCAAACACGCATCTCACGAATGCCCTGTGGTATTTGGACACACCTGAACATCAAGATCAAATCACTGCCGACAACACAGGTTTCACCACAAGAAAAAAATTTTTCCAGTATGTTCCGACGACCGGAAATCTTACGGAAGTGACAGCCGTGGTCGACCTTATGGGAAAACTTCACATAGATTTCTTCCACCAGTCTAAATACCTGCTCAACGGTGTTGAAGTACGCATAGATCTAGCTAGATCACGTGACACTTTTTACATCTGGGGAGACCAGACATCACCTACAGTAAATATAAAAATTTTAAAGGCTGTTCTCGAAATAAATCACATCATTCCTACTCCTACCACCAGTTTGGCCATAGACAGAGCACTCACTTACGCTCCTGCTCATTATCCGTTCACCAGAAGCGTCATCAAAGCTTATTCTTACGTCGCCGGAACGCAACAGATTTCGATCGATAATGCTTTTCAAGGTCCTTTTCCGAATGTTGTTCTTTTTGCTATGGTATCCACCGCCAGCTTTCTCGGAGACAGTAAGAAAAATCCGTTCGACTTTAGAAGTTTTAACCTATCTTCTTTCCATCTTGTGAAAAATGGAGAACTCGTACCTTCCGAACCTTTACAAATCACCACAGGAGGAAACAGCGGATTGATAACACGTGCCTATCAAACTCTATTTTCCGGTACAGGCATTCACCACTCAAATTACGGACACCAGATCACACGGAAAATGTTCGAGAACGGATTATTTTTCCTGATTTACGACATAACGCCAGACTCTTCAGGAAACGACACGCACACCAGTCTCCAGGAACAAGGCATCATCGGAGCCGAGATGCAGTTTTCTCCTCAGCTGTCGGAAAATATAACATGCCTTTTGTATGCTGAATTTGAATCTGCAGTAGATATACCTAAAGATAGAAGTGTCATCCTCCATCAGTGAGACCGAATTTTCCATAAATATGTGTGCCTGTGTTTCTGACTCACAGTGTTACCGAAATAGCTCTTATGTAAACATTATACTGCTTGTGATGGAAAAACCCACCAAAGTGATAACCCGTACTATTAAGCATAGTAGTGTTTCTTCGAAAGTGACAACTTCAAAACCTGTGAACATACAATTGTTTCCCTAACTATTTGACAACAGCCCAGGAAGCATAGAAATGACCAAAGACAGACACATTATTATACATTATTGAAAACATAAGCAGCATGAACACGTCGCAGATCAGACAGATTCTATCTCGAAACTGTTCAACCAGAAACATTTTTTACGGTGTTTACCCGAGAGATCTTTTACCTCGGACGTTTCCTAAGCCAGCCTTGGTCATCGCAAACACTGACAAGTCCGACTCCCAGGGTACACACTGGGTTGCCTTCTATTTCGACAAAAACAATGTGGCCGAGTATTTCGATTCATACGGATTTCATCCTTTCTATCAAGAATTCGTAACTTTCCTAAACAGTCATTCCTCGGTCTGGACTTACAACAGCATTCCCTTACAGGGGATATTGGCCACAACATGCGGTCATTACTGTTGCGTGTATGCTTATTACAAAGCACGTCACGTTACAACCAAGGATTTAATCCAGACATTTCCACCAGGTATCAGTAAAGATGGATATATCCTGCACCGTTTTCGTCAGATCTTCAAATGTTTACCACATTCCAAGTGTCCCAGAGGGGAACAAATGTGTTGTTCTATCCACACGATCCAGGCTCGTGTCATGAAGAAATCTATTTAAAATGTGTGCTGCGTATCTTTCTCTCAGTGCCATCGAGATAGTTCTAGTGAACACATCATGGAACCTCCAGCTGTTTCTATAATGGAGAAACACGACAAACTTGTGACACGCATGACCAATCAGGATGATGTTTCCAAACGTAAACCTCGAAAACGTGTGCAACCCATTAAATTAGAAACCGTTACTATCAAGGACGAGGCGGATGACGAAGGAATGGATGTGACTACGGACTGTGATTTCATAAAGAGACGTAGGGAAATTGGTTTTTCCACAGACAAAATCGAGTGTCCTAAACTACATGACGTAGATGCATGTTTAGATCTCTATATTGCAAACACATATTTTCTGAACAATGAAAAAAATCAAGTACGTAGCCATAGGATTCGAAAAGGAATCCCCTTTCAATTTGGTGTGGGAGTTTTCGCAACAGGGGAGATCACCCGTACGCATCGATTCTAAACAGATTAGAGAACTGTGTGCTTTAAAATCTGACTTACTGAATTACGTCGACATTGGTCGACGATTCAATTATTTGGTTACCGGAAATATCACCGTTAGTGGTGTAAATTTTTTCTGGAAACGTTGCATCTCGATGTATCAACATCATTCACCGGATGCTTTTATTTTCACAGCCTCTGAACTACATTTATTTTTGTGTAATCTTTTCAGACCTCTGCAAAAATTAATGAACGAACGTTATCATAAATTACAACCCGAAATGGAGGCTTTTGTATATTGTATAAAAAAGAATATGGTTTCAGAAAAAAAAGAAGTACCCGATGTATTGAACTATTTTTATGTACTTTGGTACAACGAACTGATGATTGAAATATATCTTGAGAACAATCTTGGACACACATTGGTATTGTAAATAAAATCTGTTATATATTTGCTGTTGTAAACTATCTATTGTATTTCAAATTGTAAATAAACCATTGTTACTTTTATGTATTGTGTAAAATTACCATTATCGATGTCCATATGTAAATATATTTCACATTGTGATCGAATTATATTGTTAACCTATATCTACAATTATAAATAAAACATTTGTAAATGTTAAAAAAATCTTTTATTTCTCGTACTTATTACAATAGAAACTGTACATCTTCCAGACATTTTCAACTGCACAATTTTTTTTCACGTTCTCACATTTACTATGTTCTCTGCATTTTCCTGTAGTTTTTTTCACACTATCCAACTTTGGACATTCAAGTTCTTCGATGTTGCGCACAGATATTTTACCCATACGTTTTTCTCCAAGTAATTTTTCCAACCATTTAATTTTCTCCATACCTTTGACGTAAACTTCCTGATTCACAAGCATAAAATATAAAACGTCTCCTAATTTCTCATACGGTAGCCACCCATCTCCCCAGTTCAGACCATGTTTGTTGGTACGGAGCCAGTAATTCACCCGGCGATACTTTTCACTCAACAAGTGAAAACCATATGGAGATTTCACTAAACAGTCAAATGCGCTGTCGAAAGGAAATTTTAAAACCCCACTTCTTTCCACACAAATTCTCCTCCTGCTCCGCGAAGACCTTGAATGTCCAAAAAACAGGCATCCATTTTGTTCAACAGGTGAAAACAGTTAAGGTATCTTCAATGCTGCCCCGGCATACGGCACACTTGTCCAATTGAGAGGCACAGAGACCACAGGCTACAAAATGTCGACACGGAAGAATTACCACACTGCAAGAGTTTTCAAAACATATTTTACAGAGTAGCACAGAATCCACACTCTGATTATCGGATGTTTTTTCAGTAGTTTCCACACTGTCGCAATATTTGCAACTTTTCGAATCACTGTGTAACGCTGCAACACTCTGTATGTAACTACAGGCTGGTATTGCCCGGTAATGTTCTAGAATCGGGCAATCTTAGGATGCCCAATCACACGCTCCGTACCCACAATGGATACATATTACCCTATCACTGAATCCTGAATAATAAAAACCTGCAGTGACTAATTCTTCAGCAGTCTGACGTAATCCTATTGGCCACTTTCTGTAAGTCTTGTATCTCGCATTCACCGACATATAATCGGTGGTAAAAGGACCGCCTGCTATCAGACGAGTATGGTAAGTATACACTCTCATATGTCGAACAAAGAAAACTCGTCTGATACTGTAGGTGACGGCGTTGTAGGTATCGGGTATGAAGGTTCAGCCAGAATAGTCTCAAAATCAGATACTGTAGGTGAAGGGGTCCTTGGTATCGGCGATAAAGGTTCAGCCAGAATATCCTCAGGATCGTCGGGGAACAGCCGTCTGCGAAAATCGAAACCTTCGGGAGGAACCACAGGGAAACAAGGATGACCTTCTAAGTTAAGTAACAATGGACGATCACAGCCAGAACACCACACGGAATTTCTGTCTGCCAACAAAGAAAGTCACTCTTTCACTCTCTTCTTCAAAGCTTCGCCCAACTCTTCCTTCCTGCGACGTAGTTCGCAGATACACCCGTGACTCGGAAATCCTGTTCTCTCGTCACCTCTTCTTTTCCTCTCTTCTATCTCCTTCAAAGTCTCGCAGCGACGGTGAATTCTTTTTCCTAAGCCGTTGACCACGTGACATCCACACCAGGGAGATTCAGGTATCGCTACATACATAAACGGGAAATAACTCAGCAACCGATCCAGGGCCGTTCGATCGCTGTCCAGATCGACGCAAGACCGAACAAGTTCCCAGAACTCTTCGTAGCTGATCTCGTAGAAATTCACACCATTATCAGACAAACGTGTACCGCTTACATCCATCCTCACATGATACTATTATCCTCCATCCTTTCTATTTATACCCTTTTCCCTCCTACGTCACCATTTCCGTTAAACAGACTTCAAACTACAAGGCTACGCCCAAAACATGTTCGGGCATGTTCACACAGAAAATTACACGACCCAGAAATTGGAAATTCATCCAAACCTACGCCCAAAATATGTTTGGACATGTTCTATTCAGACAGAAAACCGTGACACCCATTTCCAGGAGTCTCAGACTCATCAACGGTCTCAAAACGGGAGAATTTCAGACTCATCAACGCCATCTGTTTTCAAACACCGGAAACACGTACTCCAATTTATATATGACGTCACACGCCAAAGTAGCGTAAAAAAACAAAATGGCGTCACAGAAATTAAAACAATTCATAATAATAATATTATAATATTTAAATTAATAATATAATCTGGTCACGTGACTTCCATTTTGTGACGTTACAAACAGTCACGTGACTCCCAGAAATTGCAAATTCATCCAAACCTAATCCCAAAACATGTTCGGACATGTTCTATTCAGACAGAAAACAGTTACACCCATTTCCAGGAATCTCAGACTCATCAACGGTCTCAAAACGGGAGAATTTCAGACTCATCAACGCCATCTGTTTTCAAACACCGGAAACACGTACTTCAATTTATATATGACGTCACACGCCAAAATAGCGTAAAAAAAACAAAATGGCGTCACAGAAATTAAAACAATTCATAATAATAATATTATAATATTTAAATTAATAATAATTTAATAATATAATCTCGTCACGTGACTTCCATTTTGTGACGTTACAAACAGTCACGTGACTCCCAGAAATTGCAAATTCATCCAAACCTACGCCCAAAACATGTTCGGACATGTTCTATTCAGACAGAAAACCGTTACACCCATTTCCAGGAATCTCAGACTCATCAACGGTCTCAAACGGGAAACGCCCCCCCAAAAATAGCCACCTATCTCATCAACACCGGAAACCCTTATCAAGTCCTCAATAACAACAGGAAACCCGCAATCTTATCAAAGCCCCGAAAACGCCCCCCCACTTATCAATCTCCTCATTAACAACAGGAAGTCCATATCATTAAGCCCCGCCCACTTTTTCCCAACAACCAATCAAAACACTCAAAACCCCCACCCTTGCTTGCCCACACTGCTTGGTCATCAATTGAACTTTGATCGATCTTTTCCAATCAATTGATTTATCGGACTCTACGCGGGTGCATAACTACTGCAATCTACCTGTCTATAAATCGTTTCTGTGGCGCATCACAAAGACTATTCTTTTAAGTACCTACAGAAATAACATAAACATAATTAACGTTTTACAAAGAAGTTATTACACATTTTGTAACTGATAATAGAAAGTGATTTGTGAAAAATGAAATTAATAATTTCAATAAACATATAATTATATTGTGCGGATCCACAGGACCGTCACAACATTCACTTCCTCCGAGAAAATGAAAACTACGAAACAGTGAGATGTTGCATTTACAATTCATTCAGTTGTTTATGAACATAAGTAAATAATAAAGTTATAAATGCACCATACTATCTGACATTTGACAACAACGTGCACATAAACACAGTGCCTAACAGATAATAACAAATGAAAACATAATTCAACGTTAACTTGCACAAAATAATAATAAGACGAGTCTTATTTTTCAGTATCTACTCTCATAAATTTAATTCTAAAACAAGACTTGATTCTTCTTTCTTTCTGAACAGTTAAACACTAGAAGATTTGAAAGGTTCACATTTTCAAAATATTGCTGGTTCATTGTGTAAATAATTGCACTATTGTCCTTAATTTCCTTGGCAAGTAATGACCCATTTTACAAACTGAACATAAGAAAATACATTGAAAAGCCATTATCAATAGAAGGGCTCGGGTGTAAAATATGGTAAGTGACATTTTGGTTATTTTGGAGTTACAATGTGCATCGTGTAGTATATTGTAAGTGGAGTCGAATTGTTCTCGAAGTGTTTCGTTTCGTCAACAGATGGCAGAGCTAGACTTGAAAGTTATGGCATCTACCAGTTGTTTCATGTAATGTATGGTAAGTAGCAAAGATGTCGAAAAACGTTACTGAATTGCAACGTGTCTCCGAAAGTTCGCGAGTATTGAGGCAAAAGCAAAGATGAGAGCGAGTTAAAAAGTGTATATGATTCCCATAATGACCCGGAATATATACATACCACCGACTAAGAATGAGGAGAATGAAGAGGTTGCAAATCAAAATTGCGACTATAACTGTGCATGGCCACGCATATTCCATTTCATTTAAAACGTGGTATCTACTGTAGATACCGTTGTTTACATACAGCAATGCTCATAATGAGATTTTCTAATTAAATTTTTTTCTCGTACCTTGATAATTGAAATGCGCATTTAAGGCTGCCTTCCAAGCAACATCAAAAATGTATTACAGATAAGGAATATGTAATTTGATCTGAATCATATCAATTATTTGGAACAGTTTAGTTTTTTATAGAATATTTCTCTCATAAATTTTAATGGGCATTTCAAAAGTTATAATATTTTTTATGGTGGACCTATTAACGTATTTGTAATTTAAATAACTTTCGTATTTAAGATATGTGTTACCTTGATGAATGCAAATTATTTTATTGTTGATATTGCAAATATGTCTTCTTCTTGGGTCGAAGTTATAACTATTTTATCCATAAGATCGAAATATAATTGAAAACTATTCAAAACGTAAGCCCTGTGTACATTTGAAGTCATTCTTTACAAACATGTCAAGTTAAAGAAAAAATACAAGAGAAAGATACAAAGCCATAATTGTGTCTTCATAAATTTGCTTTATTTTACTTCGCGCCTTGTGTCACTTTTTGGCTTATTTGAAAAGATGGAGATGAGTGATGATATGATGAAATTGGTGAATAAGCACTCAAAAACATCCAAGCCCAGGCCGGGATTCGAACCCGGGATCCCTGGCGTCTTGGCGCTATTTGCTAACCACTCCGCCACGGAGGCCGGTATTTATTATCTGGAAGACAGAGATTTAAACTAGGTATGGCCGTTTGGAAACAATAAAATTAAAAAGTAAAGTGCTTCCCTGTGCTTAGCACCACGCCATGAAGGCTTATAGGGGGTGTGTGGGTAAAGCCACACTATTTCGAAAAAAATATCTTTTCAATTTTCGAAAATGAATTTTTTTGATTTTTTGTTTTTCGGTTTATCGAAAAAAAATCTTTTTAAACATAATCGTTTTTTCGAAAAAAATCGTCTTTCGAAGAAAATCGTTTTCCGTTTTTCGAAAAAAATTTATTTCGAAAAAAAAAATCGTTCTTGGAAAAAAATGGTATTTCGTTTTCGGATTTTTTTCAAAAATAAAATCGTTTGTCGAAAAATTAATGATTTTTCGTTTTCTGAATAAAAAGGTTTCAAGCTTTCAGAAAAAAAATAGTTTTCTGAAATACAAAGTTTCTCGCTATTTTTTTGAAATTTTTTTCGTACTTCCACTTATCATTTTCCAAAAAATGATTTTTAGATTTTCAATATTTCTGAAAAAATAGGCCATCCTTATTTTTTGTACAAATTGCTTATTGAGTCACAAATATCTAATATTGTAATTGTATGCAATTTGGATAGTCTATGTAACACAGCTTCGTATCAAGAGAGGCTTGCAAATCTTAATTTATTTATTGAGAAGATTTCAGATACAGCACGTAGCCATTTTACACTGAAATCAGTAACAATGAAATGATAAAAGAAGAACAAAAATAAAAATAACACAATAACACAAAATATTAATATCAATAAGTCAAGATAGCACAATTAAATATTATTTAGCAAAATATATTCTGTGGAAAATACATCAGCACCTGATGGGAGGTCGTTATATTTAGTGGGAAATCTGTGGAAAAGCGATATTTTTTAATTTCCAGTCTAGGCTTAAAATAGATATTGTAAAATAGATTTGTGTTGCGTGTTTTGCGCATAGACACTCGAAAGTGGAATTCCTGGAGGAGCATGTTGTAACGAATATTGCAATTGACAATTTTGTAAAGATACCTAAAATCATTCAGTAAACGGCGCCCATAGGGAATATGTAAGATTAGAAAGGACAGATGATGTGGTGTTGCAAAATTGCGTAATGAGGGAACCCTGTGAAGAAATGTTAAGAACAGAGTCGATTCTGTGGAGCTGAGTGGGACATGCCATGGACAAGACGGGAGAGCAGTATTCTATTATTGGAGAAATGAATGATTTGAAGTACAAGGTGAGGGCTGAGGTGTCGCTAATTTCGGTGAAACGATATAGTAAACCTAAGAGACGCATAGCATATTTTGTCCTGCCTGTAACATGTTCTTCAAATGTACGTTTTTGGTCGAAAACATTGCCTAGGCCTTTATGAGAGTATACTGCTGTGATGTTATTGCCAAAGATGGAGTAATATGACTTTAACAAGTTCTTTTTAAGAGAGAAGGTGAGAGTACTAAATTTTTCAGGATTTAACGTAAGTTTCCATGTCAGGCACCATAAAATTGACGTTCGCATGTCATTCTGGAGAAGATGAGTATCGTTGTAAGTAGGAATTTCTCTGAAAATCTTACAGTCATCTGCGAAAAGAAGGTAATCACTAGAGGAGGTTGTGAGATTATCGGCAAGGTCATCGAAAAAATATGATCAAGAGGGGTCCTAGAGTCCTGTGGTACTCCAGAAAGGACGGAAGAATGTTACATAGAGTTCCTGGAAGTACTACACGTTGTTGGCGATCGCTAAGGTAATCTGTGAGCAAGTTAAGAAAGTTATCATGAATGTTGAATCTATTGCATAATTTGTGAATCAAAAGAACATGACTTACAGTATCGAAAGCTTTGACTGTATGAAAATATATAAAGTCCAGTTGTGAATTGTTTGAAAATCATTCCATGGCATGTTTGGAGAAAAACAGAGAGTTTCGTAAGACAGGAACTACCAAAAAGACAACCATGTTGATTTGAGCTTAGGCACGGAGAAACAAATTTATATAGCCTGTCTTTGTAGATTTTTTCACAAATAATGGACAGAGGAGAGAGTAACAAGATTGGCCTATGGGAGGAAGCAATCTTTTTGTTGCCATTTTCACCTGTCTCCTCATCCCTTTTAGGTCCAAAGATTTTCCTAAGGATCTTATTTTCAAATACTCTCAATTTATGTTCCTCTTTTAATGTAAGGGACCAAGTTTCACACCCATATAATACTACAGGCAAAATTACTGTTTTGTATATTTTAACTTTTAGTTTCTTAGATATTAAACGAGAAGACAAAAGTTTATGAAGAGAGAAGTAACATGCATTTCCTGAATTAAGCCTACTTTTTATTTCCTCTATAATATAATTTTCATTTGTTAATATTACTCCTAAGTATTTGAATTTGGAAACTGGTTCAAACGAGTTGTTATCAATAATTAGATTTTGATTATTACCTAACACTTGGTTTCGGTCTGTAACCATATATTTAGTTTTCTCTTTGTTAACTTCCATCTATTTCGAAAAAATAGTTTTTAAAAATAATCGTTTTCGGTTTTCGAAAAAAAATATTTTTTTGTTTTCAACAGTAATTCGTTTTTCGAAAGAAGTCATTTATCGAAAGAAAAATAGTTTTCCGTTTTCTTGTTTTTCTTGTTTCTTGTTGTTACACCATTAAGTCACTTGGCGTAACTTTCCCAAAACCAGGACTGTGTTGATCTCGTGTTGGGTGAAAGAATAAAGTCTCTCATAGCTCATGAACACAAACATGTATTATAACAACGGATATTATACACAAATGCTCAGGTTATACGACGACGAAGTACCACCACTTGTGATGGCGTCGCTCTCGCTTACACACACACGAAGACACTCGAGTTCAGTCAGTCCTATTGCGTCATGCATTTGACACGTACTTCACGTGGCAGACCTCCCTGCCATCTAGCGAGCAACTCTAACATAATTTTTTATTTTAATTATATTAGAGTACTGAACATCCTCCCACACCTTGAAATATACATTTCAACATATTTTTATCCTTTAACAAAATTGAATATTAATGATTATTACATTGATATTACAATATACGTATACTGACATAAACACTTTAATGAAACAAAATTCCTGATATTGAATTTTGACATTAACGGTTTCTCAAGTTTACTTCTCTACTTGAAATGGTAGCAATGATAGCTTCACGATTGGTCTCTTACACAGTTCATTTACTTATGCTTCGATTTTCCAACCTAACTTATGCGAGTAAATTTGTTGCTTCGCAATATCACTTGTGAAGATTGAAAATCTAACAGATTCTTTTTGGGGTTCTTCAAGAAAATAGGACTGAATATGTACATAACCCCTGGAGGCATTTATTAATGTATATTTGAACATAAAAGTGATATGTGGTTTGCCTAAGCATTTGTGAATTGTTTTACATGCATGATCTCAATAGCATTGAGAGAGAAATTTTACACTAACTGTAGTGTTCTATATAGCACGAATCTGAGTGTTGTTATAATAGCTGAGTTAGTGTTGAATTAAAATTAAAGTAAGAAATTCAGCGGTGCACCTTAACGTTATTTTAAATATAAACAAATGCAATTGCTTTTCAATAATTGCTTAAATCTAGTTATTTCAAAAATTCAAACCGGAAGATCCCGGTTTAAACCAATAAGTTTGAACAAATTTTCGTGTGAACAAATAAGTTTGAACGAATGTTATTTAGCTCTTCACAAGATTACGAGAGCTTAAATGCAGAGGGGCTGCGGTAGTAAATTTCTTGTAGGGTGTCAAGTAGATTGATTTTTAGTTGTATAATTTCTGTTGTTAAAGTTAATATTAATAATGGGAACAGAAAAGGAACCGGTAACATTAGATTCCTTGTTCGCTTTTATCAAACAAAATGAGGAAAGGAACAAAGAATGCACTGAGTTACTGAGATCAGAACTCAGAGAAAGCAATCAGTTGCTCAAAACAGAACTTGCAGCTCATACTAGCAAAGTAGTGGGTAAACTTCAGTCTGACCTTGATGGCACTAGTAAATGCATCTTAGAGCTGTAGCAAGATGTAATTAAAACAAGCGAGGGCCTACATGATCTCACGTTTTCAGTATCGCTGTACAGGGCTGAGTTGTTCGAAAAAAGGCATGAGTCTTTGACAAAGGAGTTTGATTTGTCAGGGAGTGAAGTTGAACTGATGAATGGTGTTGTTACTTCTTCTGAGGTCACCAATTGCATGTGTACTTCACATTTTGTCGAACATGACCGCTGCACAGGCTCTCTGATTTCCTGGTCAGAAAGTGATGCACAGAGTACCAGCGAACTGAACCGAAACAGAATGTTAGAGCAAGATCACTACAAGTTTAATAAAGAAAAACATTTGATAAGCGAGGAATGGTCTATTGGGGTGTCGGGTAACAGAGACGAGTCTTCTGCACTAAAGATGAATCTTTCCCAAAACCTGCAAATTTCTTTATTGGGTGTTGATTGTAAACAAAGTGGTTCCCTGGGTTCGTCTTCGTTGCGTAAGCGTGTCCACACGGTGCAAGTTCATACAGGTTGTCCGGAAAGTAAGGTGGATTCTCATTGCCTACACTCAAATGCTGTATCATCTCAGAACAAATCTATCCTGCCTGTAGTGTCGGTTGGGGAAAATAGTATTGACTTACCTTTAGTGTCCATAGTTCAAGATCATTCGGTACACAACGTCGTCATACCAGTAGTTGTTTATCCATTGCAGACTGTTGTGAGGAATTCAGTAATCGAACCCAGAATTTACATTAGGTGTGGCCCTATGCTCGTCCCCATGCGTAAAACAATTTCCAGTATGGTATGTGTCGTTTCTTTAATGAAATTAGGGACTGGTTATTCAGTCAGATATAGGAGGCGCATCAGAGTTAAAATGAAGTCACCTACGGACTCACCTGTCAAGAAAACTTCGGTAGTTAGTCGAGCTGTTGCTGGAGGAAGAGTATCTCTCCATCCAAGCCATATTAGGAAGAGAAGAACAAAAGGGTCTCCTCGGAAAAGTACAAGTACAAGAGTTTTGGGGGAAATTTTGAGTATTTGTCTTCCCTTGGCTCTTGGTACAGGGTTAGAATGATCTGGCATCGCACTCATGTCAAACGAAAATGGCATGGGATGCATATGGTTGATTATGATTGCTCAAAGATGAAGCCTGATGAGATCATCGGAGCGATCATCACTCTTTAATCAGTGAAAGTAACTTCGCTTTGTACAAAATGTAAATATTAACGATAATATATTTAATTTGACGGATTTAATAACGTATGTATCTTTGGGTAGTTTAAAATAAATTTTTGAATATAATTATGATTTGAATACTAACTTGTGTTTATTTTGAAACGTCAGTTCAGTTGGGGTCAAGTGTCACGTTTATAGCTCAGGTGCGGGAAATTTTAAATGGGAGCATTTAACAAGTCAAGCAGCCTCACTATCATTTTGGAGCCAACAGCCTCTAAGTGGGCAGTATCATTTTGAATTTGTTGTTAAATGTGCCTGCAAGTTTCAATGTAAAATTTTGTGCGAATTTCTCGGGTAGAATCGTGTTGATTGGTGTTCTAAAGAAACGTAGGGGAACATCTGGCACACTAGATGTTGTATTTGTTCGTCCTTTGTAAAATACGTCTCCGCACATAGAAAATGTGAGAACGACAGGGTGTAGAGGAGACACTTGCCATTACTATAGGCTTAGTCCTGACACAAGTTCGTTTGGAGTCTGTATTTTGGAGAGTTAAAGTAACGACATTCAATAGGTTTGCTTAAACTGTATACATGATATGGTGATGGTAGGGGGTATCTGAGATATGCCACCCGATGGTAACCAGTATTCAAGAGGGAACAAATTAATTTCAATTAATCTTGCATGGCAGCGTAAAATTATAAGACATATAAAACGTATCTTTGGTTTACTCAAGGCGAGTATCCTGGTTCGGTTCCAGTAGTAATAACAAAAATGTTAGTGGTACATTTGATGGCAGTGATTGCGCGCCATGTATTTATGGGGCTGTTGTCGTCATCTGTTTGATGTAGCTTCTGGTTTAGTGAATTCTCCTTGCACAGTTGCAATTAAGGTTGCTGAGTTTGTTCAAACATCGAATTGTGTTTGAAAAAAAAAATATTTCTGGCTATCTGACACACCAAATTTTGAGTTTTATGGGATCTATTTTGAATACAGATATTGTGTAATAGTAAATTTAATATGTTAAACGGTGTTACAAGGGATGAAGTCTGATATTAAGTCTTATGTAAAAAACTGTGATCTGTGTCAGCGCACAAAACCGAACAAACATCCGGCTAAAATTGTTGCAAGGTCTCATTTCACAGATAAGCCAGGGCAGATTTTGTTTATTGATCTGCAAGGTCCGTTTGCTCTGGGGCCTAAGCGAGAAAGATTTTTGTTTACGGTGCTAGATGCAGCAACGAGGTATTTGGTGGCATACCCCGTGGTTAATAGCAATGCTAATACCATTGTTAATAAATTATCAAAAGTGTACTTTGTTCATTTGGGGGTTCCTAAGAGGATAGTTTCTGATAATGGGACACAATTTAAGGCGAAAATTTTTCAGAATGCAATGAAAACATGGAGGGTACAACTCGTTTACACTTCGGTGTACCATCCGAGCTCAAATTGGGTAGAGCGCTATCATTCGGAATTGAACCGCTTGATGAGGATACTCTGTAATTCCAATCATAACAAATGACCGGAAAGAATACCGCAAGCTCTACGCCTTCTGAATGGTTCCATTTCGTCACAAACAGGATATTCTCCTATGGAGTTGCGATTAAACATGTCTAGGAGTTTGACCGATATACCGACGCTGGGGGTCGATGCTAACAATGTCACTTCGAATGACAAATTAGTTATGGCGAATCTGTCTAGCCTCGGTAAAAGTCAAAAGAAATTGAAGCAACAAAATTCTAGGATGGATGCGAAACCTGTAGTGGAAGAGGGTAAGCTAGTCTTCGTTAAAAATCAGGTCTTAAGTGGCACCGGAGATAAGGTGATTAGGAAATATTGTGACCTCCTTGTCAGCCCTTATCTCTGTGTAAAGAACAGTAAGGATTCTACGCTGTCATTAATAGATTGTGTGACGGGAGAAAAAATGGATCACCAGTCGATAGAAAATTGTAAAATTTGGAATTGTTCAGAGGACAAGGTAAGAATGTGGGTGAGAAGATTACTGGATTTGAATTTGGAGGGTGTGGATGAATTCATACAGATGATCGGGTTTAGCTGTAAACCAGACGTTGTTGTTAAAGATAGTGTAGATAAAGGTGGGGTAGGTGAAGTATAAGGTTAGTAATTTCTCGTGTGGGTAAAGTGAGATTAAGCCTGCGGCGGGAGAGATGACCAAGTAGGTGAAATTTCTGCGGCGTACGAGCATGCGAGATGAGCCTGAAATCTTGTTTGTTGCCAAAATAAGGTAAAACATTTTCAGCTATAGATTGGTCATGGGTAATTTTCTCACTAATATTAGGAACACCACTATCTTCATTATTGTTGTTGTAATTTCTAAGAAAATACCAAATTCAAGGGTAGTAACACACAAGGATCATAATAAATAGTGATTAGCTCAGATTGAATGAATCCAGAAGCAAAGTAAAAGTTGTTTAGGTAGTTCCATGGGGGTTATGTTGAATTTGCGGGTGAGGACAGGATGATGTAGTAAAGGTCAAGTTAGGTTATGCTTGCGGTGGGCTAATAGTCAAGTAAGCATATTGTTGCGGCGGGCCTAGGCATTTATTTGTTTCCTCCTCCGACCAAGAATATACAAGCCACTATGTTATGCAAGACACTAAAACACACTTCTTTCTGGAGGATGATGGAGTCACCAGGGTTGGTGATCCGGATTGTTTCAAATTGAAAACAATAAAGTAGCATGTCTGTATATATTAAATATGTATGTTAGTGAATATGTAGAATATGAATGTTTAATTGATGTAAGTCTAAAATTAACATTGTATCAAAAGTAGTGTATGACGGTTGAGGTCTATGTTGGGCGCCAATTATGACGAGTTGTCATAAGGCATTTTGGTTGTTTGATATTCGTGCGTGCATGCTGGAATATAATAACTCTCAACTCACGTCCAAAGACTATGCACTCTTATAGTGTGTAGAATTCACGACAGGTGGAAGGTTAATGCAGTAATAAAACTTTGTTGCTTCCGTGGTTACTCGAAGAGTAGCTAGATGGCTCTGGCTGGTGTGCATATTTAAATTGTAAATGCTCAATTTACGCCTCAACTAATTGTAAGCTGCCTGACAAAGTAAGTTCCATTGTTGATTAAGTCCCATGCCACTTAACTTGGTTCTGAAATTATCATACTTGTCATACCTTTGTTTGAAATCCGATTTGCTTAGGGTTTGCTTATGTACAGGGATATTTTGAAGTGCCGGCCGCTGCACGCATGGGCAATTTGCAGTTATGGCGGAAAATTATAAAATTTACAGCGTTTTCATCTAAGCATCGTCGTATAACAAAAAGTAAAACTTTTATTTCAATATGCATTACAAAAGGATTCTTAACACGGACACATGCATGTTAACGTTTGGTTTCTCAAACATGTAAATTGATGATTTGTCAAAGAAAATCGTGCTGTGCACAAAAGGATGGGGGGGAACGAGTAGTGGAAGAAGAGGAAGAAAGAGAAAGGAGAACGAGAAGGTGGTCAATGGATTCCGGATGTTTAATGTTTTAAAATTTGCACGTTGGCTGGAACTTTTGCATCGCCCGAAGAATAAATGATTATTCAGTCTCACGGGTATTTGAAGTGTTACATATCGGCTACAAAGAATAGAGGAAGGAGGTCATCGCCACCGAATTCTGATGAGAAAAAGGTGAACCTTGGATTCTGGTTGCCAAGATAAGTAACTGGCCAGGAAGTTAAGGTGCACATTGCTTAAGTGTTTTCCTTCTGGAATTTCGATGCCGAATTGCACACTGAAGGAACACAGTAAGTTGATATTTCATTTCCACTATTTGATATGGAATTTCTAGTGAACTTGGTGCAATTTAGTTGTTGCTTGGAGACGTAGAACTGCAGATAGAATAATAGAAAAGAACAAAATGGGTGACGCCGCCATCTTTAATAAAAGGTGATTTTCGAGTGTTCTTATCAAAATAACAAGAACTCCCGTGTGTTATGAAGGTGCACATTGCTCAAGACGAGTTATAAGGTACATACGGGTTGTTTTAGTGAAGAGATAATTGAAATTTTTGAATAAAGGTTGCTTCTGAGTTTATGAATGTTCACGTTACGCAAATTCTTAAATTGACTTATTGTTTCTTTGTATATATATTACTGTTATTTTACATTTACTCTCTGATGTGTTTCTGTTAATTGCGATAGTGCATAAATGATTAATTCTTTCATTTCAGAGGGGGGAATTCGGCCAATTGGATTGGTCTTGCTATTATTGATAGTGGGTGTTGTGATCTGTAAATTTGGTATTTTGAACTTGACGTGATGAGGTATGGAATTTTATTTTCGCGGTAATTTGCAGGCGCTACCAGCGTTATCAGGCAAAACCATTCTAGCTTTTCACAAGATTGTTTAAACTTAATTATTGAGTCGCTACTGACGCGGAAGTTCCCGGTTTAAACCAATAAGTTTGAACGAATGTTATTTAGCTCTTCACAGTTTGGTAATCCTCGTCTGTATAATCTTTAGGTTGGTTCTTAGTGATAAGTTCCCACAGTCCCACCGTGCCAGGATACCTGGCCCAGCTGTTCTTCTCGCCCAAAATTAACTTTTACATCGTCGCCCTCGAACGTGACTTTTGACTTTACAATCTTCCAAACCACAACCTCGTTATGTTCCATGGTCGGGTACAATCCGAATACCTAGTATTTTTCGAATTTCCCGGTGCTTAGGTAATCCTTTGCCAACGGACCCAGCTCGACAAGCTTGTCCGAAGAGGTACTGCCTAGGGCCTGACGTCTCGGAGCCGGAGCGAGTTCCAACAGAGTAGTGTGAATGCTGGATATCGGTGTAGGTATGGTATAAATTCGAGCAGTAAGTGGCACAAGCTCGTTGATTAACTCTTTGTTTTGCTCGGTGACATCATTGACTTCTTTACCAAGTCCACTGATGGCATCGGTGATAGGTTTGTCCTGACGCTTTTTCTCTTCGTAAATTGCACGATTTTCGGATTTCCAAATCTTAAACCGTTTTGCCAGGTAGCTACGCAGCTTCAGGTTGTCGTCTGCAACTTTGAGTTTCATTTTTTTTGTTTGTAGTTATTTATAATAGGTCAAGACGTTTCTTGTAACGTTGCGATGTTTAGAAAATTATTAATTTTCTTTCTGTATTTTCCGTTATTGGGTTTCCTCGTCATGTCTATTGTGACAAATTCGAAATCATCTGGGTTCCAGCATGAAGAGCAAAATTTGGAAAACTTATTATAGTTTATGTCCCCACCTACATAATCATCGTAAGCGTGTTCTAAATTGGTGTAGTCTTGACGAAACAAACAAATAAAATTAGCATTTTCTCGGAGTAGCTGCTTGGCGATTTTGGAAAATGTCAGCAAGGTAGAAGCAGTCCATGCCTCTGTGCCGACCCTGAGTAAAAAATGCGAATTTCGTTCTGGTTCTCTAGGATCACATCGTCCAAAACCACCACCAAATTTTCTAGACAGCAGTCTATTGGTATCACTTCAGAAGCAAATATAGCTATGCTTAGTCCCTCGTACAGTTTCGACTACTGGCGATACTTCGGTTGCTCCAAACTTTTGGAGAAAACATACAGCTGTCTGTTCTTCCAGTTTAACCAGTTGGGTGCAAGAAGAAAATTATCAATAAGTAACGTTGCTTTTCCACATCCAGAAGGTCCAACAATGAGGCAGCGAATGTTGTCGGGTAGATGCTTGCCATTTTTCCTATCCTTACGTTCCGATGGAAAATCTGGCAGTCGCCGTACCATATCACAAGTGCTGTTACACAATCACCTCGTTTGCGTCTATCCAACTTTTTTCCTCGAGTCCCAGCCATTTCACCAACAGTTTGTAACCTTTTCTACGTAATACTTTTTCAATAAGATATGTGTCCGGGTATTTTGTTTTAGAAAGTTCCTCTTCGTAAAATCTTCCTTTCAGAATTTCCTTGCGATTATTTTTTATTATATACGTGTGACGGTTTCCGGTAAGACTCGAACTACGGTGAAAACTTCCGTACTCCAATTTTTCGAATTTTGGATTTCGGTTTCTTGCTTGTAAATTTGAACTTTGGACAATAAACCGTAGAAATTAAACGCTGCTCGTCAGATTTGTTGACGTCAGCTGGTTTCATGTTTATCGTGCGATGCAAAATTGTGATTATAGCTGTTAACAAGTTCCGGAAACATGTCGAGCCACTTGTAATTTCCCTGAAGCGTGAATTGTTTCCACATGCGTGTTTTGAGAATTTGGTTGAAACGTTCCACTATGCTGGCTTTGATGTGGCTAAAGGTGGAGTAATGTTGAATATTTTGTTTTTGAATAAATTGCCGAAAGACAGACTTCTTGTAGAATTCTTTTCCGTTTTCTGTTTGAAGAAATCGAGGTCGCCTGCCACTTTTATCGAAAATAGTTTTGAATGCTTCCACTACACAGGTTCCTATTTTTGCCTTGAGGGGTAAAGCCCACGCAAATTTTGAAAATGTGCCTTTAACGGTGAGAAGATACTTGTATCCCTTGTAGATTTTATGTAAATTTTTCAAGTTGCCACTGCAGATTTCCACAAGGTCAGCTTGCCACAGGTCGTCTATGCTTTTGGTTACTACCGCCAATCGTTTATAATTTCGTCGTACAGGTTTGTGCAGCTCGTTCACAATAGCCTGCCTAGACATTGCGCGAAAATAAAAATATAGCTTGAATGGGATTTCTGGCTGCAGACAATGCTGGGTTTTCTATGTACAGTTTGTCTCCTATTTCTATGTCAATAATTTGAGTGGCATCTTCTTCATAGGCAGTCTCGCGAATTTCTGGGTGGGTGAAATCGACCAACTCTACTCCTCTTATTTTAGGCTCGTCACCGATGTTCGTCACGGTCATGGTTGGGTAGTGGTTTGCGCGAGGCAAAGACCAGTAGGAAATCTTGACGAACTGAATTGTGCAAGCAAGGAACCATTGGTGATAGGCTTTTGCAAGAGTACACATGTAAAGTTTGGAACCTGGATTGAAGGGCGAGGAAAACTCTTTGTTTGGAATGCTGTACAGTTGGATGATAATTGTAGACTTGAGATTGTCGATGCTGGCGTTCAGAGTATTCACGTTGGTTTGAACGTCGCTCTCTACGTCCTCCAATCTACCGTTCACGGATTCCAGGTGTTCCTCGATAGCATGAACACCAGTGTCATAGTCAGGCTTGATCTTCACATCAACAATTAGTCTCTTGAATTTTTCGTTTAAGTTATGTAGTTGGATGCTGAAATTGGCTATGGCTGATTCCTGGCTTGCCTCGATACTACCAATTTGCTCTTTCACGCTGGCAATAATCTGCTGTAGACTTTCCACAAGTGTCAACTTGGAGCTCTGTATTGCGAGGTCGTGGACCTGGGATCTAATTTCCGCAAACAATTCATGTAGCTCGCTGATGTTCTGGTTGGTGGGTAAGGTTGCAACAGACCTCCGAATCGATTCAATGTCGGTTTGGATGTTTTTGATGTCGTCGGATTTGAGTATTCGGTTGAGATCCCTCTTTACACTTTTCAGTTCCTACGAGGTAGGCAGGGTGGTCACCGTATTTTGGATCGACTCCGAAGCTTGTTTCACCGCATCCAACTCTGAGGCAGCAGCAGCAGCACGTGTGCCTTCTTCCAATGGACATTTCCACTTTGACATGAAAAACGTTTTAAATCCATTCATTTTACAGATAATGACACAAACATGAGATATGCAAAATATCTCGGCGATATTTGTTTCGGTTCTCGAGAAACACGCCTTCAAACACCGCTGAAATTCACCTACTACGTCATGGATTTGAAAACGTCCTCTCCACAGGCAGGAGGTCCTCTGACGTCATCAATAAAAATGCGTGCAGGCGGGGCTTCTGCTCGTCCCGTCAACTTAGCATGAGCCGCGGAAGCGACAGAAAATTCACTTGTTACTGTGTAAAACAAGTTTCTTACATCTTCCAGTGCAAAAATCTGTGCTCCATTTCTTGGAGATGAATTATGCCCTAGCAGTATAGTAGTATTTACTATAATTCAGCCAGTCGGTAGAGGGGTTTCCCATTAGGGTGAGAAAGCAAATCTTGTAACAGTCAATGGCTGAACACGTGAACAGCCTTGTTTATTGCGAATACATAGGTTAGTTCTGACTGGCAAGAACTTAATGTTATAGGAATGCCTTTTCTGGAATTACAATTACTTTTGTCATATTATTTTATTCACAAATTTTAAGATAATACTTTTAGAACACACTGGTTTACAAGCCAATTTCTGCAATATAAGAGGTGATACGGTATAAAAAGGTACAGTAAGTTTTTAAATTTTCTGCAGTAAATGACAGTTTCCTTCAGTTAATATATATTGCAAATTTTTGTATTTAGCCTACTTTTACGTCGCTTTTCCGTTCACTTTGTTTAACCGCAACGATGAGAACTCATGGTTAATTTATTATGTATCATCTCTAACATCACATTTGTTCCCACTTTTGGCTAATCGCTACAATGAAGAAGATAATAATAATACTAATAATAATAAATTGTCTTTATTCAGCGGGCGAGATTCAGCCAACGGCTGCTCTGCCACCTAACCCTTGTCAATATGATAATACATATGATAATCCATGAGTTTATATAACTTATGAAACAGTAAGCTAAACGTAAAAAAAAACAGATACATAAAAATGAAGAAAGAAAAAATACATAGGAATTAGTTGCATACAAAAAAAGTGAAACTAGAAATATAAAAGACAATAGTAATAATAATACAATAATACAATTCCTTATAGTGAGTGACTTGATACCTTCAGTATGTGCCCGGACTCTGCCATTGTTCCATTAACAGCAGATCTTTTATTTTTACCTTTGAAATTTAATGGGTTGTTTACACTAGCGATATTTGCGGGCAATGCATTCCATGCTTTGGGAGCCGAAAAGCAGAAAGATGATTTGTAGGCCGTGGTAGAGTGATGGGGTAAATCGAAGTTGATCCGCTTACGAGTAACATGCTAATGGATTTCCCTACGGGTATCCATCTTCTCAAACAGGTACTGCGGTTTACCTTCTGTCAGTATGCGGCGTATGAAACAGAGATACAAACTTCCTTCTGTTTTCCATGGTAAGAACCTGATTATTATTTAAAAATGGAAGAATATGATCGGAACATTTTGCTTGAAAAATGTATCGGAAGCACGCATTTTGCACCATTTGTATTTTTTTACTGAGCTTTTGCGAGAGTTGAGGGCCGTCAACATTATCACAATAGTCGAACAATGGGTAGATTAATGCTTGGATGAGTTTTAGCTTGCACTCCGCAGGGAGGAAGTCACGGAAACGTTTCAGATTCCTAAGTGTTCCATAAGCTTTCCTACATTGCGTCTTTACATGTTCTGTCCAATCAAAAATTTCGTCAAAAATCAGACCAAGATTTTTAGCAGTGTTAGTCCTGACAATGAGCAAATTGTTTATTTTGAGCTCGATCTTAATATTTTTAATTAACGACCTTGAATAATTAGAACCAATGATTATGAAAGTGGATTTTTCTGGATTTATTTTAAGACCGTTAGATACACACCAGTTACTGACGATGTTCAAGTCAGAATTTAGTGACTGAAGCTTATGTTCCAACGAAGCGTAATGATCGGAGAAATATAACTACAAGCAGTATTCGAAGTCGGGGTACAGGAGTACACCCCCCCACACACACACACTAAATCCAACTGCACAATCTAAGTATCACACAACCTGCCACGATAAGACACTAACTTCCTCTTTTGTCCCATCTCATTTCGAAGTCATTCACTTGTCCCATCTTCTTTTATGAGACGAGACGGAACATGCCTCGTCTCGTGAACAACACTAACATTAACAATAGAACCATCGCCCTAGCTGCTCCAAAGTCTCGAGCAAACATTCTCCCGTGTAACAATTTCCAGTTCAATGAAATGTCACTCACAAGGAAACAGTCATGCCCAGGTCGAGTCAAACCTGGAACATGAGACTTCCTCAGATAAATCATGAATTTTGTGTATAATAATTACAACGCCAGTTCATTCCTGGTAATTTTGAATCTGCAATTTGGTTTGCATATATAAGCAGGGTAATATTTAGTTTTCGAGGGCTGTACCGTCGAAACGAGGAGTAAAAAAAATATATGTATATTAAGAAATTTTTTTTTGTATTTATAATGATAAGCCTTTGCATACGTTGTTAATTCTATATTTTTCTAGACTTGAGACGAGAACGAGAATTGCCCTCCCAAACCGAGACGGATGTTTATAAATTGAGACGAGACTGTCAATGAGACATTTACAAATAAACACGAGACAGACATTTACAACTCTCAACGAGAACGAGACCAAGGCTGCCATGTCTCGTCTCGATAGGATCCTTAGTGGTGAAGTTGTGAACCAACCAATTAATGCGTTCGGGGTAACGAGATGAGGCGGCTTTTTTCGCAGTACAAAATTCAAAATAATTATATCGTACCATTTCAGTATGGAATATTGTTATACACATGGGGGGGGGAGGGATGGATCAACTTTTGGTATGATTAGGGTTGCTTTATTTTGTAAGTGAAAATCCAGGACACTGCTGGCTGGAAGCTTGTTGGGGAGCAGGGTGGGGGAAGGGGTGCTGGATCCGACAAAGTTGTGTGTATGTAGTCACACTACTTATTAGTATTGATACTTTTCTGTTCATCTTGTGTCACTACGTTTTTAAGAACCAAATTTCTTTAATATGGTTCGAGGGGGGAAATTAAATGATTTGAGAGTCTCAATGTAGTTTCGTATCGCAGAAATTCCGAAACTATCAGGAAATTGCAGATATTGGTCCGCAGTCCCATTTGGTGTGTGGAATTACGAAATTTCCTTCCCATCTGTATCCCGTCCTATACGTCTCTAATTTAAGAGAATGAAATAAGTCCGAAGGAATTTTTTATGAACAAACGGAAAGAACAAGGAAACTGGTAATTTTAGTGAACCAAAAAAAGAGGGTGGTCGGACACGTTTAATCCCCCTTAAATACGCCCATGGTTATACACATTATTTCCTTGTAATAATTATACAAAAACTAAGTATAGATATGTACTGTGCAACTAATGTAATCTTCTCAGTGTATTTTCTCTTATCTGCACAAAAATATTTGATCATAATTTGCGCAAGAGAAATGGAACACAAACTAAAATTGCTTTATGGAAAAGAAAGTTAAATAGGCTTTATAAATAAAGTGAAGAATGTGAAAATTCCTATTTTGCACTACATAGGTTACGGTAAATATCGATAAATATAAGTTTAAAGAATATTTTTGAGTGTCTGGTCAGCAACTAATTTTAAAGGCAATACTTTTCGCATGGCCTGAGAACACACACGCAGCTGAACCCTTTCATTTATCTTGCACGTGAGCAGGAGGGATATTTCATAGAAGAATGATAATTACAAAGCATAGCTTTCCTTTCTCCTATCGCTCCTTCTTCCATTATTTAAATCGGTACAGATTTGTAAAACTGCTGCACATGTTCGCTCACCGTGGGCTACCCGCAGTAAACTGGACGCTCGAAGCAGACGACAAACTAGCTCTCCCTAAGGAGTGACGCAGTAACATGGCGGCGGCGTGTTTTCAGCGCAACGCTAGCCTCGCAACTTTGGAAGTCTCGTTTCTGCCTGAAACATGACGCAGAGAAACGCGAGAACTTGCAGGGGTCATTTTTCCAGGGTGCAGTTTTTAAAATTGTTGTAAAAAAATTGAGTGGAAATGTCCATTGCGTTATGTTGTCCAGGGTGGGGGTGGATTGTTGCTGAGATTCTAACCTAGCCTGTATATCGTCGACCAAGTGATGGAAATGGGACAACTCGGATTCGGTATTCAGATTTTCAAGCTTGGATATCTGCTGTTGGACGCTGGCCAGTGTATCCCTGATGCTAGGCAGTTGGGATTCCAGTGCTTCGTGTACGTTTGCTATATAATTTCTAATGACAGCAAGAGCATCCTCAATATGGGCTATGGTGCCTTTGCAGCTTCCCGAAATCTTCGTAAATCTCAAGTTGGAGTTTGATGTTGACCACGCTACGAGCAATGGCATTCAGCTTGCTGGACGAAGGTAGATTGTCAATAAAATCCTCTAGCGTTTGGAGTTTAGTTTTAACTTCGTTGATGGCTGCATGCAAAGCGTCCGTTTGAAGCTCAGCCTTCATGCTTTCCAAATTAGCAATTTCGAACGATTGAAACTCTTCGTGCAATTTGGCAATACTTGCATTCACGCGATCGTAGTCATCTTGAATTTTTATACTCTAGATAATGTTTTGCAGTTCAGTCTGGATGGTGCTCGTTTGGTCCTGCAAGTGTCGCTTCAGCTGTTCCACGTCAGAAAATTGCGCTTGCTGCAGCTTCACAAGTTCGTTTTGAATCTTGCCTACACTAAGTGCCAGGTTCTCGAGGTTGTCTATTGACGCGAGGTCGGTGTACTTTTGCAGCAACGATTTAAGCTCGGCGCCAATTTTCAGTACAGGGTCCAGGCACTGAGACTGCAGGCTGGCTATCTCGGTCTGGAGGCTAGAGTTGAGCGTGGACTGAGAAGCTTGCAGTTAGCTTCGCAGTTTCTTCACCCTGACGTCAAGCATTAGTAGCTCGTCGCCGTGATCATCGCGCTTGGTGTGACCAAAAATGTCATTAGGCATTGTTGCTATGGATATTTATTATAGGGTAAAGGATTTTCATTTCTATAAATAGAGGGATGAGTTTATCGTAATCGTCCAAGAGCTCCACGTACAGGTGATCGCCAGCAGATACATCGTACGTAGTGGTACTGTCCATTCTATAATGCTTGATGCGATAGATGTTATTGCCAAAGAAAACCTTGGCCTCCCCTTTGTTCTCGGGATTCATGTTGAACTTAAGTTTGCCAGAGATGGGGAACTGGTAATAATTCAAGTTGTTGTTGAATACATAGAAAATTTTGCCAATGTCATCGTCGTACTGGGTCAGGATGCTGTTGAGATGAATAATAAGCAAACCGTTGAGTTTAGATAGTAGGGAGGGCAACAGGTACAAGTTCGGAGGTGATGATGATGGTGCAGTTTGGATGGGTACCTCAATAGCTTACTTCCTGAAGCCAAACAGGTTCATAGGCATGGTTATTTTATATGCTTGTGTTGATAGAAATATTGCCAGCCGTAAGGTTAGTTGCATGTAAAAAAATAAAATGGATTTTTGCATGATATAATAATTGATTTTTTTATGTGTACGATGTTTATTTTTTAAGTGCATTGTATGCATTTCTTACTACTATCTAAACGATAGTGCCCTCAAGGCAACGTGTGGATCCCACAAGACAAAATACATGTTTTATCATCGTGCGGATCTAATGCTACTTTCCTAACTTTGTTTGTTGTAATCACATGGTCTACATTTTCGAATATTTTTTCCAATCGCAGCTCCGGCTTCAATGTCTTCAGACAATCAATATAGTTTTAAATTAAAGTTTGTTTTGTACAGTATTTTTACCAACACTTTAGCTTTCTTCGTGATGCTGCTCTCAGTTCTAAATGTATACATTTTGGAACGCAAACCGGCAAACTCGAGAATGATGTCACCGTTACACTCGTCTTTTAATTTACCTAGAACTTTTTTGTTACTAGATGGAATTCCAAATCTGTTTGGTTGATTGTAGGAATTAGTATCATAATAATCAAGCAAGGACGGATTTTCTACATCTTCACATAGATTGGATGTTTTAATGCTATAAATATAACTCTCGGTGTCCATGTAAAGTAATGAAACGCTATCGTTGTAGAAAGGTTTTATAACATTATAGTGAAATTGAAACATGTGAAGTTTCGATAAATCTAAAACTGTTGCTCCCACATAAATTGGTTTTCGGAATTTTATTACTTTTATATCTAGATTGAAAAGTGACAAATTCTCGTTGAAAATTTTTCGTGATTTAAATCTAGGATCCGTCACCCACTTACAGCATTTATTTTTATCTGAAACCAATCTCACGTTCTCCATTGTCTTGCCATATACAGCATTGTTCATCAATTTGAAAAAATCTTTGCCTAAATCGGAAGTTACTGCTGTTCTATGTTGTGTGTTTGTTTCAATGTATGTGAGCCACTTTGAATGTTTAAACCTAAGGACTCTTCTAATATCCAATACCTTAACACCCATCGCAATCAAAAACTGTAGACTTTTGTAATGGAGATGGTATCTTTATTTTTTCCGTCGATGTAAAAAACGTAATTCGATGGTTTATTCGCATCATATTTTTCTTCCATGTGCATGTTGTTGGCTTCTGCATGTCTCTGTGCACCTTGTACCATCCCACCACGAATCCCTCTCTCGATGAAAAGTGACATGTCTACATCTGTTAATAATTCTAACTTAATTTTTGTTGCAACAACATTGCAGACCACACTAGTCATTAAATTTAGATTCATTGTTTACATATTCATACGGATAAATCCCTTTACTTCTAAACAGTTTTATTTCTATGTTGGGAAACTTAGCTCTTGTAATTTTGAATTGTTCGTCACAAAGTTTACTTGCTAGAGCGTCCAGACTTGCAGAGAGAAATCTGAACGAGTCAAGAAACTTCATCTCTATGGTTTCATTTGTCCCCGAAATCTTAACATTCTTACTTATAGGAATGTATCGTTCTTCATTTTGAACAAGAATATCTTTTTTGTGCGTGCCATATCCAAGTTTCTGAATTAAGAAATGAAAAACGTAATTCGATCCATTATGAAAAAAATATGGGGACAAATATGGGCCTTTGAATTTTGAGGTTGCAAGCATTACAGATTCCGCTGATGAAACGACCGTCTGTGTCCGAATGGTGAAACACTTTACGATTCTCGTTTGTGAAGTATTAATTGCACACTGGACACTCGACAGTTTCATCAAATATTTTTTGTTCCTCCGATGTCAACAAATTCATCGGTTTGGATATTTGCAAGAAGCTGCCAATTTTCTCAACCTCCTCTTCCATCTTTTCAAAAAAGTGTTTGATAACATTCGATCCATGGTATACATATTGTTCATTTATTTAATCTTGTCGTAACCATGAAGCTGGTATGGCGTTGTGGAGGAAATTTTTGGATTTGGTTTGCAGGAGGACAGTGGCTTCAGAAATGATTCAAAATCTGCGACAATAATGGCTGGATGATCAAACAAACATTGTGCATTTTAAATTCTTCGACTTCGTTCTTTTTGGGCATCAACATTCGAGCTGGTTTGTTGTCATCGCAATATATTTCATGTTCGACACGTTTTTCAATAGCAATTTGCCGTGCGGTATATATTTGGTGTTTGAATTCTTTTCTATCATTAAACGTGGTCAACACCTAGGACAAACCTCGATATGATTTGCATACTTCGTTGCTTGACTTCTGATTAGTCGTGATAGTGAACGAATAGTGCAGTAATGGTTTATATTGTTGTTTGAAATTAAAACAAGATTAATTATATGAGCATTATTATTGTTGATATCATTTATCCTGATGGGATGAACAAGATGTTTTTCTGACGTATAAGAATATACATTAGCCCGACCCTGTGGCCGAGTGGTTAGCACATCGCGCTGCGATGCCAAGGGTCCCGGGTTCGAATCCCGGTCGGGCTTGCTTGTTTGTGAATGTCTATTCACCAATTTCATCATTTCATCACTCATCCCCATCTTCGCAAATTAGCCAGGAGGCACAAAACGCGAAGTAAAATAAACTAAATCAAATTAAAAAATCAAAAAGTATATACATTAATAGCAATGCGTTTTCCATCAGAATCTCGTGCGCGCGAGTAGTTATGTTCCCGGATATGGGTCGATAAATCAATTGATTGGAAAAGATCGATGAAAGACAATTGATGATAAAGGGCAGTGGACAAGCAAGCATTGTTTGTTTTTGGAGTTCGGCCAGAAATGGGCGGGGTTTGAGATATGGGTGAGAGATTTGATTGGTTGTTTGGATGAGGAGATGATGACGTCATAGGTGTTTTGAGTTTTGATTGGTTGAAGAGTTTTTTGACCCCGGAACGGGAAATTCCCGAGCTTGATTTCAACAGGAAATTACTGAGTCAGTTGAATGATGATTAAAATGTTGTCTGAGAAAGGTGAAAGGTTATAGATAAGAGGTTGAGGTTTAGAAAATGTTGTGTGAATCACGTAAAAATCACGTGATAGGAAATTGTTGATTCGGGTCGATTCTGAGAATTTCCCGCCAAAATCACGTGAAAGTCACGTGACCGGAAATTCCCGGCTCGGGTTAATGTTCGAGTGAACAAGCAGACATTGTTATTATTTGGCAGGGTTCCAAAAATGTGTGGAGTTTGAGATAGAGGTTAAAAGGGTATAGATAACGGATGGGGAATGTTTTACTGTTGTTTTTTTATTTTATTATGTTTGTTTTTCGGTACAGAGGTTGATTTAGGTTTTCGAATTTAATGACGCATTCAGTATAGAGGTCAACAACCTGTCTTTGAGAAGCCGGGAAAATGTTGCTGACTCATTTGATTCAAAGATCGTTGTATTAATTTAAGAATACAAAAAGTATTTATTTGGACATGTTTAAGGAAAATGACGTAATAGGAAGAAGGGTATATATATGTAGACGGTATAAAAAGAACGAGAGTGTGTCACAATGGCAGAGTATTACATAACGTTTCCGGAGAAAGCTCTGAATTTCTACGAGATAAGTTACGAAGAGTTTTGGGAAGTCATAGAATCCTGCGGCGATATCGATACCGATCGTGAGGCTGTACAGCGAGTGTTGAAACAGTTCCCGTTTATGTACGTAGCACTACGTGAAGCTCCATGGTGCGGATGTTACCTGTTCAATAGATCGGGAGAAGCAGTCCATCATTCCTGCGAGACGTTGAAGGAGATAGTGGAAAGAAAAAAGTTTACGGATGAGAGAACAGGATTTCCCAGTCACAAATGTTCGTGTGAACTCATTCAGAGGAAGGATGAAGATGAGATTGCTGAAGCTTTAAAACAAAGAGTGAAAGAGTGGCTTGCCGTGTTAGTGAACAAAACTATTTTGTGGTGTACTACCTGCAACCGTTCTCTACTACGTAAATTAGAAGGACACCCCTGTTTTCCAGTGTTATCTTCGAATCGTCTTGGTTTTTCCAGAGCCCTGTTTGATAGTGATGTAGAAGATACTGTGCCGGTACCGTTATCACCAATACCTGGAACCCCATCACCTATTGTATCAGATTGTTTTTCTTTGGCTGATTTATGAAAGTGTTCAGTTACCCCTGCTACCGATTTTCGGGGCATTGTAATAACTACCTATCAGTCGATTCTCGATACAAAACTTACGAAAAGTGGCCTGTAGGATTACAACAGACACCTGAAGAGTTAGTGACTGCAGGATGTTACTATTCAGGCCACGGTGATAGAGTACTGTGTTCATATTGTTTTTATGGCTTTTGTGATTGGACACCGGAAGATTGTCCTGTTATAAGACATCTGGCAGCAGTGCCCCATTGTAGTTTTATACAAAGTGTTGCATTACTACATTATAAGGTCGAATGTAAATATTGTGCTAATAGAGAAAAGTCTGCAAAAAGAGTTATTGAAAAAAATGCAGATTCTGTAATGATTTGTAAAATCTGTTTTTTGAATGTTTGCGATATAGTGTTTCTCCCGTGCAGACATTTTGTCAGTTGTCGATCCTGTGCCTCACAACTCGATAAGTGTGCTATATGTCGTGGATCTATTAAAAATACATTGACAGTTTTTACCTGTTGAACAATGGATGTATGTTTTTTGGACGTTCAAGGTTTACGAGGAAAAGACGGTGAATTTGTGTGGAAAGAAGTCGGAATATTGAAGTCTCCTTTTGAATGTACATTTGATTATTTAGTAAAACCTCCATACGGTCTACATTTGTTAAGTGAAAAATATCGTCGTGTGAATTATTGGCTCCGTGCAAACAAACACGGACTCTCCTGGGAAAATGGTTGGGTACCGTATGAGAAGTTAGGAGATCTTTTATATTCTGTACTTGTAAATGAAAATGTGTATGTTAAAGGTACTGAAAAAACTAAATGGTTGGAAAAATGTATCGGAGAAAAACGTATGAGTACGTTAACCGTAGATAATATTGAAGAATTTTGGTGTCCAAAATTGGAGAGTGTGAAACTTTCGGTAGAGAAAAAGAAATGTAGAGAACATAGTGAATCAAAAAATGTGAACAAAACCTGTGCAGTTGAAAATGTTTGGAAAATGTACCATTTCTACTGTAATAGAGAAAAATAAAAAAATGTTTAACCTTTTTTTCAAGTGTTTTACTTACAATTTAATAATATACATATAAAGATATACATTTACAGTAAAAATACATAATGGATAATAAAATTATTTATAATATCAATGAATGTCCAAGATTGTGTTGAAGATATATTTCAATCATCAATTCGTTGTACCAGAGAACGTGAAAATGGTTTATCAGGTTTTCCGGTACTTCTTTTCTTTCTGAAAACATATTCTTTTCGATACAATGCACAAAAGTCTGTATATGTGGCTGTAATTTATGATAACGTTCGTTCGTTAATTTTCTTAAGGGTGTGAAAAGTTCACAAAAAAATAAATGTAGTTCCGGGGGTGTAAAAATAAAAGCATCCGGTGAGGAATGTTGATACATGGAAATACAACGTTTTCCGAAAAAATTTACAGCACTGACAGTAACATTCCCTGTGACGAGATAATTAAATCTTCGACCTGTTTCGATGTAATTAAGTACATCAGATTTCAAAACACACAATTCTCTAATCTGTGAAGAATTAATTCGTACGGGTAATCTTCCTTGTTGCGAAAACTCCCATACCAGATTGAAAGGTGTTTGTTTTTCGAATCCTACTGCTACATATTTGGTTTTTTCTGTGTTCAGAAAGTATATATTTGCAAGATAAAGATCCAAACAGACATCTATGTTGTGCAGTTCCGAACATTCGGTTTTATTTTGGGAAGAACTGTTTTCTTGACGTATTTTCATGAAATCACAATCCTTTGTCACATCCGGTTCACTCTCGATCGGTTCAGTTTTTATAACAGGAATCTCAATTTTGGTAGGGGGCAGACGTCTACGTTTTCTACATCTAGAAACACCATCCTTATGAGTAATACGGTCTAGAAGCTGATCATGTTTTTCCATTGTAGAATTTTTGACCGGTTCCATGATGTTTTCACTAAAGGTGTCAAGATGATACTGAGAGTGAGCAGAATCATCATACATATTTTATATAGAAATCACCTTATACACTCCCGAACTGGTTTGATGGAACGACACACTTGTGCTCCTTTAGGACACTTTGAATGCGGTAAACATTTGAAGATCTGACGAAAACGGTGTAAAATATATTCATCTTTACTGACACCCGGTGGGAATATCCGGATGAAATCCCTGGTTGTGACGTGATGTGCTTTATAATAAGCATATACACAACAGTAATGTCCGCAAGTTGTAGCAAATATTCCTTGTAAGGGGGTATTATTGTGAGTCCAAATAGAGGAATGACGGTTCAAGAATGTTATGAATTCTGGGTAATAGGGGTGGAAACCGTATGAATCAAAATATTCTGCCTTATTGTTTTTGTCGAAATAGAAAGCAACCCAGTGTGTTCCTTCGGAATCGGAAGTATCCGTGTTTGCGATTATCAAAGCAGGGGTGGAGAACGTTCGAGGCAGAAGATCTCTCGGGTAAACACCGCAAAAAATTGTTTTGGTGGAACAATTGTGAGATAAAATATGTCTGATCTGTGATGTGTTCATGTCGGATACGTTTATAATAAAGTACACAAACACGATAGTCTTTTTCTATTACGATACAGGTAGGTTTCTGTGGCAGAAAACAGGAATACACCAAATTTATAGAGTAAAATTGTTAGGTTTATTAGTGAAGGATAGCACCTCTGTCTTTTGTCACATCCAAGGCCACTTCGAATTCAGCATAGAGAAGACAGGTAACATTTTCCGACAGTTGTGGAGAAAACTGCATTTCTACTCCTAAGGTACCTTGTTCCTGTAGACTGATGTGTGTATCGTTTCCTGAAAAATCTGGTGTAATGTCGTAAATTAGAAAAAATGATCCGTTTTCAAACATCTTCCTTGTTATCTGATGTCCATAATTATTGTGATGGATACCTGTGCCGGAAAAGAGAGTTTGGTAGGCACGTGTTACTAAACCGCTATTTCCTCCTGTACTGATTCGTAAAGGTTCAGAAGGTGTGAGCTCTCCATTTTTTACAAGATGGAAAGAAGATAGGTTAAAACTTCTAAAGTCGAACGGATTTTTTTTACTGTCTCCGAGAAAACTGGCGGTGGATACCATAGTAAAAAGAATAACATTCGGAAAAGGACCTTGAAAAGCATTGTCGATAGAAATCTGCTGCGTTCCTGCAACGTAAGAGTATGCCTTGATAATACTTCTTGTGAACGGATAATGTGCAGGAGCGTAAGAAAGTGCTCTGTCTATAGCCAAACTGGTGCTAGGAGTAGGAATGACGTGATTTATTTCGAGAGCAGCTTTTAAAATTTTTATTTGTACGCTAGGTGAATCTTGATCTCCCCAGATATAAAAAGCATCACGTGACTTGATAAGTTCGATACGTACTTCCACACCATTGAGTAGATATTTAGGCTGATTGAAAAAATCTATGTGGAGTTTTCCCATAAGTTCCATTTCGGCTGTTACTTCCATAGGATTTCCTGATGACGGAACGTACTGGAAAAAATTTTTTCGGGTGGTGAAACCTTCGTTATTGGTTGTGATTTTATCTTGGTTTCCAGGTGTGTCCAGATACCATAAAGCATTAGTAAGATGTGTATTTGCAGCATCAGTACCGTAATTGAGAAGTACCTCAAAAATCGATTTGTATGCATAATTGTTGTCAGCATTTGTTACAGATATACCGTTGATAGCAACGTTACATTGTGAAAATATAGTATTGAGGAGATAATTTACTACCCCACAATTTTTTGTGGTTGCATTATCGGTCGGCAAAGCACTCATACGACTCCCATCTTGTTTGACCATCTCCACCTGTAAACGAAGATAAACAGATGCAAGATCCAGAAAATCTGTTGCTGTTGCAGGTATGAGAAATGGTATCACGTTCTGGTTATCGATGGATGCAATAGGTTTGTAGGTAACAGTGTAGGTTTTTTCGACATTTTGTTGAATAGGTTTTTTCCGAAAAAGATCGAACTGTGAAATCATACACGTGTTGTGCTGCATCATTGTGTAAAAATATTTTTGACTTTGATAGTCTGTTTGATTTTTCTGATCCTCGAGGTTCTAACACGGGTACCTGAATGTTTTAACATCGAATGAGTATTTTTTCTTGTAATTCTTCTTCTTATACCCGAACCTGTCAGAGAATCGATTTTTGTAGTGCTCTAGTTTTAAGATTCTGACCAGCTTCACGTATTCGCTGACGAACAATAGTTTTCGGAGTCTGCTGACTTGTTGCAATCTCGGTAACAATATTAGCACCAGTTTTAAAGCTTTTTGTTCGATAGTTTTTGTATTGTTCCAGAGAGAAGGTTTTATCATTCTGAAGAGTCCAGCAAAAAAAATTATCGGGCGGCCGCTGTAAGCGAAGATAGAGAGGTTCGAGAAACGAAGTTACATTCTGGTTATCGAAGGAAGCAATAGGTTTGTACGGAATAGTATGTTTTTTCTGAAAAAGGTCGAACTGTGAAATTACCCAGGTGCTGTTCTGTATCATGATGTAAAAATATCTCTGACTTTGATATTTTGTCTGATTTTTCTTTTACGTGTTTTTCTAGATTTCGATGATGTTTTTCGACGTTTTACGGATGTACGTTTTTTCTTGATTCTCGAGGTTCTAGCACGGGTACCTGAACGTTTTAACACCGAATGGGTATTTTTTCTTGCAATTCTTCTTCTTATACACGAACCTGTCAGAGAATCGATTTTTTGTTGTGCTCTAGTTTTAAGATTCTGACCGGCTTCACGTATTCGCTGACGAACAATAGTTTTCGGGGTTTGCTGACTTGTTGCAATATCTGTAACAATATTAGCACCAGTTTTTAAAGCTTCTTTTCCGATAGCTTTTGCACCACTCCAGAGAAGAGGTTTCACCATTCTGAAAAGTCCAGCAAAAAGAGAACCTAATCCTCTTCCTTTCTGAATTCTGTTAGAACGAAAAATGGGTCCGATTCCTCCATGTATTTGGGTTGTGTAATATTCTGCTTGCGAATTCATGATGACTCATTCGTTTACCAATATAGACTGAGAAAATAGTGTTATGTCGGTTTTTTAAAAGGATTTTGTTTTTTTACGAAAATGTAAAACAGCGATAGTAGGAACGGAACCGTTTCTTAAAGGTAAAAAGTTTCCTTTTTGATCGTTTAAAGTAATTTCTATTGTTTCAAAAGAACTTTTATCCAGAGAAACATAGTGAATCGGATTGAATGTGTGATGAGCTACAGGTATCGTACATGTGGTATCTACTTCTGAACATTGTTTTCGAGTAAGACGTAAAAGACGTATCATTTCTTCACCGACCAACTGTTGTTTTACAATATCTGAATATACAAATATGTAAGGATTTTTATCGACAACGTTATTAGATATTACGTGCGAAGAGTAGATAGATTTTAATATATCATATCGAAATTTAGCATAGTCGTCTGTTAAATCTATTGGTGTTATTGTATTGTCTACAGAGGCATCGGGTTCAGGGTCGAGCATTCCTGTTTCGGACAAGTGTTCATATACGGCAGCTTTAAAATAGAATCGAAGATGAGTAGGAATAGCTACATTTGCAGGGTTGGTTTTCAGGAAATAAATAAGATCATCTATTGTATAAGTAGCTGCAGGAAAATAAAACGGTTGATCGTTAATATATAGTGTGTTATCTGTAGAAACAGATGACTCGAATGAACTCCATTGTGGGTCAGCCAGAAGATGCCAGAATTTGTAAAGCACAGATTTTCGTATTTCTCGATTATCGGGAAGGGAAGTTACGATCGACGAAATCAAGTCGTCAACATTTGTGTATGTTCGAACAGGAAATGTTAGTTGTCCTGAATCTGTTTCCAGAACGTTATCATAAAGAGTTGAATGACATAATTCTGCTAAACCGACTTCCCACAAATCTGGAGGCAGATCGATACGTTTTGCCAATTTTACAGTAAAATGAGTTAATGTGTTGTTTGAAAAATATTTTTCTGATGAAGACGATGGGAGGTAGATGTAGAAATTATCATCCATTCTGACTGAACAAGAAGAACTCACTGATTCGAAATGGTGATATATTTCGATATATATTGAGGTTTAGTTGTCTGCTATCGGTTTTAGCGATGATGCTTTGATCCATGAATCAAAACTGGAGGGATAACCCAGCCAACGAACAAGGTATTCTAAATTTTTACCTTTACCTCGTGTTTTTAAAATTTTATCAATTTTATACTCTTCGTCAGGATTCGAATATACTTTCTGAACCTCCTGTTTGTAAAATGTTCCTTTTACAGGTTCACCATTTAAGTCGTCCAATATGTAAACAGGTACCGGCTGCCGTTGAACGACGGAATGAATCTTAAAAAGTTCTCGTGACCACGATTGTTCGTATCCTTTTTCGAAATGTCCTTTAACAACAGAAATTCGCACAATGTCCCCAACTTTCAAATCTGAAATTGTGTGTGAGATACGGTTGTTGTGTCTATTGAGATGTTTCCACACTGTGTAAACATTAGTTTCGTTTACATCTTGAGGTGCCATTCCTATGGAACGATGGATCGCAGTATTGTAACCTTCAAGAAGTTGAGGTAAAATATCTATGTAACGCCTTGTCTGTTTTGCTGTAAAATATTTCCACATTCGTTCTTTTAACGTTCGGTTAAAACGTTCCACTATACTTGCTTTTACAGGGTGGTTAATTGCGATCGAAAAGTCTACTTGTTCATTTTTCAGAAAATTCTGGAACACAGAATTCGTAAATTCTGTTCCTTGATCTGTCTGTAATGTGGCAGGTTTTCTTTTGCTTTGTTCAAAAATGGTTCTGAAAGCTTCGGTTACAGAATTACTTGTTTTATTTTTTAGGGGTAATGCATAAGCATATTTTGAAAATACATCGATCACTGTTAGGAGATATTTAAATCCGTCGTTATGTTTTTGTATCGATGTCATATCGTTAAGATCGGCTTCCCAGAGCATATCTATGTTCCATACATTGTAATGGTTTCGAGGAAACCTTTTTCGTGCACTTTTGTGGAGAGTGTATGTTTCCTGGTGCATTAACCAATTTTTTACTGTATCACGAGATATATTCCTATCTCGTACAGCTTTCCATAAACGATCCACAGATGAAAATGAGGCTCTGTGTTGAGGATCGTAATATATTCTAGCAAGAATTTTATCATGTTTTACTTTAGGGACTCCCATGATTGGTCTCTCTGTCTACGACTTTTTCTTAAAGGAACGAGTTTGTATGCATCAGGTGTTCTCAAAAATGGTGAAGTTTTTCTGGAAACACGTAAGACAACATTTTTCTTCTTTTTTTTCGCAGGTTTTCGTTTACGAGACGGACCAGGAATCTCCGTTGGTGATGATGACGATGAAAAATTTAAAGATCTCGGTTCCGGAAGCGTTTTTTCCTGATCTTTTTCGATTAGACGTTGGGCTGTAGATTGATACTCATCAATAATATTTTCTAACTGCTGTCTTGTATTACGTGGTAATGTTTCTACCAGGTTTGGAGGAAAATATGTTGATCCTGGTGAAATACTAGAATCACCATTATCCTGGATAATAGGAATCTCTAATGGTTCTTTCGATTTTCGACTCAACCATAAATACTCATCCAATTCTTTTCTATAAAGACGCCATTTTTGGTCATCTGGTATATTTTTCATTTTAAAAATTTCGTTCATTTTTTTATCCAGAACAGATAATTTTTGATTTATAGACTGTTCGGAACCGCGAATACGTATCAATTGTTCTGGTGAAAGAACAATCATTTTTTTGTAAACAGGTGTCATTATTAATGTGGAATGATAGTTCCTAGAAGACCTGATAATAGAGATCCTAAAAGTAGGGGTAGAAACCCTCCTCTTTGAACAAGAATTTTTCTTCGTTTCTCGATATTTACTTTAGGTTTTACAAGTCTACGTAAAACAGTTTTGTAAGGTGTTAGACGATGCTTTACAGACGGCCGAAGTTTTATATTGCCTTTTAAAACATTCAGACAACATTCACTGATAAAACGGATTGTTTTTTTGGGAGCACTTTTCAATAATGTTTTACGAACTTTTGTTGGGGAATTTTTCAATATGTGCAAAAAAGGTGAATGTGTTTTAAAAGAGATATTCTGTTTAGAACGTAAGTTGGTACGTCTCTTCCTCGTTTTCTTCATCTCGAGGTTTCAGGCATTCCTGAGGAAGATATATGGTTGAATGATCTGTATTAAAAATATCTGTTTGATAACGTAAAGGATCCGGTGTTGACTGGGAAAGATCAATATAAAAATAACTGTGAGGTTCTATTGTTGCATCTATATATACTTTTTCAAGTTCCTTCATGCGATGAGGTTGAAGTTGTCGTGCAAAAACAGTAAATTGGTTCATATCTCGTGGATTTTTAAATATAACAAAATGTTTTACGTTCAAAGAAATATCTCTACAATTTTTTCCTTGGTGAAAAAGATTCTGTGTTATAAAAACAACTGAAATATTCTTGTGGTGACTACCTTTCGTAAAAAGATCTGCAACTTTTTCTCCTTCAGCAACCATCATAAGATCATCTAGCACTATAAGGGTAGGAGTTTTTCCGTTCCATGATTGCCAATTAACAATTCCTTTATGATATTCCACATCACCAATATTTTTTGGGATACTATTTTCCTGATCGTAACACCACACTATTTTTGTAACAGGTTTTTCGACAAAAGAAAAAATAGAATTGACAAGTTTTGTTACAAAAGTAGTTTTTCCACTTCCTGATGCTCCACAAACCATCATTGTAAAAGGATGGATAAGTTTAGGAAACATTTTATATTAAGCAAAAATTTTACAGATTTGTATCCAGGAACTTGAAAGAAAATGACGGTTTACCAGACTATTACTACATTTTATATTTATTTTGTACAAGATTATATAATACAAGTATACAATATAAAAAATACTGAAACAAAAATTTGAACTTTGGACCTAAAACCTATTACAATACCTATTACAGATTAGGATTACAGACATATTTATAACCTAATCTGTACGGTATCCGAAAGGAAATGATAAATGTCGGTGGTCAAAAAAACGTTTCATTAATACTGGCTGAAACAATTTCTTTTCATTTGTACTGATAACTTGAAACTGTTTTGTTCTTCTAATTCTAAAGATATTTTCTACTGTAACGTCAGATTTTTCATTGTTCATCATATCACACATAGTATCAAAGTTGACCAATTTTGATGTGGAAGTGTTTAAAGTGATCCCTTTAACTTTACAGATATATTGGGGTTCAGAAAGAGGTTTTTTAATTTTCATACTGTAACTTTTTGGTCCTGTTGAGACAAACTCTTCACAAATTGCATCTGGACCGAAATCACTTAATTCATCGGTGAGATCCCCTAATTTATCACCTGTTCGGGGATGATATTCCATTTCAGGACTATCTATGTAAATCACCGAATCTGTGTCACAATAACATACCCTGTCATCCAATTTTTCAAGAAGTTCATACAGTTTCAAACGAGCATGACATGTCGTAAAAGCTGCAATAGGAACGTTTACTTTTCTGTTCAGGGTGATTGCCTCTTCAACATATTTCCAGTTTACTATAACAGTATCCTGATTGATAAATATAACTCCTCCGATAATTATATTAGGATCGGTCATTTTATCGAGGAAATCTTTCGACTCCTTGATAATAGATGTTTGGGAAAGGTTATCTCGTTGACAAAATTTGCCCCATAAAGAATTAAGACAAAGTTTAGCCAAAGTACGTTTTCCAGGATTGATCTCAATATTGTTTTCCTCCAATAGAATCCCCTCTTTATCAAAATAGTCCTGTAGGTATTTTTCTTTATCCATTCTGTTTTGACACCAAGTAGGCCACCCACTGGCTTCCTGTTTTATTTTCAAAAATGTGTTGACATACTCAGCAAACAGTCCTCCAGTTTGTGTAACAGGATTGTACATAGATGTTTCATATTTCCACACTTCCGACATCTCCAACATTCTGTAACCTAAACTGCAAGCTTTACGTACTTCTGCGATAACCCAAGTTCCTGAAAGTGCACGCTGTTCATCTGAATGTTCACAAATACCTTCACATTTTAGTGTGATAGCACATTCTTTACATAATACAAACATCAGTTTTCCATTTATTTTGGAGGGTAAAACAGGGTGGAGAAGGGTTGTAGGGGGTAGAATTGTACATTTAACAAGTCCTTCCATGTTTAAAACTTCATCGACTGGAGGAATAGAATTTCCTAAAAATATGGTAGGATGCCTTACAGGATAGGTACAATATTTGTTCACATAAGGGTACAAACTTGTAAAATCGTTGTATTGTAATTTCTCATTTTCCTTGATTCTGTAATAAGTTCTGACTGTTTCAACTCTTCCGCCATATAAGGCATCTCTCGGATTTAAAGGAATACAGCAGACAATAGGGTGTGTAGATAGATGTCTATCGAGTTCAGGATCAGTTTTTAATATTCTATCAAAATCGCATTCCCACATTGTGACAACATGGTAACCTTCAGAACGTAAAGCTGCAAGTTTACGACATGTTGTTTCGTATCTAAAAGCTGCAGTGTTTAGCATGTCACTATTGGTTTGACCGTCATTTTCCTGGGTGTTTTCATCTTCCGTGATATCTTTAGGATACATATCCCTGTTTGTTGATATGCATCGTCTGCAGCCGTGCCAGAAGCAACCAAGCGCTTCGTACACTGTATTTGTCTCCTCGTGATATCCATCTACTTTATAACGTCCTCCTAAAACATATTTTTCACGAGTACGTCCGCCGTGGAGAAGTATTATGTGATTTTGTTCTTCAACATAGGTCAACCATTTCAACGCAAATTTTGACATTTTATCTGCATGATGGTAACCTCCTTTAGGAATTATTCCTATAGTGTTAGCGGGCATAAATTTATGTCTGTAAATTAATGAACACGCTGATGCTATAGTGATACAATTCCTAAAAATATCTATTTTACATATATCCAGAAAATTCTGTCTCAGTTTCAGACATCCTTGTCTTAACAAAGTAACATCTTTAATACAATATTGGAGTAGTTCTGCTTTGTTGTTGAAAGGCATATTTTTTTTGCATTCAGTATCATACCAAGACATGAAATTTGTCTGATCTTCAGTTGTTTTCATATATTCATATCCGTATGCAGAAGGAGGAGGTGTAGGTCCTATGTAATTTCGATTTTTGTATGTGTTCCACAAATGCGGATAATATCCTTTCTGCACTGGAAGACCGAACAGTTTTGAAAACCCTGCAAGATTCGTTTGAACATAATTAAGACTGTCGATAAAGTAGAGATTTTGGTACGTCATACTGATGATTTTGGTTCCATCCAAGATTATACGAGGTTTCATCCCTTTTTCCAACATTTTTCTCAATATAAATGTGCAATCATAACCTCGTGCATTGTGTGCACAAATAGTTATATTGGAAAACTTATGTTGCAGTTCGAGATAGGAGAGAAATGTTTCTACAGGATCATCCCAGAATATAAACTGTCTTGTACCACAGACAGAACACGAAACTGTTAAATCCTCTTCGTTATGACATGCATGGCAGGCTGTTTGTACCACGATTAGATTCGGAACATGAAGAAAAGTTTTTTCTTTATCGCAGTACGGAATATCAGTATAACATTCGAAATCATAAAACACAAATAGAAATTTCGAATTCTGTTTAGCTTTTGGAATGGACATGTAACACATATGATTTATAGGTTTCACACAGTTACAGACAGTACAGTATTTCATGTTACACCTATGTACTTTCTCATACGAATTATTTGTGAGAACAATTCTAAAACATCGAGGACACTGTTGGATTTCACTACATACTGTACCGTTTGGAAATAGTGTAGAAACATGATTTGTAAAACATTTCTCATTTTTGAAAATTCTGTGACATGTTTGACATGTTGTATAAACTCCTGTTTCAGGTACGCATGGAGGGATTGCGCGGCACATGGAACACATTTGTTTGCACTGATGAATATGTGGTTTACAAAATATAAGTTCGTTACATCCCTGGCATTCCTGTTTTGCTGCAAAAGCTCCAACACGGTTCACAATAACATCGTAATGCTGCCGAGTACTGTCGTATAGAAGATATATGTATTTGGAGACATTCTCGACCTCTGCTTCAAAAAGAATATCTTTAACATCACGAAGGTTATTGTACACAGTGATTTTATATTCTGTAAGAACTTGTTGAAATTTTTTGAGTTCAGGAATTCCACTTCCGACACACGTATTGTCTGTTAGATTTACACCTGCCTTTCGCATTAGTTCAAAAACAGGTCTAAGAAGATTTCTATTTCTTTTATATTGTGTATACGATGGATCTTTATCTACATGGGCTTTCCCTATAACCAGAGCTTCAGCTAAACAAAGAGGTTTTTTTCTATTTGGTACACTGACAACACTTCTCTTCAGTGTACTTAGGATATAATTTGGTAAACAATAGGCACGCTTACCGTCTCCTCCTCCTCCGACAGGTATATCAACACGGTCAGCCCGTAAAATTAGACGGTCTGTACTTGAAAATGTTTTTGCACTTTGTAGTATTTTATGCATAACAGTCCATACCATATCACTATGTAACTGATCACTTCTATGCCATCCGATATAAATATCTTTTACATTTGGGTCGGATATGTTAGATAGTGTTAAACCTATTTTATCTCCGTCCTTAGCATTCTTTTTCACATAGGTGAGAAGGTTTTCAACACCTTGACGAATCCAACTGTGAGGGTCAACATTTTCTGGAGGATGTGAGAAACTGAATTCCAAACGTTGTCCCTTGGAACGAAATTTAGGGTATTCACGTTCCTGAATATTGTGTAACAATATATTTCCTATGTGTTCACGAGGTATTGTATCACGTTTTCTTTTCTTACCTCTTCTATGTGATTCAGAAATATTCTGAGGTGACTGTTCAACTGTCGGTAAGGGGTCCTCTCTCCAAGACGGTCCAGGTAGAGGTTCCGGGTCTGGTCTGGATACGGCATTCCTTGAAGATCCTTGAGATGATGCAGTATCGGATGTGTGAATATTCGGTGGCGATGATACTCCTTTTCCGAAAAGTTCGGGTGTTTCTGTTGTTGTTGTTACTGCCCGTAGTAATTGATCATACTCTTCAACTAAAGAGACAGTCTCTCCTTCAATTATCCTTTGTGCAATGTACGCCATTAGTTTTCGTAACTGGTCAGCTGTTTTGTAATACCCGTTACGATATAACACTAACAATTCGTCAGCAGATAACTGTAAGTCCATGATAGGAGGATAATAGTATTCCAGAAACTACTCACGAAAGAGGGTGTCTATGTTATATACCTCAGCATCACAATACTGATTCTAAAGGTTTTACTGTCTGATTTATAGGTTTCCAGGAAATAAGTAACAATCTTTCCGGTATCTACGACCCCTTTTGTTTTAATGATTTATCTAACGGTTTCCTGGTTGTATTGTAAACTTTCTAGAAATGTGTAACGGTTTCCTGGTTCTTATCTATAAACAAGGTTAAAGTCTTCGATAATGAAAAGATATTTCTAATAAAATAGAACAACAATTGTAGAGTTCAAATTGCCTGATAACCTAAAACTTGGCAAAATTTCAGAAAACGTAAACATTTCAAAGAGACATAGTCGTGTTGCTGATTGAGTTAGCCTGAAAACCGTTACAGATTCGGAATCTGCACATCGAGACCTTTTAGTAGAGTGGTCGGAAGGGGAGTCTTCGATTGGTAATAAAGGAAATAGGAAACTGTTGATCCTAGAATGATGAAATCTTTTCCGATAGAAAGAGGATTTCATTCCGAGTTCAACGACCTATCGATCATCCTTCTATCTCAATTAGGCACGGAGATATAACGATTTGGAAATTTGCCAAAATTTAAAAAAAAAAAAAAAATTCAAAAAAAAAAAAACAAAGGTCGGGGTCAAAGGTCATTCACAATTTTCCAAAGGGCCCGGGCCGGCCCTGGTTTTCAATATACATACAGAAATAACATTACGATGGTTATTCACCATTTCCCAAGGGTCCGGACCGGCCCTGGTTTTAACATGCAGTGATAACTTCAACAATCGTTATTCATCATTTCCTAGGGGCCCGGGCCGGCCCTGGTTTTCGATATACATACAGAAATAACGTTACGATGGTTATTCACCATTTCCCAAGGGTCCGGACCGGCCCTGGTTTTAACATGCAGTGATAACTTCAACAATCGTTATTCATCATTTCCTAGGGGGTCCGGGCCGGCCCTGGTTTTCGATATACATACAGAAATAACGTTGCGATGGTTATTCACCATTTCCCAAGGGTCCGGACCGGCCCTGGTTTTAACATGCAGTGATAACTTCAACAATCGTTATTCATCATTTCCTAGGGGGCCCGGGCCGGCCCTGGTTTTCGATATACATACAGAAATAACGTTGCGATGGTTATTCACCATTTCCCAAGGATCCGGACCGGCCCTGGTTTTAACATGCAGTGATAACTTCAACAATCGTTATTCATCATTTCCTAGGGGGCCCGGGCCGGCCCTGGTTTTCGATATACATACAGAAATAACGTTGCGATGGTTATTCACCATTTCCCAAGGGTCCGGACCGGCCCTGGTTTTAACATGCAGTGATAACTTTACCAGACCTTGTTCATCATTTTTAAGGGCCCGGGCCGGCCCCAGGTTTTCAATAAATATCATTTGACACAAAACCCGATTCCATATTTTTAAAGTGTCTGTTCTGTGTAGTTTCGTAAAAGATCGACCGCAAATAACCTCCTTAGGGTTTATTCTTCTTGTAAACCTTTAACCCTCATCTCAAAACTGTTGATTACAATTGCATCCTTAACTTTTAAACATTACTACGTCTACCGAGATATTGAAACACAGAATTTATAAACACCGGAGAATGAAAAAGACTCGAGAGTTTATCGACTCCTTCATTATTTCTCAATACTCTCAAATGTAACAGAGAATCGCTGTGAAATTCTTCTCGAGACTGTTAATTGCTACGTAACCTCTAACCTTTAGAATGATACATAGAGATACTTTCAGAGAACGTCAAAACAGTTTGTAAAATATGTTTCCCACTAATTGCTACGTGACCTCTATAACCTTTAGAATGTCAAAACAACTTGTAAAATATGTTTCTTGATTCCCAATTATAATTTGACCGCTAACCTTTAAATGATACACGGAGGATGTTACAAAATTTGGATCAAACTATACCGTCAATATATGGAATATTTATAGCAGTCTTTCTTCACATTTATCGTCTGTAACAGAACAGAAATGGAGAACGGAAACTTGGTAAGTAATTTACATGTTTGTCTGTTTCTAACTTATTTTATGTAAAGAGACTAATCACAACTAGACCTCCAGTTTACACCGGGGTTCGAATTGTTAGACCTCCCCGATGACACAGTGGTAACGTCATCGTCTTGTAATCAAGGATCCCGGATTCGATTCCCGGTGGAGGCACATTTCGGATCCCACTTTAAACTGTAAGTCTAGTTCCGATTAGCCTTAATGTGCATAAAGTGGACTTTAAACAACCAATCAAAATCAAGAGTTCGAATTGCTGTGTATTTTTACCAGGTGTCGAACCCGGGACCTTAATTATGAAACATGTCACCATAGTAAAATCGGATTCGAACCATTTTTATGGAATAGCAGATCCGGAACTCTGATTATAAAACAGCTATGTCACCAATGTATTATGAGAAAAAGGTAATTAACATACAGGTATTTCATATTAATATAAAAATAACATATTTTCTGATTATATTTTATTACAAACATTTCATATCCATCTAGTTATATTTTAAAATATATACATTTCATTTACTAAATCACCTATACACTTTCTCATTTAATTTTTCGGGTGTAGACAAACGAAAATCGGACAAAAGTGTTAGTGTATTAGTGGTGTTAGTATTTATTTGTCCAATTTTCTTTTCTTTAGAAGTTCTGACATTTTACTCTCCATCTCCTTTTCATCGTTCTTTTTTGTCTCCTCAGTTTTTTGTTTTCTAATATTTTTGAAAACCTCCATCATTTCGAAACATACACGAAGGGATAAATGAGATGGCACATACTGTGCCTGTTTTACATTTTCCAAAAAATCCCCAAATACTGGGGACGTGTTCTTTTTTTCTGATATGTAACTAAACATTTTAGTGAGCGTGTCGATTTGGACTTCCATATCACGGCAGACCTCCTCCAGGTTCTTCATCAGGTTCTCTGCTAACCCGTTCTCCTCGCAGAAATCTATGTAGCATGCGATCTGTCTCTCCACTTGGCGAGCTTGGACCTTGCTCCACAGATTCCTTCGTTCCCCGGAATGTTCTGCATCTTTAAGATTCCCATGCAATACATTGAATTCAAATGGTAGGGATGCCATATCTGAAAATATAAAGAAAATATGTTAGATATATCGCACGTACACCTTGATTACAGTTATACATTTTTGTTTTAGAACAATCGGGGGTTGGCTCTTTTAGAGGCCTTCCTTCTGTATATGGCTAACGCCGATGTGCAGGAAGAAATCCGACACATGCAGAGGGCATATCGCCGGTACACGGATAGAGTGGCAGGAGTCGATGTGGAGGCGCAGACAACTGGTGACCGTTTAGGCGCTGAATTAGAGGGTATCGGACACCGTTTGGTGGAAACACTCCAACGTGCCGTTACCGCGAACAACGGATTCATAGCCAGGCGGGAAGAGTTTAGGAGAGAGTTGGAGGCAGAGATCGGCGAGATCCAGGAAAGGTAATATATTTTTTCAATTATATCTATTACATCATCACCCCTATCTATACAACTTCTGATTTATGTGTGAATATGAAATATTATTATTCTAACTCCCTTCTTTTTTTCAGGCTCCGTCGTATCCACGAAGAACGAGCCGTTCAGTTCTTCGGGCTGGTACCGGAGCCTCTCCTGGAACTCGTCCGGAATGGTGCTGTTTCACCACCTCCTCCTCCTGCTGCTGCTGTGCCACCCCCTCCTGCTGTGCCTGTTCCTCCCGCCGTTGTGCCGGTCCCTCGTGTTGCTACGCCACCGTCCCCTGCTGCTACGCCACCTTCTCCTGCTGCGGCGTCACCGTCTCCTCCTGTTACGCCTTCAATTATAGATATCACGGATGAAGAGGACGGTGATTTATAATATATCAATCAATATAGGTAATATTTTTTCTCACCTTTTATTTTTACACGTCTTCCACTTCTGATGTATCGGTTTCCTCGATGATGTCAGGGAATTCACGGTGAGGTGGGGTCAAAGTTCTGCTAAACTTTTCTTCTACTTTGTGAAGGCTAGAAATAAACAAATATTTATTTCTTACATCATCTCGTCGTAATGGATTGTAACAATAATCCGATAACTCTTCTAGATCCAATGTAGAACCTCTTATTCCTAATATTTCACCTATCAGGTCCTCAGGGGTCACACTGTATCTAAACCAACGGAATATCTCCCCCAGTGTTAATACAGATTCTCGGTACTCTCTCCGAAATATCTGCATTAACGTTGCAACATCGCAATGATCTACCATCATATACTTACCGTGGCAGCCGACCCTATATAATTGAGGAATTTCGTTATTTAGCAGATTTTCCAAATTTTCGTACCGTGTCAATTCGACATCGGTACGGTCGCAATTCAGTCTTTCATTTGCCATCATGATATATTTTGTTGCCCGGCAACGTGGAGGAGCATGTAACTCAGATGTATCTAAATACTCCGAATTTAACTCCGATTCTGTTTCTATACAGATGCAATCCAATGAGGAAAGCCCTGATACTAAAATAAAAGGTCCTGCATTGTATCCGTGTGTCGCTATTTCACTAGCTACACGACTTGTCCACATACAGTATGACAAATGTCCGTATACAGGTGCTCTTTCGAACAGATAGTGTGTCTCACATAAACCGGCTCTGCGATTATTAATGAAACGCATACTGATAGGAAAACCGTTATTTTCAACTTCCAAAAACGTTTCAGACACTAAATTTTGATTGTAGACGGTAATTAAAAAGGATTCTCTGAACCTAACACAGACGTCAAAAATAATCAATTTTGTATTCTGATTTCCAAATATTTCCGATTTACATCTTTTAAATTTCTTTGACCTATTAACTGTTACAGGATATGTCTGATACACAGTCTTTTCGGGAGAACACTCTGTATACCCATACATAGGATTGCACTTTACATTATTATACATATCACGTTTACGTTTCCTCGACAATTCACCAGCATCATCGATACTGTTCTTTCTATAACGTTTAATTTTTTCGTACCCGTGTTGGGCAGCGTTCTTTTCTTCCCACACCTTTCGAAATTCATTCTCCGTAAAATATTTAGGGACATTCATATATGTCTCTTTTTTCGACAACATTCCTGACCGTATCGATGATCGTGGTGATTGTGGAGGAGTCGGTAACGGACGAGAACTCTGTCTAGTTACCGGTTTCTCTGATCGATCAGGAGATGAAGTCATCCCGATCATTCCTCCAATAAATTTCATCATCCACGATACTATACCCATTGTATACTTACCTCCGGATACCGTTATATACCTGGTAAATCACTTCGAAATCGACTCTGAAAGGCAGTCTCTGGATCTCTGGAAGAAGACGATGGTCACACAGGGTGCTCACTGTGATGTAAACATAAACAGATCAATCGTCCTTATATACCTCATCCTCCTTGCTTATCACGCACCTATTTTCTCTGCGCATCCTCTCGCGCAAAGCGTCCAACGCCCACGTACCCCTCCTATCCTCTTCCCACCCCGGAATACTATACACACTATCCTCTAACGCAAATTGTACTTTTTTTCTATTTACTTTATTTACTCCCTGTTTCTCCACAACTTTTTCCTTTTTCACTTCTCCCTCCATTGGTCGTTACCCTATACGGTCGTTACCCTATACGGTCGTTACCCTATACCAACCACACATACAATGACGCCACTATCGATAAACACGCAAAAACATCTCCCGGAAACATACAACGAACTTTATCTTCAACCTTTACACCGTCCACAATACCTCCTTTGTTCTACCCCACTTCCATATCACCCAACAGTCCCACACTCACATCCTGCTTTCGTCATTCCAACCGCTCATCTGTAACCTTTCACCTTTCTCAAACAACACTCTCACTCACCATCCCACGCCACCATCTCCCCATACCCCAAAACCCAATCAAAACACATCCACATATCTCAAACCCCGCCCATTTCTGGCCGAACTCCAAATACAAACAATGCTTGCTTGTCCACTGCCCTTTATCATCAATTGATCTTTCATCGATCTTTTCCAATCAATTGATTTATCGACCCATATCCGGGAACATAACTACTGCGCGACTCGAACTTTGATATGTCTGACAATGTCACGGGGTATTCAATGCTAGACATTACATTTTCAAACTCTGTCTCGTACTGCTTGTAATGATAAACTCGCTCTGTATTATTTTTCCAATGAACAGGATACAGAGCTGCCAAGATGCACCAAAGAAAGCATTTTTAGTCAATATTTTGAATATTTAACACTGCTTTCTTGCTTTGAATGGTCGGTAGTAGAGGAACGTAACTCGTTGCAGAAAAAGGCATGAATTTGTTCACGTAAACGGTTAATGTATGAGGACTACCACATAAAACCATCCCGATCCCTTAGCCTCGAAAGTGTCAAGTTTCATAATCAACTCATTTGACAGATTAGAGTAAAACTCGTCCAAATTTTCAACATCTGCCAAATAAGGAGCCTGGTTTTTGGTACGATGATAAAAAACTTTTGTTGTACCATCGACTTTCTCATATTCGGAACATAAATCAACGTATACTTTTATGGAATTATCTTCAATTATTACTTTTCAAAGTATTCAGTACAAAAGTTTTCGCATCACGCAAGAAACTAGGAATGTCACGGCCTGCTTCCGACATAAATGATAAATCCTGAAGTCGACCATTAAATGCAGACCTAACTGGTTTATATTTATTTGTTTTGGAGCAGAAACTTTAGCTACAGAAGAATCAATTTTTCTTTTCAATGTTCCTTCTCCAGTCGATGGTTTGCAAATTTTCAAATGTTTACTTACATGTGGAATACTATTTTCTTTTCCACATTGAGCACAAGCTTTAGAAGGTGACAAACGATTTGCTCCGTTACACCTTGTCTTATGTATCGATAAATTATTCTTTGAAATTAGTTTCCCACAAGTGACACATTCGATCTTATCATTCTTACGAGTAAAACAGGTTGGTGATTCCATTTCTTTATATGCTTTAAAATATGAGCAAACAAACGATAGAAATTTCAGATATGTTATTTATATAAAATTTTAAATTTTTATATAAAATTTAATGGGATATCACCAACTTAAAATTCATCCTGATAATACTATTCCCTATGAAAAACTGTATGACCTTGGGTTTTTCCGCCAAATTATATGCTTCTAGTCTCCTATACTTTTGTGGAGCCCGTTCAGGTTCTATCCCCGGCGATGTGGGTTCCTCTGCGAATCCAGCAAAGGTGAGAAATCAGCACTGTGCTCTGACTTATATAGATTTATAGAGCCAATAGAAATCTTGCTTATTTAAACCAATCAGAAAACACCACGTATAAATTATTAGCCAATCAAAATCTCTATTTTTTAACTATTATATAAAAAAATGCAAAATATCCCAGTTTCAATTAGATCCATCTGTCTGAATCGAAAAAACCGACAATTCGTATATTCTCATATCACTGTATGTTTGCCCCCTATTAGCACCTCTTTTGATGTTGCTGGAAAATTAATTTTTACAAATTGGCAATTTTCTTGAAGAGGTGCTAATAGAACAAGATACGGCGGTATGAGAAATATGCAAATTTAAAGATATGTTAGAGAACACCGGCATAAGCTAAGTTCGGATTGCTAGAAGGCCTTCGTCGTTGCAAGTAACCTAAGCCATTCACTGGCAAAAAGAGTTAAAAATGTTGACATACTGAAAACAATGACTTGTCTCCTCAAGCATTCATCGAGTTCCAACATTTCTACATAGATGGCTCTGTTATTGTTTTGTTTTTTTGGTCACTTTAAATATCGAATATATCTAAAAACGGAGAAAAATAAGCAAAAAAAACAGCTATGTGCAAATGAAATAACTGACAGAATTTTATTGCCCAATTCACTTACCATGAGGTCTACAGTGGAGGTGTGTGAAATGGAGTGCTAAAAAAGCTTTGGGAAGGTAAAAAATCAGTATGATAATGGGAGTTGGTGGGTTGAAGTTTAAATTTATACATGTGCACAGGGGAAATTTTACTTTTTTATCTGTGAAGGTTCTAAGGTGGGTGAACATGTTGGAAAAGCACTAGTATATTCATAGCCCAAAGTTACATGGTTCTAGCTCCCATAGGTTTAGAGATACTCAACGTCTTATAAAATGTCTTAAGACAAATATCTTAATCTTTAAGAAAGTCGACTTCCGATCTGTCAAGATGTTACTTCCAGTCTGTCAAGAAAATTTTCTTTAGACAAATATCTTAAGACGTTTTCTAAGACATTAATTTTCTTGGCTCCAAATTGAGCTAGGATGATAATTATAGGTTTCTTGGATAGAGTTTGACGAAAACTTCTCGACTAGCAAACAAAATTAATTCCATCCTCTCAAGTTTCGGAAACATATACATTTGTTTTATTTTTTTAAGAAAATTGATTTGCTGGCTTAGTTTTGACCCTAATTCGAAAATTTTAATAACATTCGATAAAAAAATTAGAAGTACTCTACAACCTATTAGACAGATGATGATTAATGCTTGCTGGTTCCGAGTTATTTTAGATTAAAATTTCAAGATGTAATTTCTAAGATGTTTTGTAATTCATAAACTATGGACTGTAGGAAAACAATTCTTGCTTTATCTGCTATTGCTCGACGAGTTCTATAACTGCGAGCCCCCACTGTGACTTCCAAGAGTAGTGGGGCATTGAATCCATTTTAAAAAGGCCACGACATACATCGTGAAAAGGGGCTCACACATCATAAAAAATACATCGTAGCCGTTTACGCTGAAGACCCCCCTCCTACAAAAAAAATAAAAATAAATAAGGCCCACAAATACATCGTAGACGTTTACGTTGAGGGATACACCTACAAAAATAAGGCCCCAGTATAAGATTAAGCAAAAAATAGGGCTAGAACATCGTCAAATGCTATAAAATCAACAAAAAATACTTCGTAGCCGTTTACGCTGAGAGCCCACCTACAAAGATAACATAGAAACAACCATTTTACACTATGTAGGTTATTTTAACCTGTAAAAGGCTGTAAGAAAGTGAATAGGTTGAGTTATATCATGTAAGATCATGGCATACCTACAAAGATAAGGCTCCAAAAATGAGATTGAGCAAAAAATAGGGCTCGAACATCGTCGAACGCAATAAAATCTATAAAAAAATCATCAAAATCATCAAAATATGTCACAACTGAGGTTAAATACTAGGCATTCCTACAAAGATGAGGCTCCAAAAATAAGATTGAGCAAAAAATATGGCTAGAACATCGTCGAACGCAATAAAATCAATAAAAAAATCATCAAAATATGTCAAACATGTCACAACTGAGGTTAATTACTAGGCATACCTACAAGGATTACTTAGAAACAATAGGTTTCCACTACTCAGTTATTTAAATCTATAAATACACTATACAAATTAAAAAGTAATATCATTTACAAATTCACTATAATATAAATTTAACAACAATTTATGAACAACATTTTTAGCTCAACCTCCAAGAGCAAGAATAAATATAATGAATGGCATTGCGAGTGTCACTATTCATCTTACCAACCCCGAAAACTATTCAAAACTAAGTATTACACACTAATATCAATCGTTTTACATGTCACCTCCTTCCAACCCCCTCCCCTAGGGGAGCCAGGGGTGTCTTAGAGTTGAACGGCATTTGGAGTGTTCCTATTCATCTTATCGACCCATAACACTATAGATTCCGCATTAATATAGGTCCTTTCGATTATTTTCACATGCCACCCCTTACCACCCGCACCCGTAGGGGTGCCAGGGGTGTCTTGGAGTTGAGCTGCATTGGGAAAGCCACTATTCATCTTAGCGACCCCGAAAACTGTGGATTCCACTAACATCGGTCGTTTTTTATTATCTTTACATGCCAACCAGCCCCACCCTTAGGGGTGCCAGAGATGTCTTACCCCCACAGTATATCTTTCGAGATTGCAAGTTTAGTTGAAATCGCTTCAGGGTTTCGGGAATTATGCTGGAACAAACACATATACATACACATATAAGATAAATCCATTTTTTTTTATCTTCCTTACCACAGGAAATCAAACCAATGTAAACTTCTTCTACTACATTGTGCTTGCTTCTAGTTATTTCATTGACCTGTGTTCCCGGAAACCTCTTTAAGAAGATTAAAATGTTTAAAATATGTGTGGTACGATGGAATCACATAAAGTTTACTATCCTAAAATCCCGCTTCAGATTAATGCTCATTTGCGTAGTGGGGGGTACACTTTTGTAGATAAATGGTTGCGTCGATTCGAACAGAAGATGCAAATCTTCATCAGAAGAGTGTAGGACTGACCTCTTATCTATTGAATTTTTCAAATAGAATTTTCCGAAAAAAACATATTGCGCAAATGAAACAGACCAACTTGGGCAGTACAATGTACTCCTGTACCTTACCCATAATTATCAGAAACGTGAAAGTGGGTGTTCGGAAAGCTATACTTAAACCCATGTATTAAGACATTTTTTTGAAAATAGAGATTGTACTGAGACAAGAAAAGTCTCTGTTTCCTATCAAATTTCGAGACAAGACTAAAATAAATTTCTGCAAAATCAAAGCGAGGCGATAGTTGATATCCGAGACGATCTCGTTTGAAACTCTGGTACCATACCTGAAAAAATTGCTTGAAATAAATTTAAATTACTTTTCGTCATATCCAGACATACCAAGCTAATAGTTTATTGATTTTTGTTTTCAAATAAGTGGTAGGCTATATCTTGTTTATTGTAACTGCAAAGTTAATCCAATAGTGATAATTGATATCCTGTTACCTTTATCATCCATTCAGTATAAAATTCTGTATTTCGACGTTTCGCAATGTCGATACAAGACGTAAAGCAAAGTTATTTAGAAAAAGATTTGCTTTAATATAACACATTCGTTGTTGAACTTTGAGTTGTGACACAAAACGTATGGGTTTATTATTTTTTAACATTTCGTGGGTCAATGCAGAAATATCTCTCCTTGTAATTATGGGGTCCCATATGTACAGTGCTTTGGAAGCTACTTTAAACTGTATATCCAGTGCCGATAAGTCTGTCTAACGATGAAGTGAATCTAGAATATGTTTTTGTAACTTCTGAGTTGATACCGAAGCACAGAAAAGCGAAAACAGAACAAGAAGGACCTCACTACACAGGAAACGAGATGATGGAATTTGTAATTTGTGACTTATTTTTACCTATGTATTATGTATACTTAGAATTTGACATTAATTGCTTAAAATCTAATTTTGATATCGAATGCAAAACAAACACATTGCTGATTTACGTTCAACCCTAAAGTCAAACTGTTAGAAAATTGCATTAGTCAGATGAATGAACCAGATAAGTGAAACTCACTGCTTTGCCAGTAAGCCTGTCAAGGACATTGCGATACTTAGACTTTATCCAATTTGTTGAAAATGTTTCTGCATCAAATCAATGCACTGGGTCTCCATTTATTGAAAGGAAATGAATGTTAATCTATGCTTTTTCTAATCCGTTAACGTTAGGTTAATGGCATTGAACTCACTTTCAAATTGACTTGAAGATTTTCTAGAATTTGGATTGGATTCACAAGGTGTTTGGAAGTAAGTGGATTGATTGATTGATTTGGTTCATTTTACTTCACATTTATGCCACTTTTGGCTAATTGCGAAGATGAGGATGAGTGATAATGTGATGAAAATGTGAAGAGACACTCACAAATTACGAAGCCCTGGATTGGAACCCGGACCTCTGGCATCGCAGCACGCCATGCTAACCATTTCGCCACGGAGGACGTTGATGTGGGAATGCGTTTTGGATTTTCTTCGTAGATGCAAAAATTTTTAACTGACTGGTGACGCACACATGCTTTTGCTTATATTAAAGTTTACCTTTTCGCATAAACGTGGAATTGACATGTTGTCCTCAATCACACGCATGTATCTGCATTTAATACTACTACAGAAGAAAATAAACCTTGGCCGGCCCTTCCACTAAGGATTTTTAAAAAAATGAAGTGTGATTTTCCTTGCTTGCTATGACATCTGATGGATTTCGGTTTTGTATATGTAAATATAGTACTTTCAGTGCTTGAAGAGCGTCATTATATACAGCTAGTTATATTAAAAATAAATGCTGTGTCAAATATTTTACAACTTTTTCCAAAGTTAGACTTCTTACAAGTTGGTCGGGAACCAACTCAACTCAGTATTTTCTTCGTAATACAACGCCCCGTAGATGTCTGAGAAAATACCGAATACATGGCTTCTAATTGGCCTTGGATGTGGTACCCATCTACCACAAGTTGTTTAAAGATATACTTTCATGTTGCTATATAAAATTAAAATGAACTATACTGAATTGAGAAATAAATTCTAAGAAAATCAAAGAAACAAAAATTTTTGATGCAAAGTTGTTGTGTGTTCTAATATGGAATATTTCCCATACCTTTACATTATTCCTACGTATGATTTGAAGTGAACTAGTGTGCATTTATATGTGTGTGTAAATGGGAGGCTGAAGTTTATACCCCCAAGTAAAGAACGTTCCTGCGCCACTGTTTGCAAGTAATTCTCAGTTACACGGATTATTTTCTCATAATCTTGATGTACGTATAACTCAGTTCTAGTTGCATAATAACTAGACCTCGGATTTTCGGTTATTAATCTATTTTTTTTCCTTTCAAGGTAAATAAGGAATAACAAGTTATATCAGCTTTTCATTAAAAGACGAAACAACTGACGAAGTTTTATAGTGCCTAAAATAACCTATTTTGCTTATTACAACCTATTTTAGGTTTATGTGTCTAAATAAAACCTTTTTTAGGTTTTTACATTTTTTAAGGTTCTACAGGATTTTTATATCTCACAAAGGTATTTACTAGGTTTATTGGCGATATAATCCAATGACTGCCATGTTTGAAACATGTTTCCTGACGATTTCCCTCCCTCCAAGTATATGATGTATATCAAAGCTCTAAACAAAACAAAATGTCTGATGCACTGTTACCTGCACACAGTGGCGGTACTTTTTACCTACTTTTTACCCCCGCACTATAGACTTTTAATTCTAAGCCTCGCCTACTAAGATAAAGTAAACTTCTAGTCCACCCTCCTCCCCATTCTCAGTTTTGGCACCCAATCGTTTCTACTGCCTGAACAATCCCAAATACAAACTTCTGATCTGTGCAACCTTGCTCACTCTTGTGTCAGTTTTGTCCTTTTTGGCATCCACGGCACGAGAAGTAATGTTTCAACATTCAAATTTGCTTCAATTGATTGACTGAATAGGTGTTTTAATTCCACTTTATACACAGTAAGGCTAATCGGGACTAGACGTACAGTTTAAAGTTGCATCCGAACCAATGTGTGCCCCCACCGGGTATCGAACCCGGAACCCGTTGATTACAATCGCACTAGTGACTATGTTTCTATTGAAAATTAATTTTCAGCACAATAAATAATCCTTACAAACAAGAGGTGGAGTTTGAGTGTGGATAACCCAAAAGGATCCATGGTGGTCAAAAGGACCATGAAAAAAATGCAAGTATAATTCCTGGTTTTCAAAGCGAACTTTCCAAAAATTCAAGGATACTAGCAGAAGTTTTCTTTTTTCCAACCTTACGTATTACCGACTCTCACCCTCCCTTCCACACACAAAAATATTAACAATATAAAGGGTTCATATGATTCCAATGTACCAAACAATTTACCTAAGCAACTTCAAGATATATTATTTTGTAATCGTCCGTCTGTCAGATAGATTGTTCTGCAAAAGACACTAACAAAGTTAACGGATTAAGAAAACTGTGTTTTATTTACCATGTAGCTTTCATTTTCTTCCTAAAAAATAAAATGAAAGCTAAACTGAGAGAAACTTCCTCAGGGCATCTATAAACATGTATAAATTTAATGGGATTTGGATTAATAAAAATTGCAATTTTTCACGTCTTTGGAGAAAAAAATGGGACTAGAGCAGACATCCAGTTGTACCTTTTTTCATGTTTTGCCAAAATTTATGAATAATTTCCGGAGCTAGTAATTCACGCAAAATTACCGGAATTCAAGGAATTCCAAGTGAGAAGCCACCCTGATATTGTGCAGCAAATTATATCGTACATATATAACTCATTTTTCATACCAACAAGTAACTTTTTCTAAAAGCACAAGTGCAGTATTATATAATTTGTAGATAATTTTTGAAAATTATATAAATAAATGAAAATTTGTTTAGAAAATTAATATTTCGTTATTACGGTTCTTGTGAAATTTTGTTTTTAACGATTGTATCTTATCAGTATTTTTCAGTAATTTTGTACCAAATAAAGTCTTTTTGCAACCTATTCCAGGATTTTTCGAACCTAATTTAAGGTTTCTCGATCATATTTTAGTATTTCTAGAGCCTATTTTAGGAAAATAAAATACCGTTTTTTAGAACCTAAAAATCCGAGGTCTAATAATAACACATGTCAACAAATTTCAACTTCTCGGAATTCTGTCTCTTTGCAGTATTGTGAAGTTCCATGGCCGTCCCATAGTAAAGATTGTTCATATCCCCAAATTGAATGTGCATAATACGAAGAAATAAATTTTGAGGATCGACTAAAGGCTTTTACATTATATAGCCCTGGGGTGAAATCTTTTCTAGAAAATTGATCATAAAAAAGAAGGATGTTTTGTGAATTCACTCTGCATACCAACTAGAAGACCAATTATTTTATGTCTCCCCAAATATGAATATTCAGATTTATGCAAAAATAAAATTTCTTGCAATTTGAAGAAGGTTCTAGTTCTGCACTATTTTCTTCTTTGTTGTTACCATAAACAGCATATTATGATGGCTTTAAGTAATAAATATTTTCTTCAAAAGTTTGCTTCATTACTACAGACAGGTATGGTGGAAATGTATTGCCATTGTGTATCAAATCAGGCTTTCAACTCATTTTAGAAGCATCAATAAATACACGCCACTCTTCAGCATTACATAGGAAATCTAATTTTGACATCAGCCCATTTACATCACTGCATGCACAAATAGCAGAATCTGTGACTGTAGATATTGCAACTAATCATTAATTCTGTTTCCGAGTACTGAAACATGAAGAAACAATAAATTAGATAATGTAGGTGATGAGGTAGTACGCACAATGCATCGAAACGTAAGACTGTGGTCCGTATATTTGAATAGTTATTAATGAAAGGTAAGATCGTTAAATTACTCAGAAACCATGTGTGATAGACGAAGTCTGATTACATATTCGTAATAAGCATAACAATATTAGTAAAAATCATCATTCCGTTTTTATGTACCAAAAACTAAGGTAAAATGTGTAATCATTCTCCTTCATTGTCCTAATTAGCACATATTAGCAGAATGTGACGTTAAAGAGCACCAGGTTGATTACCATATGACAATATTTTCTAGAGATAATGCGGTAACGATTTCCTCCTGCAGAGAAGTAACCATGATAATTTTCAACTCAAAGGACATTATACTAAACGTACCTCTCGCAAATGTGAAGGCCACTGCAGGCTATGTATCTCAACTGGTAAAAGGATGTTGTCTCCAAGAACTCTTGCAGGTGCTTCTGAGCAAAATCAACACATTTAAAACCCTTCTCTTTAGTAGATTTTGTGTTTCCAGTATCTCTAGAACCGATCATTTTGACCCAACTTAGAGACTATGAGTCTTACATATGAACGAGAACAAGGCACCAACATCGATTACACTTCCAAATCGTCCATTCAATCTTCTGCTTGCACGCAAGGTGCACATAATGCATTCTGCAGTACGTATTACGTTAATGTTGCGAAATGCACTTTCTTATATTTGAATTTGTTATATAATTGATTGCTTTGTTGTGCCAAGGGTAATAGATAATCCTTGGTTGTACTTGGAAAAGTTTACATTATAATTTTCCTTCCTTTGATTATTTAATCCTAGAACTTCAACACGATGGATCATTGCACCCATAAAAATTACTGTAGATAAGTGACTTACGCTGACACTTACTTCGTAGGAAAATTTGTATTTGTATTTCATGATATGAAAAACTCAATATGCTAACCAAGGCAGAAATTTATTTAATTATAAAACATGTACTAAACGTAACTTTTCAACCTTCTAGCAAGGTCTTCTTCAGACTCTGTACCAAGAACAAATGGAACAAGGTACATCGAGTTTTGTACCTTGTTACATTTGTACTTGGTACAGAGAATGAAGAAGACCTTGCTAGAAGGTTGAAACGTTACGTTTCGTTTATGTTTTATAATAAAATAAATTTCTGCCTTGGTCAGCATATTGAGTTTTCATATCATGGAAACAATGCATAATCGTGTTATATTTCATGATGTTCTTCGATATTTTCATAAAAATAACAAATAATGGAAATATATAAACCAATAAAATGTGCATCTGTTTCACTCTTTGGTATTGTTGGTAGTACATTTTATGACATGTAAATTATGTTTTCCCTACATGAAGTTCGTGATAAGGTAAGTAGAACGTCATATTAAGGAAACATTAGAGTGCAAAGTATAATATTTAATGATGTAGTATGACGTTTACATGACTTTCAATGCCTGTGCAAATAATCCAAGTTCTAGTTGAAAGTTTAGGTAATGTTTTCCAATACATTTAATATATAATAATAATATTAATTTTAAATTAAATGAAGAAAAAAATGATATTAACCACAAACTGAGTTTTTCAATATATCAGAAAGGCTTATTTTCAACCTGAGTGGCAGAATGGTTAGCACAGTGTGATACGACACCAGAGGTCTCTGGTTCGAATCCCTGCCTGGACAAAACTGTTTCTTGTGAATGTTTATTCCTCTATTTCATAATATAGTGACTCATTTGCATCTTCGCAATTTACCAAAAATTGGCATAAAAGCCAAGCAAAATATTACAATATGAAAAAAACAATATTGTAAAAGGAGGAAAAGTAAGAGCAAACATGAAATAGTTAACAACATTATGCATTTCTTTAAACTTATGTCGTTTTCCTTGGGAGTGAAGTTAGGAAATTATCTTCGTAAATCCTAAAAATTGAATTTAATATATATATATGTATAACAATTCATTGAACCGTTTCACGAGTACAAAGATAAAAGTTGATAATCTTTTGTACACAAAAATGATTTTGTCATTTGGCGTTCACCAAAAGGGATATATATTCAAGCGCACGTCTTCAATCAACCAGAAATAATGATTCTTGCACGTTTGATTAGAAGGCTTATTTGCAAGTGCTGAAGTAGAAAAGTTTACACATGATATTAGCCGACCGTAACTTTGCAAACTCTACATAGCGAAGCATTTTCTGCCGTCTTATGGCCACCGTAGTGATGGCGTCACACTTAGAATGACGCGGCCATGACGCGTCTGTGCGTATTGTCCTCGGCTCGCACGTCTGAGCATAAGTCTAGCCTACGTTACAGATTATTTTTTTTAATATATATTTTCGTAAAACAGACAAAGGACGAATACAATTAATGAAAGTGCTAACATTAGCCTCTGTCTCTGCCTCTTATATTTCGTACCTTAAAGATGAAAAGGGAGCTGTAAATTAATGCAGAGTTGAATGCATGCAGTTGAAGACAACACCAAGTTACCCGTTGCATATATACAGGGTGTAATTTTAATAGCGCCAACGCACAACGGAAACGTATAGAGGATATCAAAACAAACAACTTTTCTCGGTAACATTTTTCTAGTTGGTGTGTCGTTTCGGCGCTACAGTCGTTCAAGAAAGCCAGTTTTGCCGCCTGAATGCTGGCAACCACACACAACATTTGATTGCATTTGTGACGTTATATCCCGTAGAGAAGCGATGCGTCCAAGGGTTGCCAGGAACACACATATTCTGTGAAAAGTGACATAGCTACAATCAGCTACATTATGTACCGTAGAACAAAACGAGAAAACACATTCTGTAACCTAACAGGAAGTAAACAAACGATACGAAAAATGGTAGAAAGAAAACATAATTCAAGTGGAAGTTGTCGATCGAATTTTGTCTCAGTTTACATGTCAAATATTTGCAAATCTAGTTACCAAGTGGGAATCTACAATTTAGTCTATCCAGTTCGTCCTTCTGATGCTAGTTGTCTGTGACACACTGAAGAGATGACAAGATATAAATGAAAGAACTCAAAATTCCGAAGGTAAGCAACACATTATATAATGCATATTGAGTGCATCATGAGGCAAGTGGCAAAATTGGTTAAAATACATGGATATAGGTAGTAGTAAAACAAATTCTTCGACGACTGTGTTTATCTACGCATCGGATACACATTTAATAGTTTGAAACTGTGGAAAGGGCAGTATATTCGCTACTGATTCATCATTAGCTTGTTACTGTCGTTGTACGTGTTTTAGCAGTAATGAAACAACGTGAACCTCGGATACTTCCGTTATCAGCACAAAAGTACAACAAGGCATCTGGATACAAAACCTGTAGATATCAACCTTGCAACGAGATTTGCAAATATAATTGACATGTAGCTGGGCGTAAACAGCCACATGTGAGCTGTAAGTAAAATAAAATTTATTGTTCTTGATGTTTGACATGTAGGCTGAGATAAATTCAAATTTTGACACTTCATTTTTAATATGTTTTTTACCATTTCTCATATCGTTGGTTCACTTCCCCCTTCTCCTGAGATGATTGCTGATCTTTTGGCTGGTAGGCTATGATGTTTGGTCTACTGGACGCGTTTCTCGCTTCGTTTTACAGCTAATAATGTATTTGGTAGTTTGTCGTTTTTCACAATATTTGTATGCTCCTTACAAAACTGCCGTTCCCTTCTTTGCCGCAGGAAATAACGTCACAGATACGACAAAATGTTGTGTTGGGTTGCCAGATTTCAGGCGCCAAAACGCTCTTCTTTGAACGGCTGTAGCGTCGAATCGACACACCAACGAGAAAAATATTACTGAGAAATAAGAAGGTCTTTGGGCATTTAGATATTGCACAGTTTTCACATCTGTAGCATACATATCCAATATACAGTGTGTCATTTTAATGGCGCCCACGGACCACGGAAACGTATAGAGGACATCAAAACAAACAACTTTTTTTAATGACATTTTTCTCGTTGGTGCATCATTTAAGCGCTACAGTCGTTCAAAAAGACTCGTTTTGCCGCCTGAATGCTGGTAACCACACACATTATTTGATTGCATTTGTGACGTCATATCCCCTTGTGAAGCAATGCATTCCAATGTTGACAGGAACACACATATTATGTGAAAAATGACATAGCTAAATTCAGCCACATTATGTACCGTAAGACAAATCGAGAAAACACGTTCTGTAACGTAACAGGTAGTAAACAAACGGTAGAAAGAAAATAGAATGCAAGTGGAAGTGGTAGCAGTTTCCGGAAGAACAACGCTTCCCGCCAGCCACGTGGTTCTGCCCAGCACGGCCTCATCGTGGCTGCGTTCATCCTTCTGCTAGCAGGCGACATTCATGTCAACCCTCGTCCCCAGATGGCTTCCCGTGATGAGTCTGGTGTGAAAATATACTATAAAAATGTGCATAGCCTAACAAAAAAGCTATCAACTCTACAAATGTTCTGTAGCGAGATTAACGAGTACGATGTGATTGGTTTCAGTGAAGTGTGGTTCAATGAAATTATCGGAGATAATGATATACCCTTAACGGAATTTCAAGTATTCCGTAACGATAGAGGTTCACGTGGAGGCGTAGTTATGTTACTCGTAACAATAAGTGGCCTGCATCAGACGCCTGGACCTCGAAACGTAATGCGAGTTAATATGGACTCAAGTAAATATTGGCTCAAATAAACTTTTAATCGGTTGTTTTTATAGAGCCCCTAAATCTGGGACTGCAACCTTGTCAACATTATTGGACTCTGTGCTAAATGCTATGGAGGAAGCTGACATCATTCTCATGGGTGATTTTAACCTTCATATAAAATAGTCATCATCGAACTCTGGCCTCTGCACAGACAATGATGACAGGTGGTTTTTCGACCATTACATCAAGGCGATTGGACATCAACAATTTGTAGATTTTCCCACAACACGCACGGAAACTCTCGACCTGTTGCTGTCCTCGCACACAAAGGTCAAGGCCACTCCCGGTGAGCAATTCATCGCCTCGGACCACACCCCCGTGCATGCCGAATTCCAAGTCCCTGGAAAAGCCCCCAGGCCCCCTCCCTCCTCCAGACCAGTCTACAAATGGGAGCAACTTTCCCTTTTCACCAGCCTCATTCCTTGGAAAATGATGGACGCCCTCCCCGCGGAAGAAGCAGTGGATTTCCTCGTAGACTGTGTGCAGGCTGTAATTAAAGATCACGTGCCCCTAAGGAAAACAAGAACATCCCGATTCCCTGTGTGGTATACTGAAGAGACTAAGCTTATGCTGAAGAACAAAAAGAATGCGTGGATCCTGTGGAAACAAATTCCGAACGTTCATACACTGAACACTTTTACTTACTTAAGGAAGCATAGCAAAAACTTAATTCAAAGGGACTATAATAATTATATTCAAAGTGTAACAGAAAGTGCTGCTAAAAACCCTAAAACATTCTGGACGCTAATTAACTCACGCCGGCAACATGACCGTATTCCCCTTCAAGTCTCCTGGAACGGTAAGTCTGCTACAAGGGATGAGCGTTCATCACTTTTTAACAAGTACTTTCAAAGTAACTTTACAAAGAACGCTGCTACCACACTACCGGAAGTCATGTCCATTATTCCTTACACACTCTTTCAAATATCAACTAACTGCAATGAAGTTGAAGAATTATTAAAATCTGTTTCAAGTTCCAAAGCTACCACTCCTAATGATATTCCTGCGATATTTCTGAAATATTTAGCAGCCACAATCTTTAATAAATACTTTTCCGAAGGTGTGATTCCTTGTACATGGAAGCAAGCTAATATAGTCCCTATCCTCAAACACGGAAACAAAACTCATGTCATTTCCTATCGGCCGATTTCCTTATTTCCTGCACTTGCACTGCTAGCCGAAAAAATCATTTCTAATTGTATCCTTGCACATGTTTTTCCGTTCCTTTCTCCCACTCAACACGGTTTTCTACTTCATGCTTCCTGTGACACAAACCTTGGTTGCTTGCTTACCAAAGCCGTCAATTGCCTGAATACCAAGCAAGACATGGATGTCGTATACTTAGACTTTTCCAAAGCCTTTGACTCTCTCTCTCACACCCAACTCATCCACAAATTATCAAATAGATTCAATATTCTCGCAGCTCTTCTTAAACTACTTGCATCTTACTTGCACAATAGAAAGCAAAAGGTTATGATATCTGGTTGCTCTTCGTCGTGGCTCCCTGTAGTTTCCGGTTTGCTCTAAGGAAGTTCTCTGGGGGCCTCTGTGTTTTCCTCTCTTCATGGATGACATTCACGAATATATTTCTTCCGAATGTTCAGTATTATTGTATGCTGATGACTGCAAATTATTCCGAAACATTACCTCACTTCAGGACACATGCTATATCCAAGACAATCTCAAACACATTGAACGCTGGTGTCAAGACTGGAATCTCAAATTAAATCAAGATAAATCTGTTGTCATGAGGTTTACTCTAAAATCCAATAGAACAGCGCCATCCTACAAGTTATGCAACCAGGTTATTTCGTTCGGACGACAGCAAAAGGATCTTGGTGTCATTTTTGTTAGCAAACTGACTTTCAACCATCACATAGACTACATAACTTTGAATGCGATGAAAACACTTGGACTAATTTACAGATTTACAGACATAACACACATTTCTGCCCTCAAAACCTACTTTACAATGTGTGTTGTTCCTATTCTTGAATATGGCTCCTGTATTTGGTCAATGGCATGTGAAAGCAATTTAAAGAAAACAAACAAAGTAGTAAGTTTCTTCGTCAGAATAGTCAAACACAGATGCCCAACCCTTGCAAACTTCTCCAAACAAGAAATTCTATCCACTCTACAAATTCATGACCTTTCTCTTCGCCGTCAACTCTCAGATTTAACACTACTCTCCAGAATCATTAATGGACAACTTTTCACCAGCGAACTCTTGCCACTTCTTAATATCAGAATCCCACGTCCCAACAGTAAATGCAACAAACTTCTTTTACATTAAATCTTCAAGGTTATCTTAAGAACAAAGATCACTTCTCTACAGGCTACAAACCATTTATTACAACTTATTAAAAGGCGCTCCGGGATTCCATTTATCAAAGCAGACTTACAGAACGGTGTGCATAAAGCAGCTGAAGTGTAAATAATATTATTTTTTCCCTAGTTGTTATTATTCTTGTTATATATGTATATGTGTGTGTATGTGTCAATCTTATTATTTCGTTTATTTCTTTTCTGGTTGATATCCTGATATAAAATGAATTTTTCTGTGTTCAGGACTTTTCAAATAAATAAATAGCGAATTTCGTCTCAGCTTACATGTCAAATATTTGCAAATCTAGTTACCAAGTGGGAATCTACAATTTAGTCTATCCAGTTCGTCCTTCTGATGCTAGTTGTCTTTGACACACTGAAGAGATGACAAGATATAAATGAAAGAACTCAAAATTCCGAACGTAAGCAACACATTATATAATGTATATTCAGTGCATCATGAGGCAAGTGGCAAAATTGGTTAAAATACATGGATATAGGTAGTAGTAAAACAAATTCTTCGACGACTGTGTTTATCTACGCACCGGATACACATTTAATAGTTTGAAACTGTGGAAAGGGCAGTATATTCGCTACTGATTCATCATTAGCTTGTTACTGTCGTTGTTCGTATTTTAGCAGTAATGAAACAACGTGAACCTCGGATAATTTCGTTATCGGAACAAAGAACCACAAGGGATCTCGACACAAACCTGTAAATATCAACGAGATTTGCAAATGTTTGACATGTAGCTGGACGTAAACGGCCACATTTAAGCTGTAAGTCCAGTAAAATTGTTTGTTGTTAATATTTGACATGTAGGTTGAGACCAAATGCGATATTGGCACTTCCTTTTGAATACCATTTCTCATATCGTTGGTTCACTTCCCGCTTCCCCTGGGATGACTGCTGATCTTCTGACTTGTGAGCTATGATGTTCGGTCTACTGGAAGCGTTTCTCGCTTCGTTTTACAGCTAATAATGTGGTTGGTAGTTTGTCAATGACGCCAGTAGATATAATGGTTCTTCGGTGAACATTTATTTACTATATATTTATTTTACCCTGTTTTCAGCTAATTTTCTAAGGGGGAAAGATTAAAAGAATCCAATTTTTATTATTTTTATGGTATAAAAAATAATTATATTTTTTTTTCAAAGCTCACTCATAGGGGACTAAATTTACTTTTGAGCTTATATTAGTATATTTTAAGCATTTATTTACAGTTATTATATTTTTAAGAGAAATAGATATATCGATAGTGATTTTGAGTTATTTTTCAATGCTGTATAGTGCTGCGTATATAATTATTTCTTAAATGTGTGTGTATTCTAGGTTATGAGTGCTGTAGTGCTATGTAGGGTATGTATTTTTTTTAAAAATGTATAATATATTCTGATTATTTTTTTACGTCTGAAAATGTACATGTGTGCTTTTTTAGAAGAAAGAGAAAAGGCTATATATAAAAATATATATTTAGAATACTAATAACATATAAATTTATAATTAATTTTCATTAAGTATAACTGCGACGCCAAGGGTCCCGGGTTCGAATCCCGGTCGGGCTTGGTTGTTTGTGAATGTCAATTCATCAATTTCATCATTTCATCACTCATCCCCATCTTCGCAAATTAGCCAAGAGGCACAAAACGCGAAGTAAAATAAACTAAATCAAATCAAATCAAATCAAATCATTAAGTATAAATTGTTCTAACATATTTTTTAAAAAATTATTAAATATATAAAATCAAAGAAATTGTATTAATATATAAAAACCTTTTCTGTTATTTTTAAGAAATATATATATAATTATATATATACAAATCACATAAAAGAATAACAAAAAATGAATAACAGAAACCAAAAACAAAAATAATTGTATCCAAAATATATACTATATTAGACATAAATAACGAAGATACAGATATTCCAAATTTTTTAGATAAATTGAAAGAAAAAATTATAGAAGCAATTAAAAATAAACTTGAAAGATGTTCTCTCAAAATATATTTTTCATCTATTCTCTATGTATATAAATTCTCATAGTGAAAAAGAACAATATATTCATCTTACCCGTGTGTTAATCTTACACAAAAGTGATATTTGTTCTTTGTATGATATTTATGAAAAAAATTGTAAAGAACTTAAGTCAAAATAAGAAACGTTCCAAGGAAAAGGTTCGGGTTGGTCACTTTGTGATACAAACCATAAACTTAAATTGAAAATAGCAAAATATGTCCCTCTTGGGGGTGGATCTAGTTATATTAAATTACCCGATCAGATCAAAAACAAGAATGCTGTAATAAATATTCAAAATGAAGATAATAAATGTTTTCTCTGGTGATTCATAGCTCATTTTCATCTAGCATCTAACAATAAATATCGTATCTCTAATTACAATTATCCTGAATATGTAGAAGAGTTTAAAAAACCTATCTCAGGCATAAAATATCCAGTAGATATCTCAGATATTAGTAAATTTGAAAAACAATATAAAGAATACTACAATCGACCAATAGCTGTGCAAGTTTATGGTATTGATAAAAATAATAAAATTTATCCACTGCGTCACTATCCAGCAGCAGATGGTACAGGTGTTATACACTATTGTCTTATACAGGATCTAGGACGATTGATACATAGTCAAATAACATCAAATCATGGAAAAATAACAATATGCGATCGATGCTTGTCAAAATTTGATGGAAGAGGTGGGAAAACATGTGAAGAGAAATTAAAGGAACATATTAAATATTGCTCTCTCCACCCTCCTAGGACTTATGATGTTTCATCCAAAAGTATAAAATTTAGTAATTTCAAATCATTGCTAAAAAATCCATTTGCAATCAATGGAGATTTTGAAATAATACCAGAACTAATAGCAACATGTTTTCCAGATTAGAATGCATGAAGTACAACAAATATAGCTAAACATAAAGCATGTGGCTTTGCACTAAAATTAGTAAAAACATATGAACAAAATAATTCAGAAGAATTATATTTTTATCGAGGTGAAGATGCAGACCGAAAATTTATTCAATAACTTCAAGAGTGGGGTGAGAAATATGGTCCAATCTCATATAATGATGAAATACCAATGAACCCTTTTACACCAGAACACAACAGGAACATGATAATACTTTAAGTTGCAGATACTGTAATAGATATTTTAATTCTGATAGTGAAAAAAAGAAACACCATAACCATTTTAATGGAGAATATATCCATACAATTTGTAATTCATGTAATTTACAAATAAAAAAACTAATTTTATTCCAATATTTGTTCACAATTCGTAAAATTTTGATGCACATTTATTTATTAAAGATTTAGGGTATGATACAGAGAATATCAATACTATATCACGCTGTAAAGATAAATATATTGCTATAGAGAAAACTATCAAATTTGAATATGGAATAAAAGTTGTTCTTAGATTCTTGGATTCTTATCAGTTTCTTCCCAGCAGTTTGGGTACTCTAGTGAGTAAATTAATCAAAGAGAAATTTGTTTATACAAAAAATATTTTGGTGATAATAAGATAGAATAGTTGAAAAGGAAAGGGGCCTACCCATATGATTACATGGGTGATTTTGAAAAATTTGATGAGAGACAGTTATCATCAATAGATAAATTTCATAACAAACTTGATGATAAAGAATGTAGCGAGTTAGATTATCAATATGCACACAGAGTCTAGAAAACACTAGATTGCAAAACAATGGGAGATTATCATGAAAACTACTCGATTTGGGATAATCTCCAGTTGGCTGATGTATTCGAAACTTTTCGAGAACGTTGTTTAAATTATATGAAGTAGATCCTGTTTTTATGTACACAACACCCGGTTTATCCTGGCAGATCATGCTTTTAAATACCAAAGTTGAAATTGGTGTTATTAATAATATTAAGCAGTTCATGTTTGTTGAATCTGCTAAACGTGGTGGTATAGTAGTATGATCCTAGCAAACCATCTAAATACATATTTTATGTTGATATGAACAATTTATATGGTTATGTGATAACTCAATCACTGCCAATTGGTAATTACAAATGAATGAGTAAAGAAGAAATTATAAACAAGGATTTCTTAGAATGGCCAGAAGATCATCCAAAAGGTTGTCTACTGGAAGTTGATTTGAAATATCCATCTGATCTCCATAAACATCACCACGGATTAGATATGGCAGCAGTTTCTCAGAAAGTCGCAGGTACAGAGGAATGAAAATTACTGTCATCTTTCGAAACTAAAAGAAAATGTACTTCACTATCGACTGTTGCATTATTAGTTGGAGCAAGGTATGGAACTTACTAAAATCCATAAGGGGTTAAAATTTGAGCAAGAAAAATTGTTAAAATCTTATATTGTGAAAAATACAAAGAATCTAATACAAACAAATTCTAAAGATGAAAAAGATCTTTTTAAATTAATAATTAATGCAATATATGGAAAATGTACAGAGAACAAAATAAATCGAGTAAGGTGTAATTTGGTATGCGATCCAAAAAAACTCGGGAAAGTTATTGCTGATCCCACATCCAAAGGTTTTACAAGAATTACAGATAATCTGACTCTTATTGAAAGATCCAATAACAAAGTAAAATGTGATGTACCAATAGCTGTGGGTGTTGCAGTTCTAGAATTAGCTAATTTAGAAATGTATAAATTTCATTATGATATTATGAAACCTATATACAAAGATAAAATTGAAATAGCATACATGGATACTGATAGTTTTGTGTATGTGATAGAAACACCCGATTTGTACAGTGATTTGCTAGATATGAAAGAATATTTTGACTTTAGTAGTTATCCAGAAAAATCCAAAAACAATCTATTACACAGTTTTGGAAATCAGATGATCCCTGTAAAAATGAAAGATGAGGCTTCATTGTTTATAATAACAGAATTTGCTGGTCTAAGACCAAAAAAATGTATTGTCTGAATATTCATGGCAAAGAAGAAATTAAAAGAGTCAAGGTTTCTTTTGTTGTTTACAAGCATTTTCTTCCTCTCCAAAAGAATTCAAACAAGCCACTGTAAACCTATTGTAATATACATTGTGGTACCAGTGAGTTCACTTGATCTGCACTTGGGGAAACTTTTCTAAATGCATGAAAATAGGTGTAAAATGGTTGATTATGATATAGTTCGGTTTTAGAAAATTAATCTTCAGCTTCTCTGTATAGATAACATATAAATATGCTTCACAAGAGTAGCGCTGAATTTCACTTCCGATTTTTTTAAATGGGTTATCAGAAACAATGTACTTCCATTATAAAATATTACTTACATTTTATTGAAACTATACTGTAAGGTTTGAAAATTAGAATTTTTGTACAATGTTTCAGGAAATGATTTTTGCCTCGGAATGAGAAAATGAGAAAACCCCTTCTTTTCTCATTTTTAACAGAAAACGATAAGGAAATCAGCAGGAAGGTTCACGAAAATAACTACAAAATCGAGTCCACAACGATGTAGTAGTTTGTTTCAAGTAAAAGATGTAGTAACGTGCGATTCAAGAAACTGTCTATTAAAAATCGACAGCAAACGGCTACAAGGAAAGTGGCAATCGTGGCGAAACTAAGCAATATCTATGGAAAGAATCGATATTTTTATCGATTTTTGTGCTATTTCCTTGACATTATCGATGTATGTCGTACTTTAAGATTCCGATAGTTGTTTCGTTACGAAGAAACAATGCATAGATAACTGTACAGTTGAGTTTGCTAAAATAAGAAGTAATCGTAATGTACGCGGAAGCGTAAAATAATTTGTATAAAATTAAAATACTCCTTGAATTAAAGAAATTGTGTGTAAATATTATACATGAAATTTAATAACAAATGCTATGTTTTACCTTCTACTGTATGCCACTGTTGAAAATTTGTTTGTTGAAAAATGCTACACGAAGTTATCCACGAAATGTTAAGTACCAGAAGTTTGTGTTAGGTCCTCTTTATGCACATAATCGGGACCTTAATTACACGTTAAACAAAGATCCGAACCACGATCTTCCTCCACCGTGTATTGAACGTAGTAGCGCTCTCTTGTTTGCAAGGTGACAACGTTACCACAGCGCTATCGAAGAAATTTCAAAAACTAGTAATGTGATTTAAGATGCAAACCAAAATACTCATAACCATTCATTGGCGGCTATTTGGGGAGCGATTGGGGCAGTTGCCCCCACCCTTTGCCACGGTACTATGCTAAACCTTATATACCAAGGGGGAGTAAACGGTTCTTGCCCCCCTCCACTTTTTCCACCTTGCCCCCTAGTTTTGGAACCCAATCGCCGCCACTGTAAGCACTGCATACAGCAATGCTTCAGGGAATTTGTCCTCTCTCGCCCAGCACAATTCAGTTATAATTCAGTATTCAGCTACGTAAGTAATTCAGGGACTGATTGAAGAAAATAACAGAATGATAGTAAAAAAACCTTTTTCGTCTCCTTTTCTGGAAACAACACACATTGGTCACGTATGGTCGATTTTTACAAATTGCAAACTACTTTGAGGGGCAGAAATAATCTTTGGTCTACTGAGTATTGCATAGAGTTAATCACAGTATTCATTGTTTATATTTGTATGCGAAAGTGAAGTCAACGAAGGGTAATAAATATGATATTATGAAAAAAAGGCACTTGTTGTCTCATAGTGCTGTGTTTGAGCATTCTAGTATGTATAATCATGTAACTACGAAGAAAAGGAACAGAGATGTTCGATAGTCTTTTGTTAATTACGATAGAGTTAGTTTCAGATACCTCGGGAGACATGTTGTACGCATGTTGAAAATTATTAAACCTCATTTGTATTTTTATGTACAGGATGTATTTTATTTCGTCTATCCGTATTTTCACGTGTACCTAAGCATTCTACAATCACTCGGGAACGTTTCATTCTGGCGCTGTGTAGACAGTATACGATTGAATCGAATGAATCGTATAATCAAGTTAAACGGAATGCTTCGAGGATAGACTCTGTACGTATGTAGCACAATTTCATGCGAAGTGCATATCTCCTTCATGAATATTAACTAACTAACTAACTAACTTCCTATCCTTCTTAAACCCGAAGGTTCATGGCTGCAGCAACACAGGCCTTCCATCTGTCCCTATCTTGAGCAATATCTATATACTCTTTTCCATCCCTACCGACTTCCCTTAGGTCCATCTCAACGTTGTCCCTCCATCTTCGTCTTGGCCTTCCTACAGGTCTCTTACCATCAGGTTTCCCAACAAGAATCCTGATGTAAACTCCTCTTTCCTCTCCCATTCGTGCCACATGGCCTGCCCACATAAATCTTCTTGATTTAATTATTCTAATAATACCTGCACAGGAATACAAATTATGTAGTTCTAAATTATATAACCTTCTCCACTCACCTGTCTCCTCATCCCTTTTAGGTCCAAAGATTTTCCTAAGCAACTTATTTTCAAATACTCTCAATTTATGTTCCTCTTTCAATGTAAGGGACCAAGTTTCACATCCATATAATACTACAGACAAAATTACTGTTTTGTATATTTTAACATTTAGTTTCTTAGATATTAATCGAGAAAACAATAGTTTATGAAGAGAGAAGTAACATGCATTTCCTGAATTAAGCCTACTTTTTATTTCCTCTTTAATATAATTTTCATTTGTTAATATTACTCCTAAGTATTTGAATTTGGAAACTGGTTCAAACGAGTTGTTATCAATAATTAGATTTTGATTATTACCTAACACTTGGTTTCGGCCTGTAAGCATATATTTAGTTTTCTCTTTGTTAACTTCCAATCCTATCTCTTTAGCAGTTTTGAAAAATATTTTAGCATTATTCTTAATTGTATTCACATCATCCCCCAGTAAGTCTACATCATCTGCATATGCTAACAACTGAGTCACACCATTTAATTTTAGTCCTTCTTTAGTTTCTTTTACCTTCCTAACAGCATATTCTAAGGCAAAACTAAAGAGCAATGGAAAAATGCATCTCCTTGTTTTAACCCATCATGAATTGTAAATTTGTCAAACATATTAATACCCATACGAATATTACTTTCTGTTTCACTGGTACATATTTTAATCATGCTAATAAGCTTTTTAGGTATTCCAAAATCTACTAATATTATATAATTTATCTCTTTTGATCGGATCATATGCTATTTTGAAATCAATGAAGAACTGATGGACATTTTGATTATATTCCCACTTTTTTCAAGTGTCTGTCTGATGTGAAAAATTTGATGTGTAGTTGATTTTTTACGTTTAAATCCACATTGATAATCACCTATAATTTCATTAGCATATTGTGTTAGTCTTGTTAAAAGAATGTTAGATAATATTTTGTATGTTGTTGAGAGTAGAAAAATTCCACGGTAATTATTGCAGTTCATTTTATCACCTTTTTTAAACACAGGAACAATTATGGATTCTTTCCACTGTTGAGGGATTTCTTCTTTATTCCATATTAAACAAATTAATTTATGAATTTCACATATTAATGAATTTCCACCATATTTAATTAACTCAGCTGGTATTAAATCAATGCCAGGTGCTTTGTTATTCTTTAGACTTTTAATAGAATCTTTAACTTCAGTCAAGTTAGGTTCTGGAACTAAAGGTTCTGCTGTGTGGACTTCATTTACTTCTGATTTATCTCCCACTTTGACATTTAAAAGGTCATTAAAGTAGTTCTTCCATCTATTTAGAATATCACTTGGGTCAGCTAGAAAATCACCGTCTTTATCTTTCATCAACTTTACTTTAGGTTGCCACCCGTTTCCAAACTCATTTACACCTTTATATAAATCTCTGATGTTTTTACTTTTGCTGTTTGTTTCAATTTCGTTAATTTTGTTTTTCAAGTAATCTCTTTTTTTACTTCTAAACGTGCGGTTAACTTCTCGCGTTATTCTATTATAATTGTTAAGATTTGTATCATCAGAGTTATTTAACCACCTAAGTCTAGCCTGATGTCTTATTTATATTAGATTATGACATTCATTATCAAACCATGGCTTACTTTTTCTCGGTTTATGGTATCCTATACTTTCTTTAGCTGCTGATTCTATTGCATTACGTATGTGCTCCCAGTTCTTATTTACGTCTGATTCATATATATTTTCATCATCATTTAAATCCTGCAAAACATCAAATCTATTTGGCAGTTTAATTTGGTAATCTTTCTTAATTCTTTCATCAGTAAACTTTCCTGTATTAAATTTTAGAACTATTAGATTTTGTTGCTTATGATTTTTCACTGAGAGACTTTCTCTTAATTTAGAAATTACTAAATAATGGTCACTGGCACAGTTAGCACCTCTATGTGTACGAACGTCAATTATAGTAGTATGCCTTCCCTTATCAATGAAAATATGATCTATCTGATTATGAGTTTTACCATCTGGAGAAGACCAGGCATATTTGTGGATATCTTTATGTTTTAGAGTGGTACTTTTCACAATTAAATTCTTTGAGGTTGCAAAATAAATCAATCTTATACCATTACTTAATTCATGAAGACATTCTTAGTAGTGTAATTGATGATACAACCAGTGCCGGAAAGGATGAACCCCCCTCTGGCAGATTTGCCCACACTTAAAACAAGCTCAACATGCCCATATGAGCTTTTTGCTCAAGTGTGGAACCCCGTCTAATCCAAGATTTTTGTAAAAATGCCCTCGGGAAGTTCCTGAGAAATGATGACCCCCCTCAGATTGATTTGCCTACACTTATAAAAGGCACTTCTGTGAGATTGTTGTCCATAATCTTGTCAAAAATATGCCCCTCTTCATATTTTTTTTGACCGCACCTAAAACTACGCCAAACGTATTAACACATACACACACCCACACCCACACACACACACACACACAACACTGACCTTGACCTTGACCTTGAGATGACCTTGACCATTTTTTCGATTATTTTTTCGATTATTTTTTCGATTTTTTTTTTTCGATTATTTTTTCAATTATTTTTTCGATTATTTTTCGATTATTTTTTCGATTATTTTGACCTTGACCTTGACCTTGACCACACCCACCCACATACACACCCACACCCACCCACATACACACCTACAAACACAAATTTTTGACAACCTGTCATAGGTTTATTAAGTATAGAGTTTTGATTTGAACCCCAAGGAATTTTATATAAATACCAAAGTCAAAAATATTCACACACATATACACATACACACACACACAAAATATACAAAGCACACTGCTGAACCCAACTGATATTTTTTATTAAGCATAGAATTTTGATTTGAATCCCAAGAAATTGTATATAATAAACAACAACAAAAATGCCAAATCAAAAACAGTGTAATCAATGCAATAAGAATATAACCAGCACCAATTGGGCCAGGCATCAAAGGAATTGTAATCCAGACAAATGCAGAACTCCCACAAAAATATGCCCTAAATGCCATAGAGAATATAGCATGCAATACTTCACATATACACATAAAGGTACTTGCTCTGCACAGTTATCAACATTGCCCCCTCAACCATCTACATCTGGTCTGAAAAGGAAGCATGAAACACCTGTTAATGCTGGACCAGCAAAGCAGCCACGCTATGAACCCATCCATAGCAGTTTTAATGGCCAATTAAGGGATTACCGGTTTGTATCAGAGCCAAGATGTGGTATTAAGAATTTTTTGAACAGTGTAAATCCTGATGTCCAGGCAATTCTAAATGCACAAAATGGCTCTTATAAGCTGTCCCTCAAATTGTTTACACAATATAAGAAGCCAAATGGCACAAAATTTACACAGCCCCACATAACAGAAACTGTACCGGTATATTCAAATGCAAATTCAGACAAAATAATAAGCAGTTTGATAGATCAATTGAATATTAAACACTCTGAATTTTCAGCAAAAGAGTCTGGATGGAGCCTATGCGGATCTCCACACAGGCTCTATGTTAATATTTCTGAATTCAACCCATTACAAGGTTCCACTTATGTGCCATTACCTGCCAATATCAAAAACAAAACAGCCGTGGTTAATATAAAAAATAATGACCAGAAATGCTTTTTGTGGTGTATTTTAGCTGCTTTGTATCCAGTTTCAAGGAATCCTGAGAGAATAACTTATTATAAACAACATGAAAATGATTTTGATGAGGCAATGGAGGGTTTAGAATATCCAATGTCTGTCCAGAATATTGATAAATTTGAAAAAAAGGCCAGGAATATCAATGGAAAACAATTATCTATTAATGTATTTATTTGTTCCACTGGCCGTGACAATTGCTTGATAGATCCTCTCAGAATCTGTACACTTGATGATGAATCTGCTATTCCGATTGATCTGCTCTTAATTAAAGGGGATGGCACAAATCATTACACTCTGATACATAATCTTGAAGCTTTAGTCAGAACACAACTAGACAAAACTCATAAAATATTCAAGTTGTGCAGAAGATGTTTGTCTGTATTTGATGGTCAAAAAATGGTGAGAGGGGTTCGGGAAGAGAATGCAGAAATTGCTAAAAACAAGTTAATTGAGCATCTGAAATACTGTGGCAACCATAAACCTGTTCATATGGAGATGCCAATGCCAAGTGAAAATGCAAAATTCAAAAAGTTTGAAGCCTTGTTGGAACACCCAGCATATATAGTCTGTGATTTTGAATCAAATCTCAAACCCCTTGCATTCTGCAGCCCAGATCCTGAGGAATCTTCAATTACACCATACCAGTTACATGAACCTTCCAGTTTTTATTATGTGGTTGTACAGGATGGTGTGGTTAGTAAAGAATATTTATACATTTGAGCAGATGCCATCAAAGAATTTGCACAAAGAATAGAAAATGAGTGCCATAACATAGCATCTAATGTTTTATTAAAATCAAAACCCATGTTGCCCTTAACAGAGAAACAGATTGAAGATTTCAACAATGCAGAAAAATGCCCGGTATGTGATTCTGAATTTTCAGATACAAATATCAAGGTTCATCACCATTCTCATACAGATGGTAAATTCTTAATGGCCCTGTGTAATAGCTGCAATATTCAGATCCAGAGACAAAAATTTGTCCCCATATTTTGCCATGGTGCATCCATTTATGATTTTCATCATTTGATCAGGTACGAGGGGTTTGACAAGCAGAATTTAAATATTTTAGCAGAAAATGATGAGAAATATATTGCCATTAACAAAATAATTAAAGTTAATGGTGTTTCTATTCACTTAAGATTTCTTGATTCCTACAGAATTTTATCGGCTAGCCTGGCTACACTGGCTACTCAATTATCTGATGATCAATTCAAAATCACATGTGCTTTGTTTCCAAATCAGGACCTGAAATTAATTAGGCGGAAGGGTGTATATCCATATGATTATGTTACAGATTTTTCTAAATTTGATGAGTGTTCTCTGCCACCACAACAAGAGTTTTACTGCAAAATCAGAGCATCTGGAATCACTGATGATGATTATCACCATGCTCAGTTGATGTGGATCAATTTAAAATGCCAGACATTTGGTGATTATCACAAGGCATATTTAAAACTTGATGTCACCCTCTTAGCTGATATACTGCAAGCATTCAGAAAATCTTCCATGCAAAATTATAAGCTGGATCCAATGTATTTTTACAGTGCTCCGGGCCTAGCATGGTCTGCAATGTTTTTAAACACTAAAATGCAATTGGATCTGATCCAGGATCAAGATATGTATCTGTTTATGGAACAATGTATAAGAGGAGGCATGGCGCAATGTTCTCAGAGATATGCCAGAGCAAATAACAAATATATTCCTGATTATGATCCAGCACTGCCATCAAATTATATACTGTATGTAGATGCAAACAGCCTGTATGGTTATGCTATGATGGATAAACTGCCATATGCAGGGCTTGAGTGGTTTGAAGATTTCAATATTGAAGATCTTCATGACTTTGATGACAGTCACTATGGTCTATTCTAAAAGGTTGATCTGACAATTCCAGATAATTTACACAACATATTTTCTGATCTGCCCCCAATTCCTGAGGTTAAGTGCTCACCTGGCTCTAAACAGAAGAAATTGATGATGACTCTAGAGCCGAAACAGGATTATGTTATATATTACAAAAACCTCCAGTTCCTGATGAATCATGGAGTTCAAGTGACCAAAGTTGGAAAAGTTTTGAGGTTCAGGCACTCAAGATGGTTGAAGCCATATATTGATACAAACACGGAGCTTCGAACATCTGCAATGAGCCAATTTGATAAGACCTTGTTTAAATTGATGGTCAATTCAGTGTATGGCAAAACAATTGAAAATGTCAGAAAACATATTGATGTTAAAATAATTACTGACTCCAGCCGGAGCAAAAAATTCATTGCAAAGCCTAATTTGAATTATAGAAGAATTTATGATGAAAATATGGCACTTTTCAACATGAAAAAAACAAATATTAAATTTGATAAGCCTATTTATGTAGGGGCTGTGATATTGGAATTGGCCAAATTACACATGTTAAAATTGTATTATAATGTGTTGAAACCTTTTTATGGTGATTGTGTAAAATTGATGTACATGGATACAGATAGTTTTGTTCTTGATATTCAAACAGAAGATGTTTGTCAAGATATAGCACAGCCTGAGTTGTTTAAATATTTTGATACCACTGAACATTCAAAAATTAAACACCACAACAAAAGGTGCCTGGCAAGTTAAAAGATGAGACACTTGGTGATGTTATTGTGGCATTTGCTGGGTTAAGGGCCAAGATGTACAGTTTTGAAACATGTAGTGGAGTTGTTGCCAAAAAAGCCAAGGGCATTGGCAGAGTGATTGTGGAAAAAGAGCTCCAATTTGAAGATTACAAAAATTGCCTCAAATCATGTAGCACAATCAGAACATCAGAATCCAGAATTCAGAGTGTGGATCACTTCTTGACTAGCAATATTGTAAGAAAAGTGGCTCTGGACCCACATGATGATAAGAGATGCATTTTATCATGTGGCATACATACTCTACCATGGGGTCATTGTGATTTGAAAAATAGCAATCAATGCCCAATTACAGAGCATGACTTGAAATAAATAAACGTGCCTATGAACTTATTTGGGTTCAAAAAACAGGCTATTATGGAGCTGCCAACACCACAACCCTCTTCTGATATAATATCTAAACTAAGTGCTTTGTTAAATATTCATCTGAACAGCATACTTACAGATGTTGATGATGAAACAGGTAAAATATTGTACATATTTAACAATAATTTAAATTATTACCAATTACCTGTAGGTGGTCAATTGCAATTTATTACAACCCCTGAGGGTAATGTCAAGATTTTAATAGGGAGAAATATTTATAGAATTAAGCACTCAAACATGATTTCTGGCACTGTATATACTGTTTCCGCTGGTGACTGCTTATATATTGAGGTCCCGGGGTCATATGACAAGCTTATACCTTTTTTTATAGAATTAAGAATTAGATATTCAATAATAAATAACCACTAAAACAAAAATGCCTAATGATATTTTTGGCCATACAAGGCATGAAGATCACAGTGATGAGATTCTGATGCTTGATGTCAGAGTCAAGAAATTAAGAAGTGATTTACAAGCTATACAAACCACACTCAATGCCAGTCTTCAACTAGAAATTACAAATTTACAATCACAATGCATGGACCCTCTTCTTAAAATTGACTCAGAACTCAAAGTGCTGCTTCAAAAATATACTGATTTGGCCACATTGGATAATTTTCAAAGTTTAGAAGAGGCTGTAGCAGCTCTTGAAGCCAAATTTAAGACCCAGGCCACCAACTCTGAGCAATTGAAACAGCAATTGGAAGAGCAGATAAATAATGTCCAGGAACAGCTCCAAACTATTGTCAAAAGCATAAAATCACAAGAAGATTTTGATCTAGTGATTTCCACTCTAAAAGAACAGATTCAATCACTCCAAATACCTAATCCGGACCCCTTGAACAATGCCATAGCCGAGGTTAAAGAAAAAATTGAGACACTTGAAAATTTTATGAACAACTTGCCATCTTCTGATGCTTTGAGTGCAATAACTCGGAGTGTTGCCAATATTAAGCTGCAACTTGAAACATATGAAGATTTTGGAAAAATTCAAAGTACCATAACCCATCTTGAGGGTGCAATAGCAGCAGTGCAAAATGATTTGACAAATGTACAAGAATCCCGCCTGCCTGGTATTGTAGACACACTTGTCAGTGTCCAGCAACAGATCACAAAGCTTGAAAACCTCAACACTGAATCTGAGCTATCTCATTTTCATCACTTGATCGATGATATCCAAACAAAACTTGAAATTTTACAACAATCAACACCCACTCAGGCAGATATAGCTCTGCTCCAAAATGCTATGCAAAATGTGGCTGATGCTTCTGAATTAAATAATGTGAAATTGGCACTTGAATCTTTGCAAAATACTGTATCAAATCTCCCTACATCACAGGAACTTAAAAATATTAAGAGAGCAGTGAATTGCATATTGAAATCAGAAGATATCAAGAATATCCAGACAGAGATCAAACAACTTACTCAGACAGTGGCCACTCTACCAACTAATCAACATATTAATGAACTGCATGCCCTGTTTGAGGATATCAGAAGACAGGTCCATGATCTTACTCCTCAAAATTCAAAATTGGCAGTTATTGAAAATTTGCAACAAATTGTAGCTAATATCAAGCAACAGCTAGGGACCATGGAATCCAATCAAGCAAATGCTCTGTCTGTTTTTGCCACCCAGCTTCAAGAGATTGTGCAACAATACAAGAAACTTGTTTTGGACATAAAGATCAAGCCAGGCCATGATGATGTTGTTAGGACCATCAATGAGCACCTTGAATCTGTAACAAGCAGATTGCTTACAGCAGAAAAAGAAATAACAGGCATAATTGAGAATCCAAACATACAGTAATTCTTGAATTGTACAGCACACCCAACAAAGAATATGATTCACCATTTACACCAGGTGGCAAAATATATATGCTGTACCCTGCACAATTTTATTACCAGGTTTTTGTTGGGGGCACACTGAGACCAATCAAGATCAAATATTGGCTTCAACCACAGGCACACCACTACCCCACCTTATCAATAACAAATGCTGACAACAAACCAAAAATCACCAGTGTAGAGTTAGAGGATTTTACAGATCCCAATACATTAGAAACAGCCTATGTTGAAGATGATGGATCTCTGGAATTTAAAATACAAATAGGAGACAAACTGTATTTAGAAAATCCTGCAGTATCAGCTGCTAAACACCCCATAGTTGCAATATTCTTGTTTTCATATTATGTCTAGACAAATTATTGTTGATGAATTACACAGACAAGCCAGACATAATTATAAGAGACTGCCAATAGTCACAAAAGGCATAGATGATTTATGGCAAGGGGACTTGATTGAGATGGCAAGTGGACAGCTGAAAAACTTAGACAAAATCAACAAGGGCTACAAGTATCTACTCACTGTAATAGACACATTTTCAAAATTTGCCTGGGCTGTGCCACTCAAATCCAAGACTGGAAAATGTGTTACAGAAGCCATCAGGACAATCATCAATCAGAGTGGAAGATCACCGCGCTATTTGCAAACAGATAATGGCAAAGAATTTTATAATTCTGTGTTCCAACAATTTATTAAAAGCCAGTCAATACAACATTATTCGAGTTACAGTGATCTTAGAGCCTCAATTGTAGAGAGATTCAACAAAACCATAAAAAATCTTATGTATAAACAATTTACACTTCAAGGTAATTATAAATGGATTAATATTCTTCCAGAACTTCTACATAAATATAACAACTGGGTCCATTCCACAATCAACATGAAACCCTCTGAAGTAACTTCATCTGATGAGCAAAAATTGATCAGGACTGTTTATTATCCTAGATACCAGCCAACAACAAGAAAGGCCAAATACAGGGTGGGTGATCAAGTAAGAATCAGCAAATATAAGCACTTATTCAAAAGAGGCTTTACAAGAAACTGGAGCACTGAATTATTTACAGTGGTTCAAATTAAACCTGGGACCCTTAACACATATATAATAAAAGATCACCGAGGAGAAATTCTCAAAGGCAGATTCTATGAAGAAGAACTCAGCAAAACTAAAACAGCCTGACACATATCTCATAGAAAAAATCATTCGCAGAAAAGGCAACAAGTTATTTGTCAAATGGCTAGGTCATCCGGAAAACAGCTGGATCGATGCAGACAAAGTGATAATATGAGCACCTGGGATGTTATAAAAAGGCTGCCAGAACCTGAACAGCAGATTAAGAGAAATGGCAAGTTGCTGCCTGATAATATTAGATGTCTTATTGTTGGGCCATCGGCTTGTGGTAAAACTACACTAATGATTGATAATTTTTTATTGGCACCCAACTGGTTAGACTGGAAAAACAGGCACTTGTATGTTTTCTCTAAGAGCTTGGAACAATTAAAATATCAGCAGCTGATGAAGCTATATGATGGATTGGATATTGCCACTTTTGAATCAGATGTTAAGCCACTTCATGATTGTCTTGATAACTCTGTTGTTGTGTTTGATGCCATTATACTGGATAATCAAAACAAGGTTAGAAATTTCTTTACACAGGGCCGACACAATAACATTGATTGCTTCTACCTGGCACAGACTTTTTCTAAAATACCGAAGCAGCTGATCCGAGACAACAGCAATTTTATATGTGTGTTTCATCAAGATCATACCAACCTCAAACACATACATGATGAATATGTAGGTGGGGACTTGAGCTACAATGATTTTTCCAAGTTTTGCAGTAGGTGCTGGAACCAGGACAGTTATGGGTTTGTCACAATTGATATGACAAGAAAACCCAATAGTGGCAAATATAGAAATAAAATCAACAATTTTCTAGACATTGAAACATATATAAATAACCATGAAAAGGCCAATCATTGATGATCTTAAATTAAGAGATAATCTTGTAAAAAGATTTAAGGGATGGAAATCAGAGAACCGAGGAATTTATGAACAACACAAACAAACAGAACAGCCTATTATTGATGCTATTAGTGAATTAGGTAAAAATATCAAAACTGTTACAGAGCAAAATCAAAATTTGATCACAGAGCTTGTACCTGTAGCTGCAAGGAACATATTAGATTATCCAATCACCCCACTTTCCAGTATTCATACACCTAGTCCTGTTGCTCCTCGAAGAATTGAAGCTACTCTGGATCCTATTGAATTGGGTCTTCTTGCTCAAAAATATTTAAGCACACCTAAAGACAACAAAGATGAGGTTTTTGGCTTATATGCCTACACAGAGCGTGATGGTAGCATCATACATAGAATTGGCAATTTCAGAGTAACATTTATGGGAGATGATATAATTGTATATTCTAAATCTCATCTTGGACAAAGAGGTGGTTTTGTTAAATATCCCGGCACACCTGGATTGTGGGAACTGATGACTAGGAAGAGACCTGGCAACTATACAGATCAAGATTATGAGCACTACAAAGAAATATTAATAAAATCAGATGCTCTATACCAGAACAATGATCCCACACAAAAAAGAGTCAAATCTAGCAGTGGAGCAAAATACAACAACTTAATCAAGCCCATATGGTCACAAATTAAGACAGGCAGTGGAATCAAACAATACAACACCCTGCCTAAAGAATTTGTGTGGGTTGATGATGTCAGGAAACTTGTAGATAGGTTATTGGTGATAGCTGGGGAGGAAAATGCTGGCAACCACAATTTTTACAATGAAAAGTTGGAATTATGGACATGATAAGCACAAAATTGTCTAATTTTATAGTGAATGACACTAAGGGGATTGGATATCTTATAAAAATTATTAATACTTTACCACCTAAATTTTGGAATATTTCTGAGGGCCGGGGGTTGGTTAATGACATTATAAACAAGCTGCCATTTGAACTACACATTCCAGGCTATCTGTATTGTGGTCCAGGCACAAAATTGGAGCATAGATTAAACAGAGGTGATCCTGGTGTTAGTCCCCTAGATGCTGCTTGTAGAGACCATGACATAGCATACAACACACATTCTGATCTTGACAAGAGACATGTTGCAGACAAGAAATTAGAAGAGGCTGCATTTGGTAGATTTGTAAGCAAAGATGCTTCTTTGAGTGAAAAAATAGCAGCATTGGGGACCACCATAGCTATGAACACCAAACAAAAACTGGGGTGGGGGTTGTGAATATGTATATAATAAACCTACAATGAAGGCCAAGGGTGTTATGTATCAAATACCTTATGCAGGTCTTAAATCTCTTAAAACTATTGATAGTCTTTTAACCAAAAAGCAGCGCAAGAAAAAAACTCTTGTATTGCAAAGGGCCATGGTATGAAATTGTTGCTTAGTACCCCCCAATTAAAAAAATTACAGCAATCCAGGAAAAAATCACATGTGGGGTGTTTCATATTTACTATCCCGGCCATCTTAGCAGCACTTGGGGCTGTTGGGAGCTTTGCTGGGGGATCAGCTGCCATAGCAAAAACAGTAATAGATGCCAAGAAGAATAAGGCAGAATTAGATGAATTGAAGCGCCATAACCTGGCCATGGAGAAACAAGGCAAAGGTGTTAAGAGAAACATGAATAAGTTTAAAAAAACAAGAGCCGCTTACAAACCAAGATATTGAAGCTTTAATCAAGCCACTGGGCATCAAAAATTTTAGAGGTGTGTACATGTCTGATTCTTTACCAGAACAACCACTCAACAAAGAGTGTGGCATTGTTAATTTGGATCAGTTCAAAAATCAGGGCACTCACTGGATTTGTTATCTTAAATATTTAAACAATAAGGCATTTGTGTTTGATTCATTTGGAGGTGTTCCACTTGAAAATTTAGTAAAATATTTAAAATCAGCTAATCTTTATTACAATAATGCCCGTGTTCAAAATTTCAAAGATGTTAATTGTGGACATTTGTGTTTATCTGTTCTTAGATATATGTCTCAAATAAATAAACCATCAATTGAAAATTTTCAAAAAGCCTTGTGGTATTTAAAACATCATGGGGGTATTCCATCTCACCAGCCAAAATTCAATTTTGAAACTCAAATTACATGATGATATAGTGTATCCCAAAACAATAGCTCTCAGAGCATTTTATGGCATGTACTTGATTCCTAATATTACACACCACAACAACAAAATTGCAGTAGGGGATCAAAAATGTCATCACTCCAGGGCAGTATAATCTGTCCACTCTAAATGCTCAATTACCCAGAGGTATAGTATTAACTCAAAATTCTGTCACTCACAGAGTAGAGATTGTATCTGCTACAGAAACAGTGGATCTGGGTACTATAGGAGAGCTGTTAGGCTTTGAGAACAACACAAAACTTGAACCAGCCATCAAACACACTGCTATTAATATACCTAAATTCTTAGCCATAGAGACTCTGAATATTCACTGTAATGTGGCTGAGGGTATGATCACCAAATCAAATGGCATAGGCACTCACAAACAAACTGGCATCATTGCAACATTTAAACCTAATTCTGAATTTATGGAGCCAATCATCTACACTCCATCCCCAACATTATATTTTCCTGTGTGCCATAATAGAATAGATAATATTGAATTGATGGTCACTAATGAAAAAGAAGAATTAGCTGATTTTGCTGGAGCCACAACAACTGCAATCATAGAGATTAATATTTAAATAAAAATACATACAAAAAAAATGGAAAATATTGAGAGTTATGAGCTACAATCATTCCCTCCAAACAGGAGGACATTTGCAAATTTAAATCAACCCAACACAGAAATTGAGGTTGATCTTGATGTAGGGGATGGCTTTATACACCCCCACAGAGCAGATCTATACATCAAATTTGATGTTGTAAAGCTCGATGGAACAGATTATCCGGCAAATTCAAATATAAGATTGGTGGATAATTTTGTGCCGCATCTGTTCTCTGAAATTGAGATCAGAAAGCATGGTGTTGTTATAAACAGAGTGGATTATCCCGGCATTACCTCCACAGCTTTGGCCACACTAAAATTATCCAAAACCGAGGCATCATACTACAAAATAGGTGGATTTTGAGGCTGGTGATAAAATTATATCTAAGAGCCACACAGTGCTGTTCCCTATGCGCCTGTTGCCAGGATTCTTCTCAGATTACAAAGATATTATGTGGAAGGGTGGTTTAAGAATCACATTTAGAAGAGCTGCCAATGATAATAATGCTTTGATGAGGTACAGCACATTAAACTCTACAGGGGAAGCTTTGCCCAATACCCTACCTGATGAAGGCAAATGCATTATTCAGACTATGGAGCTAAGAATCCCAGTTGTTGAATATGAAGCCAGTTATGCTCCTAAATACAAAGCAGATATAATAAAAAATCCACAATTACCTTTACAATTTTATACATATCAATGTGTACAGAAGCCTGCAACTAGTACTTATTATGAGTTTGATGCTACAAATTCATTCTCCAGTATACAATACGACATGCCAGATTTTGTAGTAGTTCTGTTTCAGACTGGAAGACACAATAATCAGGAAAAAAATTCAAGTAGATTTGATAACTGCAACATCAAGAACATATATCTTAAAAATGGCAGAAATGAGGTATTCCCCAGAGAAAATTATAATTTAGACATTTCCAAGGATGATTTCCTTAAATTATATGAAGCATTTACAGCATACAAAAGGGTCACTACTGGCAATACTGACATGTATTACACACCAGATGAATTCAAAGCACAGAGACCCATGTTTGTAATCAACACTTCAAAAAGAAAACAAGTTGTGGTTAATGACAGGACAAACATTAAAATTATCTGTGAATTCCATGAGGCATTACCTGATGACACCATATGTAGTGTTATTCTCACAGGGGAAAAATCATATGTTTATGATGTAAGAAATGAGAGAGTCACAGAACAATTCTAGAAGAGCTCTGCACAATACATTGTTTTAATAATAGATAAACAAATTGAACCTGGTATCTAATTGAACTTAAACCGGAAGTAAATATGTGTGGGTGTGTGGGTGTGTGTATGTGTTAATACGTTTGGCGTAGTTTTAGGTGTGGTCCAAAAAAATATGAAGAGGGGCATATTTTTGACAAGATTATGGACAACAATCTCACAGAAGTGCCTTTTATAAGTGTAGGCAAATCAATCTGAGGGGGGTCATCATTTCTCAGGAACTTCCCGAGGGCATTTTTACAAAAATCTTGGATTAGACGGGGTTCCACACTTGAGCAAAAAGCTCATATGGGCATGTTGAGCTTGTTTTAAGTGTGGGCAAATCTGCCATAGGGGTGTTCATCCTTTCCGGCACTGGTTGTATCATCAATTACACTACTATTCTTTACCAATCGTGGGTTTAAATGTATCTTCTTTGCCAATCTGTGCATTACAGTCACCTAACAGAATTTTCATATCATACTGAGAAAATTTATCAAAGACCTGTTCTAACTCTGTATAAAAATCATCTTTAGTATTATCATCTTTATCTTCCGTTTGTGCATGTATGTTTATTAAACTAATTTTACATCACCTACCCTGTAAAACTGCATATGATATCCTATCATTAATAAATTCTACTGTTTTAAGTGCCGAGATAATTATGTTATTTATGAAAAAGCCTGTTCCAAAATTATGATTTTCAGTACCACCATAGAAAAAACTATAAATTTTGGTTTTACAATTCCCTTCTCCTGGCCACCTAACTTCCTGGACAGCTACTACATCTAATTTATACTTAACTATGTCATTAACTCTACACTTAAATGCCTTAGGCCGGTAAAGGCTCAGAACATTCCAGTTGCCTAATTTAATATCCTTATTCCTAACGTAGATCTTATCCTTAGTCCAGGGACCTCCTAAAGTAGTCCCCATCCGGAGATTCGAACGGGATACTATTTTACCTCCGGAATATTTTACCTTGGTAACATCCATGGCCTTATATTGCTGTTTCTTGACATTATTTTTTTTTGCAGTGCAGAGTTCTCAGCTCTACGCCTAACCCCCAATATGAATGGAGGAACTACTACACAAGACAAACACAAAAACATTAGATAACACAATTACTACACATGACGAACACAAACACATTAGACAGCACAACTACTACACAAGACACACACAAATACATCACAACTATAACACAATATAAACACAAACACACCACAAGTACTACACAATATAAACATAAACAACCTACACACCACAACTACTACACAAGACAAACATAAACAAATTAGACAGCACAATTACGGCGCAAGACAAAACAAACATACTAGACAGCACAACTACTACACAAACATTCTAGACAGCACAACTACAACACAAGACACATACATACACACCACCGATACTACTGAAGACAAACAGAAACACATTAGACAGCATAACTACTACACAAGATAAACACAAACACACTAGACAGCACAAAAACTACACAAGACAATCCCATCCAAAAGTGACTGCTCCCTTAAATCCTGCTTATATTAGGAGGGGTTATAATTTCCCCGTAGAAAAGTGACTGCCCTTTCATGAATATTCAGAACTGAACTTGTTTACATAGAGATTTGGTCATATTTCATCCTACCAGAACGTGAACACTTGGCAGGAACAACCTTACGTAAGTACATATGTTCTGTAGATTTCTTGGTCACAAGGTTGACGGATAACATTCGGGGCTGAATTACTTCGATACTTGGATGCATCACCGTGTCATTAGTAATTTACACAATGGCACTTAATATTCCTTTTAGTGAGTGTCACGAGGAAACTGAAGACGTTGACAGTTATGTCGTAAGGTTAGAGCAACTGTGCGTAGCTCAAAATGTTTCTGAAGAGAGGAGGGTTCCTGTTGTTCTTGCAGTTATGGGTCCAGAAGTTTGTAAAGTTTTACGTAATGTTACTGCACTCGAAGATATTTCTCAGTTGTCGTACAAGACAATTAAACATAATATGCTACGGCATTACAAACCTAAATATAACAAGTTCACAGAGAGATTAGAATTCAGAAAATGCCTTCAAGTACAAGGAGAATTGGTTTCGCAGTTCATAGTTAGGTTGAAACAGCAAGCTTCAAAATGTATGTATAATCAATATCTTGAGGAAGCGCTTGTAGAACATGTTTTCATAGGTGTGCAGTCGGATACGACCTCCAAAAGATTATTATCAGAAAGTGAGTTAACTTTTGCGACATGCCAAGAATTACAGCTTAAAATGCTAGAACGCGAGGTGAGATTATTCCCTAATCCTAAACATACAAATTCATACCACATAAAGTCTAGCTCTTCTTTTCGCGATAAGCCTAATTCATCATATACAAAAGTATCATACTGTTTTCAAGATTCGGGTACGTTAAAGAAACGTGGACAAGTTACACACGAAAAATCTTTCATTAGTCAGTTTGACAATTGTTTAAAATCTAATGTACAAGGACGAAGTCCAGCTTTGAATTCCATCTGTAATTACTGTAAATGCAAAGGACATTGGAGTAGTAAATGCAGAAAGAAACAAAAGATTAAAGGTATTAAATCTGTGAAGAAGGTATCCATAGCGCACCTACGTTATGGAAATACTGATGAGAAGTTTCCAGATAACCTAACAGCTCTCACCCTAACTCATGTAAAGGTAGAAGCGCTCCCAACATTCTGTATTATCTGGTTCAACTGAACGTGTGGTAACTTCATCGCAAAGTTCGGCAAACAATGTATTTTCTTCTGGAAATTACGCAATTAGCTTATCTATAAATTCACGGGTTATCCAATGTGAGATAGATACTGGTTCAGCTATTACAATTTTCAATGTATGATATTCCGAACAAACAGTTTTCGGAATGTACAATTTCTGCTACAACCATCAGACTTAAATGAGTTAACGATGGTTATGTACAAGTTGTGGGACAATCTACAGTTATACTTGATTTAAATAATCAACAGTTTTCATTACCTGTTATCTTATGCAAAGAGCCGTTAACACATCCACTCATAGGAAGGTCTTGGTTAGATGTGATCAATCCTTCCTGGAATATATTATTATTCACCAACAACATATCATTTTCTAACACTACAAGCTTGGTAGCTGCTACAAGTTCAAAAGCTGATACAAGTTTAGGAGAAAATGCACCGAATTTTCGAAGTGGACCGTCGTCTACGTGGCGTCCTGCTTCTGTAGCCTCGGAAAGGTGGCAACTTTGATCATTTATTTCTCGCGAGACGCAAGTTCCTTATCATTGTTGATGCATACAGCAAGTGGACAGACGTGTGGCCAGTGCACACCCAAGATGCCAAGGAGTCTGTGCGTTGGATTTTACATGTGTGCACCTAGGTGTACCTAAAACTGTAGTCTCCGAGAACGGTCCGCTTTCACGTCACTAGAATTCCAACGGTTCTGCCAGTAGTACGGTATTTCTCATGTCACACCTCCACCATACCATTGTCCCAGTAATGGTCTTGCAGGGAGATAAGCGCGGACAGTGAAGAATGGTTTAAGTAAACTACTACACGACAAACCAACATGAGTGATTTGGAATTAGATACAGGAATTGCTGACCTTCTTGCTATGCTGCACAACACACGTCTTGGTAAAGCAGAGAGTTTACGCTCTGCCTCTTTGTTGCGGCACAGACCACGTTTCTGGTGGGAGGATGACACTTTAACAAAGTCCAAAGAGATGTAAACGCATCTCCTTTCAAGAATCGCGTGAGACATCATGAAGATAATCAATTCTTTTCAAAGAAGAGGTATCAAAAGAATGACGCAGTGTGGGTTCAGTCACCAAGGCACGGAATTCTAAATCATATTCCAGGTGTAATAATATGTTCGGTAGCATAAAGCATCCAATTCAAGGTCCTATTAGAGGAAGGTACTACGAGGGTAGTACAACCTAGATGGTTTCGGCAGTGTATGTTACTGAGAACAGACCCATTAGCTGATGGCGACATGACAACGCCCCAGATGGAAGATGAAACAAGACTGAAGCCACCCCTAGTTTTCTTCCAGCCGGATCATCGAGGACTTCAACCCCTCAACCAAGGAGATCGACAAGGGTTCGATATCCACCTGACCGATATGCTTACAGGGTTACCTAACGATATCTGGTTTAGGAGTCTTTTGTATGTCTTTCTTGTTCATGTCACTAATGTTATAGTGACCTTAATTTTTCTTGTTCAGATCACGAATGTTATTCTAACCATCATTTATTTTTTTAACCTGCTTAGAGGCATGTTGTGGTTGAGCATTATAGTATGTATAATCATGTAACTACGAAGAAGAAGAACATAGATTTTCTATAGTCTGTTGTTGATTACGATAGAGTTAGTTTCAGATTCCTCTGGCGCCATGTTGTACGCATGTTGAAAGTTACTAAACCTCGTTTGTGTTTTTATGTACAGGACGTATTTTATTTCGTCTGTCCGTGATTTCACAAGTACCTAAGCATTCTTCAATCACTCGGGAATTTTCAGTAATGTGCACCCTTCCATAAATACTGCAAATACATATGTAATTTATATAATGTGTTGTCATAACTGATGGGTAACAATTACGATTTACAATAAACAAATAATATATAAAGCATATATATGGACTACACATAATGCAGCATATTTTTTATGGTATATTTATTTTTTAATTTATTAACGCCTTGTTTTAAATTGCGGAGTTAAGGCCGTACAAAGCCATTTCTTCCACTCAACCATACACATAAAATTATACATTATTATATTATACACAAAGTACATTAAGTCGTTTCACATAATTCCACTCACACACATTATACTCATACACACAAGTCTTAAAGCCCTGAATATAACACACAAAATACAAAATATATAATACACAAAATACGATATTGGAATGCAAAATTTAAAATTGTATAGAATTAATTACAAAGTATTTTAAGAATTAATGCTCTTGCTTATGCCCTTTGGTCTGCTTGACAGGGGACGATCTAACGATAATTCTGAAGAGAGTGGCGAACACGTCTGCTAAAGGAAGCGACGGAGCTTCCTGTTCTAGTGCTTTCTGGCAACTGATTCCATAGTCTTAGAGCCGATACAGAGAAAGAGTTGGAGAAGAAGATTGATTTGTGGACGGGGATAGAGAGAGATGAGGAGCTGCGTGATCTGGTGTCGCGATCGTGAAATTCGTGAATAAATTGGAAGCAAGAGTGGAGATAGGAAGGTGACTTGAGGTTGTGAACTTTGTAAAGTAAAATCAGTGTCTGCAGCGTTCGTCTTTCTTGCGTACGTAGCCACCCCAATTTGAGAAAGTAAGGTGATAAGTGGTCCAAATATATATTTTAAATGAAAAATGTATCGTACGCAGCCATTTTGAACACTCTGCAGACGTCTAGCTGACTCACCTGTTAAGCCGGAATACGCTAAGTCACAATAATCTAAATGGCATAAAACTAGGGACTGACATAGTTTGGCCTTGATAGAGGTGGGGAGGAACTTGCCCATGCGTCTTATAGAATACAAAGATGCGAAGGCTTTTCTGCACGCCGAACTTGTGTGACGTGACAATTATAAATTTCCGTCTAATACAATTCCCAGATCTTTAACAGTTTGGTTAAATGGAATGTGAGTCGAATCTTTGATTACTTTTGCAAACTCAAATAATTTAATTGTGAAAAGTACCACTCTTAAACATAAAAATATCCATAAATATACCTGGTCTTCTCCAGATGGTAAAACCCATAATCAGATAGATCATATTCTCATTGAAAAGAGAAGGCATACTAGTATAATTGACGTTCGTACACATAGAGGTGCTGACTGTGCCAGTGACCATTATTTAGTAATTGCTAAATTAAGAGAAAGTCTCTCAGTGATAAATCATAAGCAACAAAATCTAAAAGTTCTAAAATTTGATACAGGAAAGTTTACTGATAAAAGAAATAAGAAAGATTACCAAATTAATCTGTCAAATAGATTTGATGTTTTGCAGGATTTAAATGATGATGAAAATATAAATGAAACAGACGTAAATAAGAATTGGGAGCACATACGTAATGCAATAGAATCAGCAGCTAAAGAAAGTATAGGATACCATAAACCGAGAAAAAGTAAGCCATGGTTTGATAATGAATGTCATAATCTAATAGAAATAAGAAATCAGGCTAGACTTAGGTGGTTAAATAACTCTGATGATACAAATCTAAACAATTATAATAGAATAAAGCGAGAAGTTAACCGCACGTTTAGAAGTAAAAAAAGAGATTACTTGAAAAACAAAATTAACGAAATTGAAACAAACAGCAAAAATAAAAATATCAGAGATTTATATAAAGGTGTAAATGAGTTTAAAAAGGGGTGGGAACCTAAAGTAAACTTGATAAAAGATAAAGACGGTGATTTTCTAGCTGACCCAAGTGATATTCTAAATAGATGGAAGAAATACTTTAATGACCTTTTAAATGCCCATGTAGGAGATAAATCAGAAGTAAATGAAGTGAATACAGCAGAACCTTTAGTTCCAGAACCTAACTTGACTGAAGTTAAAGATGCTATTAAAAGGCTAAAGAATAACAAAGCACCCGGCATTGATTTAATACCAGCTGAGTTAATTAAATATGGTATAAATTCATTAATATGTGAAATTTATAAATTAATTTGTTTAATATGGAATAAAGAAGAAATCCCTCAACAGTGGAAAGAATCCATAATTGTTCCTGTGTTTAAAAAAGGTGATAAAATGAACTGCAATAATTACCGTGGAATTTCTCTACTCTCAACAACATAGAAAATATTATCTAACATTCTTTTAACAAGACTAACCCCATATGCTAATGAAATTATAGGTGATTATCAATGTGGATTTAAACGTAACTGATCAAATACAGATCAAAGTTTTCACATCAGACAGACACTTGAAAAAAAGTGAGAATATAATCAGAATGTCCATCAGCTATTCATTGATTTCAAAAAAGCATATGATTCGGTCAATAAATTATTATTATTATTATATAAATTATATAATATATTAGTAGAGTTTGGAACACCTAAGAAGCTTGTTAGTATGATAAAAATATGCACCAGTGAAACTGAAAGTAAAATTCGTGTGGTATTAATATGTCTGACAAATTTACAATTCATGATGGGTTAAAACAAGGAGATGCATTTTTCCATTGCTCTTTAGTTTTGCCTTAGAATATTCTGTTAGGAATGTAAAAGAAACTAAAGAAGGACTAAAATTAAATGGTGTGACTCAGTTGTTAGCATATGCAGATGATGTAGACTTACTGGGGGATGATGTGAATACAATTAAGAATAATGCTAAAATATTTTTCAAAACTGCTAAAGAGATAGTTTTGGAAGTTAACAAAGAGAAAACTAAATATATGCTTACAGGCCGAAACCAAGTGTAAGGTAATAATCAAAATCTAATTATTGATAACAACTCGTTTGAACCAGTTTCCAAATTCAAATACTTAGGAGTAATATTAACAAATGAAAATTATATTAAAGAGGAAATAAAAAGTAGGCTTAATTCAGGAAATGCATGTTACTTCTCTCTTCATAAACTTTTGTCTCTCGTTTAATATCTAAGAAACTAAAAGTTAAAATATACAAAACAGTAATTTTGCCTGTAGTATTATATTATTGGTCCCTTACATTGAAAAGGAACATAAATTGAGAGTATTTGAAAATAAGTTGCTTAGGAAAATCTTTGGACCTAAAACGGATGAGGAGACAGGTGAGTGGAGAAGGTTATATAATTTAGAACTACATAATTTGTATTCCTGTGCAGGTATTATTAGAATAATTAAATCAAGAAGATTTATGTGGGCAGGCCATGTGGCACGAATGGGAGAGGAAAGAGGAGTTTACATCAGGATTCTTGTTGGGAAACCTGATGGTAAGAGACCTGTAGGAAGGCCAAGACGAAGATGGAGGGACAACGTTGAGATGGATCTAAGGGAAATCGGTAGGGATGGAAAAGAGTATATAGAACTTGCTCAAGATAGGGAAAGGTGGAAGGCCTGTGTTGCTGCAGCCATGAACCTTCGGGTTTAAGAAGGCTAGGGAGTTAGTTAGTTAGTTAGTTAGTCGAATCTACAAGAATGGAAGGCTGAATGTTAAGATCTACGTAACGTTTCAGTTTATCGGAAGTAATAAAAATTGCTTGTGTTTTATTAGGGTTAATATGCATGCCATTGTGTAGCGACCAGTTAACAATACTCTCTATATCTTCATTAACCTTGGTAATGCCATAGCTTGACATTACTGGTGGTGCAGAATAGTACAACTGGAGGTCATCGGCATACAGGTGATAACGGCAGTGTTTCAAGATATTTGGCACATCATTAATGTACAAAGAAAATAATAAAGGGCCGAGTACGCTTCCTTGCGGAACGCCACAGGTTATCTCAGATAGCGCCGAGCATTTGCGAACCTAAACCACCCTTTGTTTACGTCCTGTTAAGTAGGATTTGACTCTGTCGGTTGCAGAGGTGGTGAAATTAAAAAATGATGTTAGCTTGGAAATGAGAATATCATGGTCGAGTGACTGGAAAGCTTTTGTGTAGTCCAATAAAACTTAAACTGTCGCCTGTCTGCAGTCCATAGCTTGTCTGACGTCGTCGGTTATGTGAGTCATGGCGGTGCTAGTGCTGTGATTAGGTCTAAATCCCGACTGAAACGGAGCCAGAACTTCATTTGTATGTCGGCTGATTTGGTCGTGAGCAATGTATTCTAATGCTTTCGATATCGCGGGAAGAATACTGATAGGTCGGAAATTGTCAACGGAAGTGGAGGGGTCAATCTTGGCGAGAGGAAGAACGTGTGCTATTTTCCACTTATCTGGAAAAATACCAGAGCGCAGAGAAAGATTAAAAATGTCAGTGATGTATGGCAATACATGAGGTAAAATCATCTTTATTAGTCGCAATGGGAGGTTGTCGGCTCCTTCAGAACCAGATTTGATCCGACCGATTGCAGTAGCAACTTGGAACTCATAGACTGGGTTAAAATTATACTCTATCATTTCTGTTTTGTGGTTTGCTATAGCTCTAATAGTAACATTTTTGGCATCGTTGTTCATTGAATTAGAGAGAGAGAAATGTGTATTTAATTCATCAAGGGACGAAACACGAGTAGGATCTACGTTACGTTTCTCTCCTAGCCCTAGATTTCTTAAGTTATTCCACAGCATTCGGGGGCTGCCTTGCATATTAAATAATGCGTAAGAAAGCCTCCTCTTTGCGTTGCGCACAGCCTGATTACATTGATATCTCAACAAGCGGTAGTTATTAAAACTATTTAAAGTATTTGGAGATTTGAGGCGCTTGTCAGATTTAATTATGGGGTGATCCGAATCGCGCTCCGCCATAAGTGCAAGAATACTGTTGGTCATCCAGGGGGAAGCAGGCCGCGTGACGCGTTTTTTCTTTAGTGGAGCATGTTTGTCGAAAAGGTGTAAGATTAGACTATTTAATTCATTAAGCTTATCGTTAATATTAGTGAAGCTGTATATTGAATTCCATGGGGTTCTTGTAGCATATTCGTTTAGTGAAGCGAGGTTAATTTTCTTTAACTCGCGGTATTCAATTATGTTTGGCTTGGATTTCGGAACATTGAGCGAGTAAGCGACGTAAATAAGGTCGTGGAACGAGAGACCGCAGGCGCTCGTTTGTCCATGTTTGGTGATTCGAGAGCAGTCTCCTGTTAAGATGACATATAGCCAAGAATGCGAGGTAGGCGTGTGGAAGGTAGGATCGAGCTTCAAAATATTTAGATTGTAAGAAGAGATAGCAGCGTTACTTACTTCAGGTTTGTCAGTTTCTAAATGAAAATACAGATCGCCCAGTAATAATACATGTGAATACATGGGAATGAGTTTAGCCAGTTCCTCCTCACAATTTACAAAGCACGTTATATTCAATCGAATAATGTTTACAAAGCAATATTAAAAAAAAATTAAAAAGTTCCACCGTGTAAATCAATAATTACGTTGATGAAACCCATTGACTGTTCCAATTGAAGTATTTCCTCTTAATTGTACGCAGTGTATTTGCTCATTTCCACTTCTAACTAATGACAAGCATAAAGGATTAGGCGGAAGTGAGAATTTCACTTACGTTCTTGCAGGATTTCTCAGGTCAAAACCTGATATTTAAAATGCCTTTAACCCCCCCCCCCCAAAAAAAGTCTACCTCCGTCGCAGAATGGTTAGCACAGCGAGCTACGCCGCCAGCGGTCCCGGAATCAAATCCCGTCTTTGGCAAGGTTGTTCTTTGTGAGCGTCATATCATCAGTTTCACCATATCATCATTGTCACGATTAGCCAAAAGTGAGAGAGGTAAGCGACGCAAAATTTCAAAATTGAAATCACGTTTGTGACAATAGTAACTTTCACTAAAAATTAGTATTGCAAATTGCTAAATCAGGCAACAGAAAATATACCCATGCAAGCGCAGCAGAAAACAGTAACATTTAAAGGTTCATTGGGTTAATAGTTTAGCTTATTTGTTTAAAAAAACATAAAAAAATCGTGTACATAATCGATGTGTACGTCGGTACGTATAGTACGTATAGTATATATATCCTACTCAATAATATATCTATCGAGCGAATAGAAAATAATTACATTGTTTGCATAATTGAATTCTAAGCCTTCATCAAAAGTGGCACATATAAAACGGATGTAAATTAATTCCAATTCTGGATCAGTCTGCGACTGCCGGTAAAAAAATAATGTGTTTCATATTTTGGAATTTTTTATTCTTCACCTAATCAGATACTAGTTACATAAGCCTACCGACTGGTTACTTAATTTATTAAAAATGCATGGCGGAAGCCATGTTGGAGATGGATGTGGTAATATGCGACCTTTCAAAATTAAAATAAGAAAAATTCCACATGTAAAGCAATTATATCTTTTAGCGTAAAATACAATCTTAGAATAGAAAACAGACAATGAAACATGCAAACAACGTGTCCATAGAGGCATACACAAACATTTCCTCTAACTTCTGTTACATCACCTACATTTGACTGAAGAGAGAAAAATAATCTGTATAAGATTAACGTCCCCCCTCCGTCTCTTCTCCCTATATGTTCCTCTCCTGCTGGTCTGTCTTTCTTTTATGAACTGAAGTTACGTTAAACAATAGCCAAAGCCCGGAACAAAAAATGTGAGATTCAACAGAGTTGGTAGCAATGATGCTCCAAGGGTTCCATAATGATAGCATAATAACAAATATATACATTGGGTGTTAGAATGATAGTGGTGTAAATGGCCTTCACAATGATATCGGACTGAATTTTATAGAGATTTATCCAAATTTTAGAAATAAAGTAAAACAGGCTTCTCAGTACGATATGACATATAAATATACACGTTAAAAAACGAGTATACTTCAGTGGTTGCAACACTCCTGCAGAGTGTTGTGGTTTCCGCAATGATACCGTGATTTATAATATATATATATATATATATATATATATACATATATATATATATATATATATATATATATATATATATATACATATATATATATATATATATATATATATATATATATATATATATATATATATATATATATATATATATATATATATATATATATGTGTGTGTGTGTGTGTATATCACAAAATTCCATAACTTCAGCTTATTCTTAATTTTTAAACTAAGCCCCTCAAGTATGCACCTTCACAAGAGGATCTGAATATATTTACTTGTTTGTGCTAATCTTAATACAATAATGTTTTGCGAAGATGATTTGATTTGAGCACAAAGTAGGTCAAGGATGTTTCAATTTTCCCTTATTTCCTTAGATGCACGGCAATTTTTCCCATGATTTTAACGAGGGTAATTACGTAGCAGGTACACTAAGAATTTCCTCTTTCCGCAAGGAAAAACATTAATTAGTACACTGATGCATGCAACAAATAATAAGTAAGTTTTGAGTATGTTCAATGAATGAAATAGTTTAGTAGGAAAATTAGTAAACACGTTTATTATATTGAACAAATTACACATCTGCCACCAAAGTACAATGTGAGTTTACTGTTTTTTGTATCAATACAACAATAGAAATAAAGCTTGTCCTACATTGTTTAGGATAGCTGATATTTTAATTTCGAATGTTTCGTCTCAATTATTTTTAGCTGGAGATATATTTTATAACAACAGCTCTATACGCTCAAAGGCATTGTTTAACAAATGGAGATGAACTTTAAAACTACTATGCTCATTTGCTACAACCACGATATTTAATAGAATTGTCTTGTGTGCTTATACAGAAGTAATATGCGTGATAAAATTATGACAGTAATATAATTCAATAACAAATAAAATATGAACGTCAGTTGTGCATATCTATGCAACCCGTGAAAACTTCTAACGCATAATGTATATATCATCCATGAACTTTTCCATATATGGGCATATGACCTTGACGCGATTTGGAAGATGAAATATACACTCCCCCACAATTTAAAACTGGGCTGCGAGTAACGTTCGTTTACATTTATGATATTTTCCAAATTTTCAAAGTGATTTATACTATTTTTTGTATTTATCTCATATGAAAAACTAACTTTTCAGAGCAATTGCTTCGTCCGCAATCGCGTTCAGACAACGTTGATCAAAACAACAATTTCGCTATCTTCTCACACGGTACACTCGCTAGCATGCTTTCGTTATTCGTCACGAATTAGGTTACGATAACATGAGCTCATGCGACACTTTATGAAGTAAAGCCGCTTACCTCCATGGTGTGGTTGGGAGTTGAGAACCATTCACTTTCCATGACTTTCCATTTCGACCATTTCAATCGCCCAGCTGACACATCAAATCTTACGCATATGCCAAACTCTTCTCCCTATGACCATGGTTGAAAGTCAATCCGCCATCACCATCTATCCGTCGCACGAACGCTAATATTGAAGGATTTGTACCTCAGAATGCTAATAACGAAGCACCTTCTTTCCCATCTTCCTTTGCGGCAACCACAGTTCTCTTTATCTCTCTTCCACAACACGTTTGTAAACAGCTTGATTGACATTTCAGTGAATGCTTTTGATAACACTATTTACATTTGTGAGCGCATTAAGGATCCCTGTGTATCCTTAACATTAATATTTTGAATTATCAGCTTTCGTAAAAGTATAAAGTGTAACACGCTGTATATTTCATTGCATCATTTTTCGTGTGCAGATTGCGGAACCCGGTCAAATCAACTTCTGATCGAAATGTCATATTGCGAACGCCAACACAAAGCCTTTTGCGTATATACTCTATGTGATCAGAAGTATCCGGACACCCACCTGAAAATAAAGTACAAGTTTGGGCAACCCTCCATCGGGAACACTGGCAGTCAATATAGTGTTGGCCCACCCTTAGCCTTGATGACAGCGTTCACTCTCACAGGCATACTTTCAATCAGGTGGCGGAAGGTTTCCTGAGGAATGGCAGCCCATTCGTCGCAGAGCGCCAAAATGAGAAGAGGTATTGATGTGGATCGGTGTGGTCTAGCACGAAGTCGGCATTCCAAAACATCCCAGAGATGTTCTATGAGTTTCAAATCAGGACTCTGCGCAGGCCAGTCTATCAGTGGGACGTTGTTGTCGTCAAACCACTCCCCCACAAGACAGGTACAGCAGTAAGGCATGCTGCTGCACGTATGTAGGTTCATTTCATTTGTAATATCCAAATAATATTGTCATGTATTATTTCGTTGAATATTTAACAGAACTGTGCTATAAAACAAAAGAGATAAAACATGTAGCCACATCTATTATATTCGTCTAAATTCAGGGAATGAAAGTTGAACGTATCCAAGAAGATACATTACCCATTTTAGCATAATTTGATTTTGGGACCAGATTGTAATGAATATACCGGTTGGTACATTAGTCCCGGAATGGTCACATATAGTGAGAAATACACATCGAATCGGAAAACGAAAAAATACTTATTTAATATGTAAAAGAAAGCTCTTCAATGATATCACACTTGATTCCCCTGGGGGTGAGGCGGGGGGGGGGGGGCAACTGTAAAATTTTAAATAGAAACCCCCGTTTTGTATTGTAGAATCGGAGAGAGGACTTCATTCCGAGTCCAACAAGCTATCAACCATCCTCCTAGTTCAATTAGGAACGGAGTTATGGCGATTTTAAATTTTCACAAAAAAAAGGAAATAAATAAATAAATAAAAATAAAAAAAAACATACTTAAAAATTTCATAAAACCCAAAAAATTTCAAAGGGATGTATCTCAACCCCTAATTGAGCTAGAGAGAAAGCGATTGCAGATTCGGAATCTGCGTGTGATCGTAGAGCCCCCCCCCCACCTTTCCATATACTCTATTGGAAGAGAGGTCTTGACGTGCATATTCCGTTGTCTTTTTTGGTTGTTGTTTTTTTTTTCTGCGAGAATTTAAAATCGCTATATCTCCGTTCCTAATTGAGCTAGGAGGATGGTAGATTGCTCGTTGGACTCGGAATGGAATCCTCTTTTCGATTGTATAATACAAAATGTGGTTTGCATTTAAAATGTCACACCTAATGGGGGTGGGGCGGGGGGGAATCAAGTGTGATATCATTGAATAGCTTTCTTTCACTTTTTCACATGTATTTGTTTGTTTTCCAATTCGATGTGAAGTTCTCATGATATGTGAGAGTTCCGGTACTTTTGGACCACCCGTTATGAGATATTGTACATATACAATATTATGTCTTCAACATCTTTCAATAAGAGCTACTTCAAAAATCTATTTTTTGTCAGGCGCTATATTCAATGCATAAATTCTAGTTATTTCATAATTCATTCTTCTTTTATATGTTGGAGAAGGCAAGGAAAATGAAAAAATGTTGGCTCATGATGGTGCTGAATGTGATTCATGATTAGATGAAATTTATATTAAAAAAAAACTCTCAAAGGATCACATTTGACTGACTGGGATTCGAATCCAGAACCTTTGATGGCAAGATAGTGAGTTGACCACTAAATGGACAAGCTTACAGAAATGGCAGGTTTTATATTACCATATAGGTGTACAAAAATACTTTTCAATTCGAATTATTCTATATATATATATATATTAGAAAATTAAATTTGAATGTTTTATAAGACTCTTAGAAGCCAGGAAAAACCTTGAGAATCATTCCACCTTACATAGAATTTCTGACTTGGGAAGTTCTTCAAGTGAAGGTGAGCATACTGCAAATTACTGTGATCCTATATTAGTTGTCCCCATGTTTAAGTTTAGAAGTTGGTTGCCATGATCCGCCGAAGATATTTCGATGTAAATTTAGCACAACTACAATATAGTAGTTATGGTACCGCCTTGGGGTCGATAAATAAATTGATTGGAAAAGATTGATCAAAGATCGATTGATGACGCAGCATTTTTTTGTGACGTCACAAAATGGGCGGGGCTTAAGTTTGTGAGGAGCGTTTTGATTGGTTGGAGGAGGGAATTCGGGTTTTTCCCGTGGCGGTTGGTCGGTAGTTTCCGGTGTCTGAAAACAGATGGCGTTGATGAGTCAGAAAGTCTGGGTTGGGGAGGAGGAAAAGTAGGCGACGCGGTGACGGTTGGTTTTCTCGTAATTGGAGTACGTGTTTCCGGTGTCTGACAACAGGTGGCGTTGATGAGTCAGAAATTCTTTTTTCCCGTGACGGTTGGTGGGTAGTTTCCGGTGTCTGAAAACAGATGGCGTTGATGAGTCAGAAAGTCTGGGTTGGGGAGGAGGAAAAGTAGGCGACGCGGTGACGGTTGGTTTTCTCGTAATTGGAGTACGTGTTTCCGGTGTCTGACAACAGATGGCGTTGATGAGTCAGAAATTCTTTTTTCCCGTGACGGTTGGTGGGTAGTTTCCGGTGTCTGACAACAGATGGCGTTGATGAGTCAGAAATTCTTTTTTCCCGTGACGGTTGGTGGGTAGTTTCTGGTGTCTGAAAACAGATGGCGTTGATGAGTCAGAAAGTCTGGGTTGGGGAGGAGGAAAAGTAGGCGACGCGGTGACGGTTGGTTTTCTCGTAATTGGAGTACGTATTTCCGGTGTCTGACAACAGATGGCGTTGATGAGTCAGAAATTCTGTGAATTTGGGTGTTTCCGTTGTTTGAAGAGAGATGGCGTTCATGAGTCATTGTTGGGAGGAGGTGTTTTTCTCGGGCGGCCGTTGATGAGTTTGAAATTCCAGGAATTGGGTGTGGTCTGAAACATGCCCGAATATGTTTTAGATTGATGAGTCATTCTGGGGAGGAGATGTTTTTCTCGGGCGGCCGTTGATGAATTTGAGTGATGGATAAACGGCAAAAAGAGTAAAAGGAGAGAGAGCGTCTAGATGTAAAGAAAATAAATAGAGTAAAAAAAGTAGGTTTCACGGAGGGGGTGACTCTGCATAGTGTACCAGGGCAGGAAGAAGATAGGAGAGGCACGTGGGCGTTGGATGCTCTGCGGAAAACGATGCGTGCCGAATATAATTCGAAAATACGTCACGGAGACAGTACTATATAAAAAAGAAAAATTGTGTACGTACCACAGAACTGTTGATCGAAGTCTACCGACTGGAGATCGTAACCGAGACTGGCACATCTGTTGCGACAGTGAAGAAAATTGAAAAGGTAAGAGACAAATATTTAGTTTTAATGTTCTACCTAGAACAATGCAAATCGCTGGTCAAAGACTACCATCACCTTCACACAGTGAGAATCGTAAACATAAATACATCTTTCTTTTGAAGCAGACAGCTTGAAAGGTGTGAAAATAAAAACGGTACCTGTGTCATCAACAGTTTAATGCAGAAGAGGATGACGTTTAACAGTGATCGATGGTGGGGGGTCAGCTCCCGGTCCTCTTCTGCTGGGGTTGGGAGAGAGGGCGTATAGCGTCCCTCCTCCTCTTCTTCAACCACATCGGTGACGTCGTCCTCTTTTTCCTGCTCTGACAAAACAGGAGAAACAGTAGGAGAAATAGGAGGAGAAACAGGAGGCACCAGTTGGCGCTGCCGATTGGCTCTAGCGTCATTTCGATTACGCATTCTGAAAAACAAAATATAAGAAGTAAAATATATTCCGTTCCATGTAGATATCGGCTAGAAAGAAAAGTTATCAGATATGTATCATATATAATCGGAAAAACAGCATGCTAGAATAAACGATGTTATCAGAAGTAAACTGAAAAAATAATTACCTGGCTCTACACCGACGGAGATTGGCGTGGAGCCTTTCCCTGTTCCGGGTACGTCGAGCCCGAAAAATAGCGGGCGCACGCTGTTGGGCCTCCTCAATTCTATTTTCTTCCTCCAGGTACCGCTCAATGTACCTCGTAGCCTCTGCGAAATGCGCAGCGCCTTCAGTGCCTGCCTGATGTCGATAATATGCATTTCGCAGAGCCTCCCCGTGATGGATTATGTGTTATTGAAAATATGTGTGAATTAATGTATGAAAGTGATTAATTTGTGTAAAACATAATTAACATATTTTCTGTCTAATTTCAGATGTCGACACTCCCCCTTGGATTCAGTTTGGTGTACGGCGATGTCAAGGAGACGACAGCAAGTCCGACAGAACGAAGGAACGTATGGAGCAAAACACATGCAAGACAGGTTGAAAAACACATCTGCAATTATGTGAATTTTAGTGAAGAAAACGGGCTGGCGGAAGAGTTAATGACTAAATTAGAAGAGACATGTAAAGATATCGAGGTATCACTGGACTGTTTGGTCAAAATGTTAACTTACATTGTTGACAAAAAACGAGATGCGCTAGTGTTTGGCGATTTTATAGAAAATGTACAGAAAGCGCAATATGTACCTTCCCATCTTTCTTTAAGAATATGTTTTGAATTAATGGAGGTGTTGAAAGGTGTGGGAAATGAGAAGGGTGAAAATAAGAAGATGGGAGAAACAGGGGAAGATATGCATGAAAGAATGATGGAAATGTTGAAGAAAAGGAAACTTAACGAGTAACTAACACATACTAATACACTAACATCTACCAGTAGTGTAACAACATATGTAAAAATATCTAATAACCTCTAGTACAAGTTGAAATAAAAAAGTTTGTATATGTAGAAAACTTGTAACTTTTCTGTAGAAGTTCAATGTGTTAATAAAAGATTTTGTACAGAACAATATTGTTTTTGTATATAAATAGTATTATATTAGAATGCCTAAGACAGGATACAAACCCCAAAAGTTTAATGAAAAAAGTACCACGAATCATGAAATTAACTATGTTTTGATAAAAGAGGTACCGGATTCGAAACCCTCCAGACATGGTTCGAATCCTGCAATTGCCTATGTTTGCATAAAGAAAACCCGGATTCGAATCCCGCTCAGGTATGGTTGCGAATGTCGACGGAGACCCTGGATTCGAATCCTGCAATTAACTAAGGTTCCCTAAAAACATGTTTGATTCTGGTCAGGTATTGTTTTGAAATGTAAAAGGGTACTTACAACATGTAATAAATCTTGGCCATCCATGTTGCTGCCCAGATGAAAAGGAGATGAACTGGAGGGAAGGATGTCTGCAGAAGGAATTCTATCGACTTCCTTATGGAGACACACAGATGCATTTATTTTTTGCAACGTACGTTACAAGTCTGCATATGAGATCACGACGTTTTTGTGAGGCACAACAGTTCCTTCATGAATTTCACAGAAGTTCCTTGTTCTGTGTCAGCACATGTTCTACGAACAAGACTTCCTTATAGAGACGGACATCTGGTATCATATTTTGCAAAGCGGTTTCGTAATTTCTTTATTTTCAATCGGAGACCCACCTTCCGAACACTCTAACGAAAGGTCTCGACGTGCAGATTACGAATATATAATCAGATTCGCTCTACGTCAATTAGGGGAGGAGCTAGAGCGATTTGAAAATTTCGATTTTTGCAACTCTTATGAGTCAGGAAGACATCTGCGTTGAATAACAGAATGTGTCACTGCTAAAAGCCATCTTGTAAAGACGGTTAATTGATTCCGAGAATTTACGTGAGCCTTCATATCAGTCAGGAAAACATCTGCTGAAGACGTTTGACGATTTCTGAGAATTTTACTTGAACAGTCATATCCGTCAGGAAAACATCTGGTGAAGACGGTTAACTAGCCGCAGTAGAACCGTTAGGAACGGAAATAACTGCTTTGTCATTCTTGCGTATATAAAGAAAGGCGTTCTCTCCACTGCACAGTGTTCGTGAAACAGTCATCGTACGATCATGGATGTACAGTTATCCGCTGACGATCTGTTAGCACGTTATCGTGATGGATATTACACAACACATGGACAGTTGCGGGAAGTGTTGACGATCATCGCGCAAAAAATCATCGCGGAAGAAAGTATCTCCCTAGTAGAGGAGTATGACCGTCTACTACAGACCGTGACATCATTCGTACCCGATCTTACCGGAGAAGGATGGAGAGATATTTCCGAAGAGTCGCCAGGCCTGTCATCGACACCCAATCCCGTATCCAGAGTTGCCGAGGAGAAGCAGATTGCCGTCACATCACCAGGAACTTCCAGAAACACCGCATCCGGATCAGACCCGGAACCTTTACCAGGACCGTCATGGAGACCGGATCCCTTACCCTCAGCAGAACCGTCATCCCAAAGTGCTTCTGTATCAGATAGAAGAGGTAAGAACAGAAAACGTGATACAGTGCCTCGTGAACAAATAGGGAACATAATATTACATAACATTCAAGAACGTGAATATCCCAAATTCCGTTCCAAAGGACGTCGTGTAGAATTCAGTTTCTCCCACCCTCCAGAAAATGTCGATCCTCACACATGGATCCGTGAAGGTGTCGAAAATCTTCTCACCTATGTTAAGAAAGACACCAAGGATGAAGACAAGATAGGTTTATCTCTCTCTTACATATCTGACCCCACCGTGAAAGATATTTATGTCGGGTGGCACACATGTGATCAGTTACACAGTGATAAGGTGTGGAACATTATGTATAAAATATTGCAGAGCGCGAAAACATTCACGGCTACAGACCGTTTAATTTTGCGCGCCGACCATGTCGACATACCTGTCGGAGGTGGCGGAGGTAAAAAAAAACATATTGTTTACCTAATTACATGCTAAGCATGCGAAAAAGAAGTGTCGTCGGTGTGCCGAATAAAAAAAACACTCTGTCTAGCTGAAGCTTCGATCATAGGAAAATCCCATGCTGATAATTATCCGTTCTATTCACAGTATCGAAGAAATAGAAATCTTCCGAAACCTGTTTTCGAACTTATGCGCAAAGCAGATGTAGATCTCACAGACAACGCGTGTGCAGGAAGTGGAATTCCTGAACTGAGAAAATTTCAGCAAGTTCTTACAGAATATAAAATTGTTGTATACAACAATCTTCGTGATGTGAAAGATGTTTTGTTTGAAGGACAGGTTGAAAATGCTTCCAAATATATATACCTTCTCTATGATAACACTCGACAGCATTATGATGTGATAGTAAACCGTGTTGGAGCATTTGCGGCAAAACAAGAATGTCGTGGGTGTAACGAACTCATATTTCGAACAGCTCATAACCATCTGTGTAAACATTTATGTTCTATGTGCCGTTCAACTCCACCGTGTGTGCCTGAACAGGGTGTTCGCAGAATATGTCAGACATGTCACAGAATTTTCAAAAATGAGAACTGCTTCACAAATCACGTTTCTACACCATTCCGAAACGGTACAGTCTGTAGTGAAATCCAGCAGTGTCCCCGATGTTTCAGAATTATTCTAACACACAATACATATGAAAAAGTGCATAAATGTAACATGAAATACTGTAGTCTATGCAACTGCGTGAAACCTATAAATCATTTCTGCTACATGGCTATACCAAAACCTAAACAGAATTCAAAATTTCTATATATATTTTACGATTTTGAATGTTACACAGATATTCCTCACTCCGAGAAAGAGAAAACTTTTCTTCATGTTCCTAATGTTATTGTGGTGCAGACGGCCTGTCACGCATGTTACAAGAAAGAGGATCTAACGGTTCCATGTTCTGTTTGTGGAACAAGAGAGTTTATATTTTGGGATGACCCTGCAGACACATTCCTGTCCTTCCTGGAATTGCAACATAAGTTTTCCAACATTACCATTTGTGCACACAATGCACGAGGTTACGATTGCACGTTTCTATTACGAAGAATGCTGGAAAGAGAAATGAAACCTCGTGTGATCTTAGACGGTACCAAAATCATTAGTATGTCATACCAAAATCTTCATTTTGTGGACAGTCTCAACTACGTTCAGACAAATCTTGCTGGATTTTCCAAACTTTTCGGTTTGCCTGTTCAGAAAGGCTATTATCCGCATCTGTGGAACACCTACAAGAACAGAAATTACATAGGGCCGATGCCTCCTCCTTCTGCATACGGCTATGAATATATGAAAACAGTTGAAGATCAGCAACGTTTTATGTCTTGGTATGACATTGAATGCAGGAAAAATGTACCTTTCAACAACAAAAACCAACTACTCCAATACTGCATCAAGGATGTTACCCTGATGAGACAAAGATGTCTGAAGCTGAGACAGAATTTTCTAGACATATGCAAGATCGACATTTTCAAGGATTGCCTCACAATAGCATCTGCCTGTTCACCAATTTACAGGCAGAAATTTATGCCGGCTAACATTATAGGAATAATACCTAAAGGAGGTTACCATCATGCTGATCAGATGTCCAAGTTTGCATTGAAATGGTTAACCTACGTGGAAGAACAAAATGATGTAATACTTCTTCACGGCGGACGTACTCGTGTAAAATATGTCATAGGAGGGCGTTACAGAGTGGACGGCTATCACGAGGAGACGCACACGATGTACGAGGCGCTTGGATGCTACTGGCATGGTTGTCAACGCTGCATATCAATTAACAGGGGTATGTATCCGAAAGGTGCCGAAGAAGATGAAACCGTTCAGGATAGTAACAGTGACAAATATAGTGACATGTTGAACACTGCAGCTTTCAGATACGAGACAACGTGTCGTAAACTTGAGGCTCTACGTTCTGAAGGATACCATGTTGTCACAATGTGGGAATGCGATTTCAAAAAAATATTGCAAGCAGATCCTGAACTCGATAGACATCTATCGACACATCCTATCGTTTGCTGCATTCCTTTAAATTCACGAGACGCTTTACATGGAGGAAGAGTTGAAACAGTCAGGACGTATTACAAAATCAAGGAAAATGAAAAATTACAGTACTATGATTTTACAAGTTTGTACCCTTATGTACACAAATACTGTGCCTATCCTGTCGGACATGCTACCATATTTCTAGGGACTTCTATTCGTTCGGTAAATGACGTTTTGAACATGGAGGGGCTCATAAAATGTACTGTTCTGCCACCAAAAACCCTTTTACATCCTGTTTTACCTACAAAAATTCATGGAAAACTGATGTTTGTCTTGTGTAACGAATGTGCTATCAGATTAAAATGTGAAGGTACATGCAGCCATTCCGATGAACAACGCGCACTTTCGGGGACTTTGGTCATCGCCGAGGTGCGTAAAGCTTGCAGTTTAGGCTACAGAGTACTGTCAGTGTCGGAAGTGTGGAAGTATGAAACATCGATGTACGACCCTGTCACAAAAACTGGAGGACTTTTGCTGGTTATGTCAACACCTTCTTGAAAATAAAACAGGAAGCGAGCGGCTGGCCTTCATGGTGTCAGAACGACGAGGATAAATAGAAGTACATACAGAAATATTATGATAAGGAGGGTATTCTATTGGAAGAAAACAGTATCGAAGTCAATCCTGGTAAACGTACTCTGGCTAAACTCTGCCTTAATTCTTTATGGGGCAAGTTCTGTCAACGGGACAATCTTTCCCAGACAACCATCATCAAGGAATCGAAAGATTTTCTCGATAAAATGACTGATCCAAATATAATGATTGGAGGAGTCGTATTCATCAATCAGGACACCGTTTTAGTGAACTGGAAATATGTTGAAGAGGCTGTCAGTCTGAACAGGAAAGTAAATGTTCCTATCGGAGCCTTCACAACATGCCTTGCTCGTCTGAAACTGTACGAACTTCTCGAAAAGTTGGGTGATAGGATATGTTATTGTGATACAGACTTTGTAATTTACGTAGAAAGTCCTGAAATTGAATATCATCCCCAGACAGGTGACGCATTAGGAGAACTCACCGATGAATTGGCAGATTTAGGACCCGATGCAGTTTGTGGACAGTTTGTTTCAACGGGACCGAAAAGTTACAGCATGAAAATAACAAAACCGTTATCCGAACCGCAGTATATCTGTAAAGTTAAAGGAATCACATTGAATACCTCCACATCGGAATTGGTAAATTTTGATACCATGTGCGACATGATAAACAATGAGCAACCTGAAGTTATGGTCGAAAATATTTTCAGGATCAGAAGAAAAAAACAGTTCCAAGTAATCAGTACATATGAAAAAAGCTGTTTCAGCCGGTACTGTTGAAACGACGTTTCGACGATGAACATTTATCTTATCCCTTTGGATACTGTGCTGACTAAAATATGCCTGTAGCGGTCCAGAGTTTGAACCCTTCTTCGGACCGTCAGTGTAGAAAATGTGTTTACAATGTGCCAGATCTTCATTTTTCTTCAAATCTCCAGTATAAAACATGTTTCCTAAACTTTCCCATCCTTTCACCATGATGGTCTGCGGAGCATCAGGAAGTGGAAAAACTACTTTTGTGACAAACATGGTAGACTCCATCGTTCATCTTGTCAAAGGACCCGTCAAGAAAATCGTATGGTGTTACGATCAGGAAAACAGTATTCCGGAAAATCTTCGAGATGTGCAATATCATAAAGGGATCGTCGATTGACAGTTGTGGAACGGAAAAACCCCTACTCTCATAATACTGAACGATCTTATGATGGTTGCTCAAGGAGAAAAAGTTACCGACCTTTTCACAAAAGGCAGTCATCACAAAAACATTTCGGTGGTGTTCATAACACAGAATCTTTTTCATCAAGGGAAAAATTGCATGGACATTTCGCTGAACGTAAAGCATTTCGTTATTTTTAGGAATCCGCGAGATATGAACCAATTCACTGTGTTTGCACGACAACTTCATCCTCACCGCATGAAGGAACTCGAAAAAATATATATAGATGCTACCACTCAACCTTTCAGTTATTTGTATATTGATCTTTCACAGTCAACACCGGAACCTTTACGCTATCAGACAGACATTTTTAACCAGAATTACTCAACTGCATATCTTCCTCAGTAATGTTTAAAACATCGAGTTGAGGAGAACGAGGAAGACATGTACCAAATCACGTTCTAACAGGAATTCGAATCCTTTCAAGAAACATTTTTTTTTTGCAGTTGTTGAAAAATTCACCGACCAAACTCCGTAAATCGTTGCTGAAAAGTGCTCCGAAGAAGACAATCCGTTTCATCAGCGAATGCAGCCTGAACGTTTCAAAAGGAAACGTCAAGATTAAACCGTCCACAAAGCGTCGTCTGGCACCTTACAAGACGGTCTTAGGCAATCTCGTGAAACCGAACGTGAACATCGAAAAAAGAAGAAAACTTCTTGTGCAGAAAGGAGGATTCCTACCCTTACTTCTAGGGTCTTTGTTATCGGGTCTTCTCGGTACTCTCATTCCTCATTGAAAAATGGCATCTTCTTACAAAAGATGATCGTCCTTTCACCGGAACAACTAGCACGTATTCGCGGTTCCGACTTATCTGTAACTCAAAAATTATCTGTTCTCGATAAGAAAATGAACGATATTCTTAAAATGAAAAATATAACAGACGATCAAAAATGGCGGCTTTACAGAAAAGAACTGGACGAGTATTTATATCTGAGTCGAAAATCCCAAGAACCATTACAAATTCCTATTGTTCAAGATAACGACGGTTCTTCTACTATTTCGCCATGATCGACGTATTTTCCTCCGAACCTAGCAGAGACGTTACCCCGTACTACACGTCATCAGTTACAAAATATCATCGACGAGTACCAATCTACGGCTCAACATTTGATAGACGAACGTCAGGAAAAACACTTCCTGATCCGAAGACGTTGAACTTCTCAGCGTCGTCAACGGAAAGCCCTGGACCGTCTCATCGACAGAAACAGAAAAAGAAGAAGAAAGTGGCTGTCGGTGTTTCCAGAAAAACTACACCTTTTCTGAGAACACCTGACGCATACAAAGTGGTTCCTTTGAGAAAAAGCCGTAGACAGAGAGATCAGTCATGGGAGTCCCTAAGTTAAAACACGATAAAATCCTCACCAAAATATATTACGATCCCCGACACCGGGCTTCATTCTCATCTGTAGATCGTTTATGGAACGCGGTACGGGATAAAAATATATCCCGCAATACGCTGAATAAAAGGTTGATGCACCAGGAAAAGTACACTCTCCACAAACCTGCGAGAAAAAGGTTCCTCCGGAATCATTACAATGTGTGGAACATAGACATGCTTTGGGAAGCTGATCTCAACGATATGACTTCGATACAAAAACATAACGATGCATACAGATATCTTCTGACAGTGATCGATGTATTCTTAAAATATGCCTTTGCATTACCGCTAAAAAATAAAACAAGCAATTCGGTAACCGAAGCTTTCAAAACTATTTTCGGACGAAGCAGACGAAAACCCGTCACACTACTGACCGACCAAGGAACGGAATTCACGAATTCTACATTCCAGAAGTTCTTAAAAAATGAAAATGTACATTTTTCGATCGCTTCTAATTATCCTGTGAAAGCAAGTGTAGTGGAACGTTTCAACAGAACATTGAAAGAACGAATGTGGAAATATTTCACATCGTAACAAACAAGACGTTACGTAGACATTTTACCGCAACTTCTTGAAGGTTACTATACAACTATCCATAGTTCCATAGGAATGGCACCTCGAGATGTGAACGAGTCTAACGTTTACATCGTGTGGAAACGTCTCAACAAAGCTGACAAACATATTTCACAGCCATCTTCAGATCTGAATGTTGGTGATTTCTTACGAATCTCCGTTGTCAAAGGACATTTCGAGAAGGGATACGAACAATCGTGGTCACGAGAACTTTTCAAAATCCACTCCCTTGTTCAGCGATCACCTGTACCTGTATACATATTAGACGATTTAAATGAAGAACCTGTAAAAGGTATATTTTACAAACATGAACTGCAAAAAGTTTATTCGGATCCTGACGAAGAGTATAAAATTGATAAGATTTTGAACAGCCGGGGAAAAGGTAAAAATTTGGAATACCTGGTTCGCTGGCTCGGACATCCACCTAGTTTCGATTCGTGGATCAAGGCATCTTCCGTAAAACACTTATCAGAAAAATAATTTCCAAAACATATTTATATCAAAATATATCGTCACCAAGATCCAGTGAATTCTTTGTGTTCGGCGAGAATGGACGATAATTTCTATGTTTACCTTCCGTCATCTGCATCGGAGAATTATTTTCCGAACAACACGCTGACCCATTTCAACGTTAAACTTGCAAAACGGATCGATCTGTCTCCAGAATTGTGGGAAGTCGGATAAGCAGAACTGCATTATTCAACTTTAAACGACAATGTTTTGGAAACAGATTCTGGAGCTGTAACCTTTCCTGTTCGGACGTATGCGAGTGCTAAGGACCTGACCTCTTCCATCGAAGAATCCCTCCCCAACGACCTGGAAATAAGGAGAACCGTTCTCGAAAAATTCTTGCATTTTTTGTTGGAACCGCAATGGGACTCGTCGGGATCTTCTGTTTCTACAGATAATACACTCCATATTAACGAACAACCATTCTATTTTCCTGCAGCAACATACACAATAGAGAATCTGATTAATTTCCTGAAAACAAACCCTGCTAACGTCGCTGTTGGTAGAAATTGAGATGTACGATAGAAAAGGAGATCTCCTACCTTTGAGGAACGGCTCCGTACCCACAATTGTTGTTTTACATTTTCGTAGAATAGCAAAGTCCTTTTAAAAAACAGCAGGCCTTTATTTTTCTCAGTCTATGCCGAAAAGCGAATGAATCACCATGAATTCGCAGACCGAATATTACAGTAATCAGATCCGTGGGGGAATTGGACCCATCTACCGTTCAACTAGAATTCAAAAAGGGAGAGGATTGGAGTAGTGTAATTTGGCCGGTTCTATGCCGTACTTGGTAGGTATGCATTTGTAGCCTCTTTTTTTATCAATTGAATATCAGTTTTTGACATATTTTAACAATTTTTTGTCGATGTTTTAGCGTTTAGCGATGTTTTAGTAAAATTTCCCTTTTTTCCCACCTCGTACTTGGTAGGTATATCACGATCTTACGTGATACAACTTATTCGATCCTTTTTTCTTACGATTTTTTAATTTTTTTTTACGATCCTAAGTGATATAACTTAACCTATCATTTATTTTTATTTACGATCTTTTACGCACCGAACTAACCTACAAGGGACTCTGTTTTGTTTTAATATTTCAGTATTTTAAGGTTTTTTCACATATTTTTTATATAACCTAAAATGTGTTGGATGTTGATTTTTTTTTTAGTATGTGGCAAATTTTTTTATGAATTTCAAAACTGTTCCGTCACCCTCTCGTTCTTCACGTCGTACGCGAAGGACTTCTCTGCAATCAGGATAACGCTGCACACGGTATCATCGGGCAGCGCGTCGTGGAACTCGCACACGACCTTGATGTACGAGGAAAATAAGTTTTGTAGAACATTCTCTTCTCAATAAGAATATTATATTACTACTTTTATTACATTAAATATTAATTAATTAATTCTCTAGCCCTCTTGATTCTGAAAATTTGTGGTTACAGTTCAATTTGTACTTATCCTGAGCAAAATTTATATATATATTCTATTACAATCTTTACAGATTCTAAGGCAAAATTAAAAAAAGCAATAAATATGATGCATCTTTGTTTTATAACTTTTCATAAATTGTATATTTGTCAGACATATTAACAAGTTTCTTAGGTATTCCAAATTCGAATAATTTATCTTTTTAGCATCTTTAACTTCAATCAAGTTAGTTTCTGGGACTATAGGTTCTGCTTCATTTATTTCTGATTTATCTCCTACATGAACATTTAAAAAAAAGTCATTAAAACAATTCTACCATCTATTTAAAATAGTCAGCCATTTTAGTAGTACAGGTGCACGGGTTCAACGTCATCAAGTGGGGTTCAAAAAACCCTCAAAAACTCACTTTCTCTCCACGTTCCGTGCCTCATTTATTGCGCTAACGATGTTTCACAGCGAAGAAAACAGCACCAAAACATCAAAAACTCACTTTACTCATTTGGGGTTCACCAAAATCTCAAAAAAAACTCGTTTTTATTAATTGAGGTTCACCAAAATCTGAAAAAAAAAAAACTTATTTTCTCTCCACGTTCCGCGCATTTATTTGTTGCGCTGACACAGCGTGATGAGTAAATAATGCACTCTCTTATTTTTGAAGGATGAATGCACCTTATGGTAATTTTCCAACTCTGGGACCAAATGTTTATATATCGTGACCTTTGTAAACCTCACTTTCTCTCCACGTTCCGCGCCTTTATTTGTTGCGCCGACACAGCGTGATGAGTAAATAATGCACTCTCTCATCTTTGAAGGATGAATACACCTTATTGTAATTTTCCAACTCTGGGACCAAATGTTTATATATCGTGACCTTTGTAAACCTCTTTCGGGAACGATGTGTCGCACACGCGCGCGCGCGCGCCTGTATTGTGACGCAAGCAAACAAACAAAATATTACGCTTTTGCCTGTGGATATCTAGAAAAACGACAATTTTGTTCCCTCTCTCTGCGTGTGCTATCAACGTTGACACAATGGCACAAATTCAACAATACGTAGGCCTTGGGACGACGGAAGTTATACTTCCTTGTTTTTTTGTTTTTTTCAATAGCCGAACAATGGAATTTCCTACTGACGTATACAATTTGTTTTGTTTATATTTCAATACACATGATGCTTAGGTTACAGCAGGTTGTTAACATCAGGTCTGGCAACTGTTGAGAAATAGTGACGTCAGTTAGCAGCATAGGTAGCAGTGATGCGATGCGATGCATTAACTTGTGAATTTTCGAACTCGCAAAATGATGTGGCTGAAATGTAGGGGAAGAAGAATGTTCTAGAGAAGATTGTCTCGGATTTCTATTGGTCCACGTTGCGTTGGCTGTCATTTTAGTTTTAACCTCCTTAGAAAACCGTATAAAACTTAAAGCGCTAGTGTAGAAAGTTCTTTTTCATTTTGAACGGCCGTGAAGAGCATTTCCGCAGGATTTTCCGAAAGTAAGTAACTTTGTTTCTTAGCTTGCATGAGTTGGCTTTGATTTATAAGTATGGCATTGCTTTTGTGAGTTTATTCTTGAAACGAGCCAAACAGATATAAGAGATTGTGGAAGGAAGGTAACTTCCTGAAAAACCAACCAGCTCTTATGTATTGTGGAAGAAAATATACTCACAAAACATGCAAAAAGAGAGAGAATATAGAAGGTGTTTCATGTCTCTCTCTGCTTTTATATATTTGAAGCATGCATCTTGGTAGTTGGAATATCTTTTTTTTCTGTGTGCCGTTGTTGGTAGGTAGGAAATATGTGTGCGGGGCATATTTAAAAAAAAAATAAATGTGTTAAATTGTTAGAGGAAGGCAAGAAAAAAAATAGAGGAGAGTTGCGTGTTTTTGATATCTAGTGGAAGTACCGATTGATTGATTGAGTTGGTGTTTTTTAAGTCCACTTTATGCACAGTAAGGCTAATCGGGACTGGACCTACAGTTTCAAGAACCACTTATGCCTCCACCGGGTATCGAACCCTTGATTACAAGACAACAACGTTATCGCTGCGCCATCGCAGAAGCTAGTGGAAGTACTGATTGAGTTGGTGTTTTTTAAGTCTATTTTATGCACAGTAAGGCTAATCGGGACTGGGCCTACAGTTTCAAGAACCATTTGTGCGGGTATCGAACCCTTGATTACAAGGCTATCGCTGCGCCATCGCAGAGGCTAGTGGAAGTACTGATTGATTTAATGTTTTAAGTCCACTTTATGCACAGTAAGGCTAATCGGGACTGGACCTACAGTTTCAAGAACCACTTGTGCGGGTATCGAACCCATGATTACAAGGCTAACGCTGCGCCATCGCAAAGGCTAGTGGAAGTACATAGTTATTTGAATCTCATTTATTTAAAATATTTAGTTTTTTTTTATGTACACTTATTGATTTTAAACCTAAAATTAAATAAAATCCGGCAATTATATCCAATTATACTTATGGCTACAACGAGACTTGAGATTTTTTTTTGCTACGTAAACAAAATGGCCGACATGCCAAATATGAACAGGCTATATAGATTTGAGAGATGGATAGGAAAAAAAAGTTAATTAAAATTTAATTTCATGATTGCAACACGGAACTTAATGATTGATTTAGTTTATTTTACTTCGCGTTTTTTTTGTACCTCTTGGCTAATTTGCGAAGATTGGGGATGAGTGATGAAATGGACATTCACAAACAACCATACCCGACCGGGATTCGAACCCGGGACCCTTGGCGTCGCAGCGCGATGTGCTAACCACTCGGCCACAGGGTCGGGCAAACACGGACATACATAAAAAATTAAATGTTTGGTGCTGATCACATCACACATTACCAACTATGTATTGGACTTCCCATATGCACAGAGATGAATTTATTTTTGCTTGATGTAGTGCAAATATGTCGTCTGGGGGCCTCCCCTATGGCGCAGTGGTAGGCTTGTATTCAAGGGTTCGATACCCGCTGGAGGCACAAGTGGTTCGGATAACACTTTAAAAAAACTCTGTAGGTCTAGTCCCGATTAGCCTTACTGCACATAAAGTGGACCCTTGGCGTCGCAGCGCGATGTGCTAACCACGCGGCCACAGGGTCGGGCAAGTACTGGTATATAAATAGATCAAAGTTACATGGTTCTAGGTCCCATAGGAGCCGAGAAAATCAACGTCTTGGAAAACGTCTTAAGACAAATATCTTAATCTTTAAGAAAGTCGACTTCCGGTATCTCAAGATGTTACTTCCGGTCTGTCAAGAAAATTTTCTTAAGACAAAAATCTTGACGTTTTCCAAGACATTGATTTTCTCGGCTCCTAATTGAGCTAGGATGATGATTTTAGGTTTGTTGGATAGGATTCGACGAGAACTATTCGACTAGCAAATAAAATCGATTCCACCCCCTCAAGTTTCGGAAATACAGATATTTTTTATTTTTTTGAGAAACTTGATTTGCCGGCTTAGTTTTTACTCTAATTCGAAAATTTTAATAGCATTCGATACAAAATTAGAAGTACTCTACAACCTATTGGAGGGATGATGACTAGTGCCTGCTGTTTTCGAGTTATTTTGGATTAAAATTTCAAGATGTAATTTCTAAGATGTTTTGTAATTCATAAACTATGGGTTGTAGGAAAACGATTCTTGCTCTATCTGCTATTGCTCGACGAATACTATAAACATACACAAAGCTTATGGTTTAATTTTAAAAAATGACGACCTTAAAATAACTCTGTTTTCTGAAATTATGATTTATACTTCATACGCCAAGAGGGCTGAGGGTTAGAAAAAAAAAGTTTGTTTGGTAGAATTATGTACACATAATATTTTTGTGTTTTCTATACACAAGCTTAATTACTTTTTTTCTTCAATTATTTACAGGATTCATTAAGAAGCAAGAAGTAGCATATACATAAATACAAACCCAGCACCATCGCGAATTAGCCTTCCAAGGTTTTTTATTGCACAACATTTATTTTGTGACACTCTACTATATATAAAATAACATACCCCACAAATATTTTCATTATAGCGAATTAGCCTTCCAAGGTTTTTTTTATTGCACAGCATTTATTTTGTGGCACTCTACTATATATATAAAATAACATACCCCACAAATATTTTTTTTTTTCAACAAGATGCAATCGGTAAAAATTTGTCCCACTTGTGAAACTGGTGTTTCAACTAAACATTTCCAAAGGCACTGTCTTACCTGCGCACCTGGTAAGCGTGTGACCGCTACAAAACCATGTCCCAGGTGCGACAAACATATTACTATTAATAATTTAAAAAGGCATATAACATCATGCAAAGTCGTCGTCGGAGCACATGTTCCACAACCGTCGACCAGCTCGACCAAGAGGAAAGCGAAAACCGACTCGCCACCATCCGCCAAACGCGTCAAGACCGTGGCGAAAGCGAACCAATCTGCTTTCGAGCGGTTGTTAGAGGACTTTGTCCTCACTTCGGAGGGCTCATGCGACGTTCGTAGCTTTTTAGAGGAGAAGCGAACAGAGATAGTTTCTATTCTTTGTAATGCACTGGCTACGCACCCCTCCACTAAATTCAACGCATCGCTACGTTGCAATACAAGAAGCCGTCTGACGAAATTTACAGCTTCTGCCACAACACCAAGGCGAAGACGCTGCATCTGGCGGATGTCGACAACCTCGAGGTCATCTACAACAAGTTTGCCGATGAGCTGGTGGCAAAGCAGGAGGAACATCAAGCTAAGGGCTCGGGGGGTTCACTGTGTGGCGATCCTCACGAACTGTGCATCAAACTTTGCAAGTTTGTGCCTCTCTCCGCCTCCAGCTACGTCCCCTTACCACCTACCATTGCGGCAAAAAAGGCCGTCCTGAACATTCAGAACAGTGACGCCAAGTGCTTCGTATGGTGTGTGCTTGCAGCTTTGCACCCGGTCGAGCCAAAAAATAATCCAAAACGCGTTACCCACTACATGCAGTACGAGTTGGAACTGGAAGATGCCATGGCTGGGATCGACTACCCGGTGGAGGTCCCGGACATTCGCAAGTTCGAGGCCCGTACACACAACCCTCGGTTGGCCATCAACGTTTACGGCCTCACCGAGAACAAAAATGTGGTGTACCCCATCCGGGTGAGCGACGTAGACGACGATGATGCGCAGGAAATTCACCTTCTGCTCATCAAGGACGAGACCCATCACCATTACACCCTCATTCGCTCGCTTTCTCGGCTTGTTTCGAGCCAACGGAGCAAAGACAAAACCCACATAGAAGTTTGTCGCAGGTGCTTGTCTACATTTCATAATCAAGAACAGCAGGATTACCAGCGCATCAGAGGTCCCAACATCGCTGTCGAGAAGCTTGCTCGCCACAAACTTTATTTTCAATGCCAACGAGCCTGGGGTGGCAGTCTTGCCCCAACCTGGCACTGTGGAGCGTTTCCGCATGCACGGTGCCATGGTGGAGCACCCTTCCAAGTTCGCGGAGACGTCGCTACCTCCCCAGGCGAAGTTCTACAGTCAGCTACGAGGCTCGAACATCACCGACGAAGAATATCACCATGCCCAGTCCATGTGGCGCGAGCTGGGCTGTCGAACTCTCGGGGACTACCACGACGCCTACCTCAGACTTGATGTGACGCCCCTCGCCGACGTGTTCCAGACGTTCCGTGCGACCGCAATGAAGATCTACCGGCTGGACCCCGCCTACTTCTATAGTCTTCCCGGACTGGCATGGTCGGCCATGCTTCTTGTTACGAAAGTCAGGCTTGAGCTTTTTTCCGATTATGACATGGTGCTGTTTGTGGAACGCGCTATCCGGGGTGGCATGGTCCAGGTGTCGCAGCGACACTCGCACGCCAACAATCACCACATGGCCACCGGTTACGACCCCTCACAACCGTCCAGCTACATCATGTACACGGACGTCAATAACCTCTACGGGCACTCCATGATGCAGCCACTCCCCTTTAGAGGCTTCGAGTGGGCTGACCCCTCCAACTTTGACGTTGAAGGTTTCGACGATTCAGAACATGGGTTCTTCGCCCAGGTTGATCTGCAATTCTCCGAGAAGCTGCAGGATTTGTTCTGCGATCTTCCCCCTGCACCCGAGTTCAAGTGTCCACCCGATTCCAACCAGACGAAGCTCGTCATGGATTTCGAGCCCAAAGAGCGTTACATCCTGCACTACCAGAATCTCCGGTGGTTGATGCAGCGGGGGGTCACGGTCCACGCAGTTCACCGCATCCTCAAGTTCGAGCATTCTCCGTGGTTGCGTCCATATATTGAAGTCAACACCAAACACCGCACAACAGCCACGTCCGAGCTTGATAAGGATTTCTTCAAGCTCATGAATAATGCGGTGTTTGGCAAGACCATGGAGAATGTACGGAATCGTGTAGATGTGAGGCTAATATCAAACAAAGCACAATGTCGCAGGCTCGTAGCAAACCCGTTATTCAAATCGAGGACCATTTACAATGAGCAGCTTGCTCTGATTCACATGAAGCAAGGTGAGGTGAGGCTCAACAAGCCAATTTATGTTGGTGCCTCAGTATTAGACCTGAGCAAGCTGCACATGTTTCAAACATATTATGGGATACTACGCCAGCACTATAACAACAACATCTCGCTTCTCTACACGGACACGGACAGCTTGGTGTACCACGTCCGCTCACCCGATGCATACGGGGATATAGCCACAGTTCCATCTTTGGTTAACCTCTTCGACACCTCGGGATATCCCCAGCCGAACCAGTACGGAATCCTGGCCCGCAACAAGAAGGTGCCTGGAAAACTCAAAGACGAGAAGGATGGTGATGTAATTCTCGAATTTGCCGGTCTTCGCGCCAAAGCCTATGCTATTCGGGCAGAAGGATCCATCACGAAAAAGGCTAAGGGTGTGGGCAGGCAGGTCGTCCAAGAGTACCTCAAGTTCGAGGATTATGTCAAAACCCTTCAAACTAGGACGTCAATTCCAGGAGTGGAGCAGCGCATCCAGAGTGTCGACCATGTGTTGACAACCAACCAGGTGAGAAAGGTTGCCCTGGATCCCAACGACGACAAGAGGTGCGTTCTGAAATGTGGGATTCACACGCTCCCATGGGGCCACCATCGTCTAGAAACTAGTAAGATATGCCTCAAATGTAGTAAATAGTATGTATGAAAAAAAAAAAACAAAAAAAAAACAATTCATGTAACAGATGTTCTAATTTAATATAGCCAAAATACTAGAACAATAGTGTTTATCTTCAAATGCAAAAAAAAAAAAAAAAAAAAAAACAGGTGGAGGTTTGGGATTTTTAGCGGGACTAACTCCCTGCCGCGCCCTACGGGGTGAATATGGGGCACACGCAGGGCCAAAGGGGAAGTTCCTTTGTGCGTTCAAGTGTGATTTATTTCTAAAATGCATTAAAATTAATTTTTTTTATTATTTTTTTATTCCAGATTATTCTCACAAATGTAAGAAGGTGTTCCTCGCAGTACATCCTAAACATTGCGTTGCAGGTTAATCTAATATTTGAACCTACGGTCAGTATAATTTTTTGAGAATTATGTGATTTTTTTTTCTTGTACTTAAAACTGTTCGGTCACTCTTTCATTCTTGACATCATACACAAAGACTTCTCTGCAATCAGGATGACGCTGCACAGAGTATCGGCAGGCAGCGCGTCGTGGAACTCGCACACGACCTTGATGTTGGTGCGATCGTTGACCACCACTTGCTTTCTTTTCGTGGTGTTGATGACGTACATCGGCCTGCGTGTTTTGAATTCGCTGGGCGCGTAGTACACGTCCACGCTTCCCTCGGTCACGCGTTTGTAAACCGTGTAAGCTTCGTAAAGTTTGAGGTAATCGTTTTTGGTCATGTCGAGGTTGTAATTCTCGCGCGGGAACACTTCGTTCCTACCGTTCTTCAGATAAACGTTCTTGATCTTGCAGTCGTCGAACTTGCTGGAATCTTTTTCTTGATTGTTATTGCGTCCGGTCTGAAAGAGCACAACAACGAAATCTGGCATGTCGAACTGTATGTTGTTGAACTGCGTCGTCACGTCGAATTCCATGTGACTTCCCGACGCCATCTTCTGCACGCACTGGTAACCGTGAGAGTGAATCGACACCTGCGGACTTTTCAAGATCTTGTACTTGAGGGCGTAGTTCGTTTCGTATTCCACCACCGGCATTCTCAATTCCATGCTCCGGATGACGCATTTCGCTGCTTCGGGTAAAGTGTTGGCTATCGGCGTGGTGCCGTCCGGACCCAAAGTAGCGTATCGCATCAGTGCGTCGTTGTCGTTGGCCGCTCTTCGAAACGTGATCCTCAGTCCTCCCTTCCACATGATCTCCAACAGTCCGAGAAGAAACCAGGCAGCAGACGCATGGGAAAGAGCACCGTGTGACTTCTCGTCGATATTTTGGTCCCGGCTTCGAATCCCCCGGCCTGGTAGTACGCTGCGTCCGTTTTGGATAATTTCAACGTTCCCACTGCCGTCGACGTGATGCCTGGATAAACTATTCTGTCGATGACGGTGTTGTGTTTCCTCACCTCCACCTGCGAGAACAGGTGAGGCACGAAGTTGTCCACGAGTATCAAGTTTGCTGCTGCGGGAAACGCGTCTCCGCTTTCCTTCTTCACCACGTCGAATTGAAGGTAGAGGTCCGCTCTGTGAGGATGAACAAACCCGTCGCCTACGTCCACGTCGTATTCGATCTCCCTGTTCGCTTCGTTGAGATTGGCGAACGTGCGACGGTTGGGAGGGAAAGATTGCAATTCGTAACTTTCGATTTGCTCCATGATGTGTGGTTATTTATTATACGTTGATCTCCATGATGGCCGTCGTAGTGGCACCTGCGAAATCCACCACGTCTCCTTTCTCGTTCTTCACCACCAACTCTATGTCGTCTATGCGGTTGCGACATACTGGAAAATAGATCGGCGAAGAGGGCGTGTAGATGATCGGTTCCATGAACTCGGAACTTGGTTTGAAAGTGGCTATGATTCCCGTCTGCTTGTGACTTCCTAATAATCCGGCCGAAGATTTCGTGATCATGCCTTCCGCCACGTTGCAGTGTACGTTCAGAGTCTCTATGGCCAAAAATTTAGGAATGTTGGTTGCTACGTGCTTGATGCCAGCTTCGAGTTTTGGGTGGTTGTTCTCGAAACCTAAAAGTTCTCCCATGGTGCCCAGGTCCACGGTCTCCGTCGCGGATAGGATTTCCACTCTGTGCGTGACCGAATTTTGAGAAAAGTACGTGCCTTTGGGTAATTGAGCTTGCAAAGTGGAAAGATTGTATTGGCCTGGCGCGACGACGATGTGTTCGCTTCCGACGCTAATTTTGTTGTTGTGCTGCGTGACGTTAGGTATGAGGTACATGCTGTAGAATGCACGCAGAGCCACGGATTTAGGATAGACGATGTCGTCGTGCAGCGTGAGTTTCAAGATTGAAGATTCGCTCGTGAGATGGAACACGCCCATCCTAGTGATGCTGTTTGAGGTTCCACAATGCTTTCTGGAAATCCTCGATCGTAGGGTTATTTATTTTAGAGAAAAACGCGAGCACGGAGAGGCAGAGATGGCCGCAGTTCACGTCTCCGAAATTTTGAATGCGTTCGTCGTTGTAGTATATAGAGGTTTTGGTCGTTTTCATATAATGAATTAAATTTGTAGGTGGAACACCTCCGAAAGAATCGAAAACGAATGTTTTATCATTATTTTTGTGGTAACATATCCAATGCGTGCCTGGATTTTCTTGACCGTCCAAGTTGACTACTCCGCATTCTCTTCTTTTAACGCTTGAAGGTAACGAGTCGGACATGGAAACTCCTCTGAAGTGTTTGATTTGTAACGGTTCGATCAGAGATTCAATGTCTCGGTTGGTGAGTGCTGTTGTTTCTTTTTTTTTAAAACTTCTTCATCACGCATTTCCCCCCTTTCTTCTCCATGGCCAGGTTGTGACGTTTCTGCTCTTCCAATTCCGCTTTGTTCTTCTTCGAGTCGATGACGGTTTTCGCGATGGCGGCGCTACCCTCAGCCAAACTTCCAACAGCCCCCAATGCTGCTAGGATGGCCGGGATGTTGAATATGAAACCCCCGATCTTTTGCTGTTTCCGCGAACGCTGCAAGCGTCTCAATTGAGGTGTGCTGAGAAGTAATTTCATTCCGTGTCCTTTGCTCAAGCAAGAACGTTTCTTCTCGCGTTGTTTTTTGGTGAGTAACCCATCGAGGGCACCTAGATTTTTAAGATTGGAGTATGGTATCTGGTACACGACACCCTTGGGCTTCATGTTGATGCTCTAGGTGTTGTTTTCACGGTATGTTATTTATATATATATTCTGAGATTTTTTCTTGTGTAGTTTTTTTTTTTTTACGGTATGTTATTTATATATTTTCACGGCCTCGCAGTCGTTACACAAATTCTATTACGTGCTTCGTTTTCTTGCCAAGAAGTTCCTTTGTCCCCTTGTACACGATTCGAGTTTTGTTCTCGATTAAAATAGATAGCTTCTCGTCGGATAACATGTTAGCGTATCGATCTGGTAAAAATAGACTGTATTGTCCGTTGAGCAACAGGCGTACCTTGGGACCATACTGGGTAGAAACGATTGAACCGGAAGTTATCGTGTAAGGTTTGTCGACTTCCAATTCCTGAATTTTTACATACTCGACTGACAAATTTAGCATTTGTTTTAATGCTTGGAGATCAATCATTTTTTCAGTCGTCATATCGAAGAGAAAAATTTCAGAGTGTTAGAGAGAAATTTAATTGTTTTTTTCACGATGTGTGTTATTTATATATACCGAAGATTATTTTTTTTCACAATGTGTGTTATTTATATATCAAGTTTTTTTTTTTGACGCGTATATATATTATTATTTTTTTAACAGAGGAAGAAAGTCCATGCTTCGGAAAATGCGATGATGTGCGTAATAATATCTTCCGTCTCCTGCTTAGACTTGCGCCAATCTACTGTGTACCGTCTTCTTCCCCGCCTTGCCTCGTGCAATTCATCTAACCTTTCGTTTAATTTTTCCCCTGCAGCCGAAAGCAGAATGTTGAGATCACCGCACCTCAGGCCGCCGATCTCCCGAAGATGGTTCTTGAGAACCATTTCACAAGGGATGTGAAATTCCGGCGTCGTTCTTGCTATGATTACAAGTTTCCCTACATCCTCACAATCTCCGTTTACTGCGTGTTTAAATATTTTACATAGTAGCTCGGGCGGCAAATCAGTTATACGAGACATGTTGTTATTATTATTATTTTTTACTCTATGTTACTTATATACCCCACCCCAATTTTTGTTTCGTGTTCATGGCGATGGTGGTACCCAGTGCGGCGACCCGTTCACCCAGCGATGCGTCTCTGCTCACGAACCTTTCGAAAGCTGCGTGCTCTAACTTTCTGTCTGCTTCGTGACGTGCATCCAGATCCGTCTGCGTGGTGTTGTAAGCGATGTCGTGATCTTTGCATGCGGCGTCCAACGGATTCACACCCTTGTCTCCTCTCTCCAATCTTTTCTCGAGTTTGGTACCCGGTCCGCAGTACTGGTAGCCAGGTAAATGCATCTCGAAAGGTAACTTGTTGATAATGTCGTTCACGAGTCCTTTTCCTTCGGCCACGTTCCAGAATCTCGGAGGCAGCGTGTTGATGATTTTGATCAGGTAACCTATGCCCTTGTCGTCGTTCACGATGAAGTTGGAAAGTTTCGTGCTGATCATGTCCACGATGCCAACCTTCTCGTTGTAGAAATTACGGTTGCCTGCATTCTCTTCGCCGGCTATCACCAATAATCGGTCCACGAGCTTACTCAAGTCGTCCACCCAAACGAATTCTTTGGGTAACGTGTTGTAGCGTTTGACGCCGCTGCCTGTTTTGACCTGGTTCCAAATCGGTTTGATGAGATTCCTGTACTTCTCGCCGCTGCTCGATTTCACCCTATTCTGCGAGGCGTCGTTGTTTTGGTACAAGGCATCCGTCATGATCAGAATTTCCTTGTAACTTTGGTAATCTTCGTCGGTGTAATCTTTCGGCTGCTTTTTGGCAACGAGTTCCCACAGTCCCACCGTACCCGGATACCTGGTCCAACTATCCTTCTCGCCTAAATTAACTTTAATGTCGTTGCCTTCGAAGGTCACCTTCGATTTCCCAATCTTCCACACCACACCACCGCCTTCGTTGGTTTCCATGCTAGGATACAATCCGAACACTTCATCCTTGTCGAATTTCCCCGTACTCAGGTAGTCTCGTGCCAAAGGTCCCAACTCGATTTTATCCGAAGACGACGTGCTACCAATAGCTCGACGTCGTGCCGGTGCATCCTTCAGTTCGAACGGTGTCGAAGGAATGCTCGAAATGGGCGTGGGTATAGCGTAACTTTTAGCTGCGAGCGGTACGAGTTCGTTGATCAAATTTTTATTTTGTTCCGTCACACTTTTAATTTCTTTACCTAGACCGCTGATGGCATCGATCACAGGTTGATCCTGACGTTTCTTCTCTTCGTAGAATCCGCGATTCTCGGATTACCAACCTTTGAAGCGTTTCGCGAGGTAATCGCGAAGCTTGAGATTTTCGTCTTCGATTTTTCGTTTCGTCATAACGTTTATTTATATACGTCGTTTCTCACAACGTTGCAACGTTTAGAAAGTCGTTGATTTTGTTTCTGTATTTTCCGTCGTTGGGTTTCCTCGTCATGTCGATCGTCGCGAATCCGAAATCGTCACCGTTCCAGCAAGTAGAGCAGCAGCGTTCCGAAAATTGATTGTAGTTCATGTCTCCGCCTACGTAGTCATCGTACGCGTGCTTGAGGTTGGTGTGATCTTGACGAAACAAACATATGAAATTAGCGTTGTCGCGTACTAACTGTTTTGGAATTTTGGAAAACGTTTGAGCTAGGTAGAAGCAATCCATTCCTTTGTGACGGCCTTGCGTGAAAAAGTTGCGAATTTCATTTTGATTTTCCAGGATGACGTCGTCGAACACAACAACTGAATTTTCACGACAATCGTCGAGTGGTTTTATTTCCGAGGCGAACGTTGCAATGTCCAGACCATCGTACAGTTTCATCTGTTGCTGGTATTTGGTTTGCTCCAAACTTTTCGAGAACACGTACAGGTGCCTGTTCTTCCAATCTAACCAATTCGGTGCGAGGAGAAAATTGTCCACGAGCAGTGTCGTTTTCCCACACCCCGAAGGACCTACGATCAGACAGCGGATGCTGTCGGGAAGCAACTCACCGTTCTTTTTTTTCCCGTTTGACTTTCCGGATTCGGTAGACGCTTCACCACGTTCCACGTACTCACAAGATCACTTCGTTCGCGTCGATCCAACTCTTTTCCGGAAGTCCCAGCCATTTGACAAACAGTTTGTCACCTTTCCTACGCAATACTTTCTCGATGAGGTACGTGTCGGGGTGTTTCGTTTTAGAGAGTTCCTCTTCGTAAAATCTTCCTTTCAAAATCTCGCCGCTACTATCTTTTATTATATACGTGTGTCGGTTTCCGGGTAAAACTCGAACCACCGTAAAGAGTTCCGTGCTCCAATTTTTTGTGAATCCCTTCTCGAAGGCGCGTTTGAATTTGCTGATCCTCACCTGGTCTCCAATTTTGTATTTAGCTTTTTTTGTCGTGGGTGTGTACTTTGGACAGTAAACTGTAGAAACTAAACGCTGCTCGTCAGACTTGGTAACGTCAACTGGCTTCATGCCTATCGTTCTGTTTACCGTATTATTATAGGTGTCGACGAGTTCCGGCAGGATGTCGACCCATTTGTAATTTCCCCGAAGCGTGAATCGTTTCCACATGTGTGTTTTCAAGGTTCGATTAAATCTTTCCACGATGCTGGCTTTGATGTGACTGAAGGTCGAATAATGTCGAATGCCATGTTTTTGAATAAACTTTTGGAATACGGCGTTGTAAAATTTTTTACCGTTGTCCGTATGCAGAAACCGAGGTCGTCTGCCGCCGCTTTTCCGAAAAATTAATTTGAATGCTTCCGTGACGCACGATCCCGTTTTCGCCTTCAAAGGTAGAGCCCATGCGAATTTCGAAAATGTGTCTATGACGGTGAGGAGGTACTTGTTGCCCTTGTTCCATTTATGTACGTTTTTCAAATTGCCGCTACTCATCTCCACGAGATCGCTTTGCCAGAGGTCGTCGATGCCCTTGGTTACCACAGCCAAACGTTCGTAGTTGCGGCGTGCAGGTTTATGCAATTCTTCGACGATGGCTTGCCTAGACATTTTTTTTAGAGATTACGTTTGAAGAGAAGCACCAGCGTGATGGGATTCAAAGAGGGTGGCACCTCGCTCGTGTTTTGGACGATCAGCTTATCGCCGGCACTCACGTCGAAAACGGTAAGATCTTCGTCTTCGTGTATTTCATATATGTTGCGCGTTTCGTTCCAACGTGCCAGAGGAATGTTTCCTGCTTTCTGGACACCACGATTCGATATTAAGGTCATGGTGGGAACGCTAGCTTTTCTGCCGTGAGACCAGTACGAAAATTCGTTTATCTGAATCGTGCCATCGAGGAGAAACTTGTAGTACGGATGATAAGGATGCAACATGTACAGTTTGTTACCTTCGACGAACGTGGAGATTCTCTGTTGATTGGGAACGCTGTTGATTTCGATGGCTTGCAAGGTGAACAATTTGGCGAATTTAGTGTCGAAGGTGACGAGATTACTGTGAACCTGTCCGAGTTTATTTTCGATGGGCAGCAAATGCTCGATTATGGTATCCGTTACGGCAGAAAACGACGGTTTGATTTTCACTTCCACGTTCAACTGCTTGTAGTTTTCGTTGAGTTCTTGCAACTTGGCACCGAAAGAGGTCAGCGTTGATTCCTGCATGGATTCCAGCACTCCAACTTGATCTCTGATGTTGACGACAATATTCTGAAGGTTCTCGACTTGATTCAATTTCGAGCTCTTCTCGGTAAGATCGTTCACGATGCTTCGCATCTCTGTAAACTGCGTGTGAAGGTCGGCGACGCTCTGCGAAGTGGGCAGCGTCGACACCAGCGAACTAATTTCATCTCGAATCTGTTCCACGTTCGCCGTTTCCGTTTCTAGTCGTTTCAGCATTCGAGATATCTTTCTTTTCAAAGCGTGCAATTTTTTGGAGGTGGGGAGATTGGCCACCCTACTCTCGAGATCGCTCAATGAGCTTTTGATGTCGCTCGAATCGGATAGTGCCGTCACCGCCGTTTTCAATTTTTCCAAATCTTCGCTCGAAGGCACGCTCGTCCGTAACGATTCCAAGTCACCCTGTATGTTGTCGAGTACGTGATGAAAATGAGCGAGATTCGTTTCGACGTTCAAATTTTCTAAATATTCGATCTTCTGCTGAACTGTGCTTAACGTGTCTTGAATGCTCGTCAACGCTCTTGCTTCAGCGTGAATATTTTTAATTTCTTCGTTGATCAATTCCAAGGACGCCTGAAGCGTAGCGATGGTGGTTTGAATGTGTTCGAAATCTCGATACGCCTCCAATTGAATTTTTATGTTCGCGACGCTTTTACCGATGACCTGCAGTTCGTCCGACGATGGTAGGTTCGTCATTGTATCTTCCAAAGTCTGCAACTTGGATTTAATTTCTTCCAACGTGCTGGTAAATTCTTCTTGTAATTTGGAAACAACGACATGCAAGCGTTCTGCGTCTATATCGTTCACGACGGTTTGAAGTTCAGAGAAATTCTTTTCTATTGCGGAAGTTCGTTCTTCGATTTCGAGTTTCAATTTTTCCAAATCTTCATTTTTCGATTGAAATTGCTGTAATTTGGCCAAATCATTTTGAAGCGAATCCACGCTCAACTGTATATTTTGAACGTTGTCGTAAGAAGGTACGTCAACATAATTTTTTATCAGCGTCTTCAGTTCGGAATCGATTTTCAGAATGGGGTCGAGACATTGCGTTTGGAGCGTAGCGATTTCCGACTCTAAACTTTTGTTTAAGGTCTCCTGCAAAGCAATCAAATCGGTCCTCAACTTCTTAACTCGAATATCCAACATGAGAATCTCTTCTGCGTGGTCTACACGCTTGGTGTTGCCGAAAATGTCGTTAGGCATTTTTGGTTAACGGTTATTTATAATAGGATAGACGATTCGTAATTCTACGAAGAGAGGAATGAGTTTGTCGTAATCTCCGAGAAGTTCCATGTAAAGATAATCTCCTGCAGAAACATCGTACGTAATGTTAGAGAGCATCTTGTCGTGCTTGATTCGAAAAATATTCTTGCCGGTAGAAATTTTGATTTCGCCTGCGTTTTCCGGATTCACGGTGATTTGAAGTTTCCCGTCGATCGGAATTTCGTAGAAATGTAAATTGTTATTAAAAACATAAAACATCTTGCCCACATCGTCATTCAGTTTCGTCCAAATGCTGTTAAGATGAACAATCAGTAAACCATTGAGTTTAGATAACACAGAAGGTAAGAGGTTATTGAAATTTGGCGGTGCAGTCTCCATGTTGATCTGTTTGCGGAAGCCAAAAAGATTCATTGTCCTTGTTAGTTATTTAAGAATACGGTCAAAGTTTTTTTTTTTTTGTAATGACAGGCAAAGTTTTTTTTTTGTTTGCTTGCGTCACAATACAGGCGCGCGCGCGCGTGTGTGTGTGCGACACATCGTTCCCAAAAAAGGTTTACAAAGGTCACGATATATAAACATTTGGTCCCAGAGTTGGAAAATTACAATAAGGTGCATTCATCCTTCAAAAATAAGAGAGTGCATTATTTACTCATCACGCTGTGTCAGCGCGCGCGCGCGTGTGCGACACATCGTTCCCGAAAGACGTTTACAAAGGTCACGATATATAAACATTTGGTCCCAGAGTTGGAAAATTACAATAAGGTGCATTCATCCTTCAAAGATGAGAGAGTGCATTATTTACTCATCACGCTGTGTCGGCGCAACAAATAAAGGCGCGGAACGTGGAGAGAAAGTGAGGTTTACAAAGGTCACGATATATAAACATTTGGTCCCAGAGTTGGAAAATTACGATAAGGTGCATTCATCCTTCAAAAATAAGAGAGTGCATTATTTACTCATCACGCTGTGTCAGCGCAACAAATAAATGCGCGGAACGTGGAGAGAAAATATTTTTTTTTTTTTTTCAGATTTTGGTGAACCTCAATTAATAAAAACGAGTTTTCTTGAGATTTTGGTGAACCCCAAATGAGTAAAGTGAGTTTTTGATGTTTTGGTGCTGTTTTCTTCGCTGTGAAACATCGTTAGCGCAATAAATGAGGCACGGAACGTGGAGAGAAAGTGAGTTTTTGAGGGTTTTTTGAACCCCACTTGATGACGTTGAACCCGTGCACCTGTACTACTCATTTTACATCAAGTTTACTTTAGGTTGCTACGCCTTTCTAAATTTATTTGCACTTCTGATACTTTTATTTCAATTGCGTCGATTTTACTTTTCAAGTAATCTCTTTTTTTTTGTTACTTCTAAACATGCTGTTCCTTAACCACCTAAGTCTATTTCTATTAGGTTATGTGAACCTTTGCTTACTTTTTCTTGGTTTATACATTATTTTAACTGTTGATTCTATACTATTATGTACGTACTCCCAATTCTTATTTAAGTAGAAATAAGTTTTATTTTTTTTAAATTCATTTTATACCAGAGATTGTAATTTTTTTTATAATGCCATGTGATTTCATAACTAACTAACTAACTAACTCTCTAGTCTTCTTAAACCCAAAGGTTCGTAGCTGCAGCAACACAAGCCATTCCATCTTTCCATCTATATATTCTTAACCATCCCTAGCAATTTCCTTTAAATCCATCTCAATATTGTCCTTCCATCTTCGTCTAGGTCTCCTCTTACCATCAGGTCTCCCAACAAGAATCTTGTAAATTCCTCTTTCTTCTCCCATTCGGGTTTTGTACCACATAGTCTGTCCACTTAAGTCTTCTTTATTTAATTGTTCTAATAATATCTGGACATAAATATAAATTATGTAATTCTAAATTATGTAACCTTCTCCACTAACCTATTTTCTCATCCCTTTTAGGTCCAAATATTTTTCCCTTTCCTTCGGCCACCTTCCAGAATCTCGGAGGCAGCGTGTTGATGATTTTGATGAGGTAACCTATGCCTTTGTCATCGTTCACGATGAAGTTGGAAAGTTTGGTGCTGATCATGTCCACGATGCCAACCTTCTCGTTGTAATAAAAATTACGATTGCCTGCATTCTCTTCACCGGCTATCACTAACAATCTGTCGATGAGTTTTCTCACGTCGTCCACCCAAACGAATTCTTTGGGTAACGTGTTGTAGCGTTTGACGCCGCTTCCACTTTTCACCTTTCACATCCATATAATACTACAGGCAGAATTACTGTTTTGTATATTTTAACTTTTAATTTCTTAGAGAGAAGTAACATGCATTTCCTGAATTAAGCCTACTTTTTGTTTTATTTCCTCTTTAATATAATTTTCATTTGTTAATATCTTTTATCAATATTCCATAAGATTTGGTTGCCTGCAAAAGTTAATCCGTTTATCTCCTTGTTAGTAATAGTATTTTATTTATATATCATGTCAGGTTAGAAAAAAAAAAGTTCGCGCCTCAGTCAGTGCAATGAGTTGTGTAATAATATTGTCTGTTTCAGCGTTTGACTCATACCAATTTCAAGATATTTTAGCGAATTACGCCGGCTTAAGCTAAGTTCGTATTGCTAGAAGGCCTTCGTCGTTGCAAGTCACCTAACCCATTCACTAAGAAATAAGAGAAATAAGAGAAAAAAATGTTGACGTACTGAAAAAAGTTCACTTGTTCACCGAGTTCAGATGTTTACTCATTGATGACTCCGTCGTTGTCGTCTATCAAAAACCTAAAAGTACCTTGGAAACAGTGAGAGTTATCGAAAAATCTCCCCTTGTCGATTTTCTTTTTGGTGATGTAGAGTACGCGTAGAGAGGTCGGGTTTAGTGTGTTGGTCGAGTCTCGGTGTCCTCTGTCCTCCCATACCAAAATGAACATAGGTCGTCATGGAACCAAATTTTTCATCAATCGAAAATTTTCTAAGTCAACAGCGTTAAAAAAATCTTAAATTGCAAATATCTCGAAAATGGTAAAAGTTATCGAAAAAATATATCGAAAAACACCCCTGTCGATTTTGGAGGTGTAGAATACGTATACCAAGTTTTGGTGGTCCTGGGGTCAAGGGGTAAGAAGTTAGACCACCCCCTCCCAAAATTTTGATCACTCGTAACTTTTGAACGAATAGTCATAGAGAGGTCGGGTTTAGTGCGTTGGTCGAGTCTCGGTGTCCTCTGTCCACCCATACCAAAATAAACATAGGTCGTCATGGAACCAATTTTTCATCAATCGAAAATTTTCCAAGTCCAGCGTTAAAAAATCTTAAATTGCAAATATCTCGAATTTTTGACAAACAGGGTCATAGAACCCTCCAATTCATGACTTGGGAAAAATATGTTTGCTGATTCATCATGTACACCTATACGTGAGAAAAAGTATGAATAGAATCTATGTTCGGAAATCCAAAATAGCGACCGGAAGTGGGGTTATCTTGGAAACGGTAAGACTTGGGAAAAATTTGTTTGCGGATTCATCATGTACATCCATACGTGAGAAAAAGTATGAATATAACCTATGTTCGGAAATTGAAAATGGCGACCGGAAGTGGGGTTATCTTGGAAACGGTAAGACTTAGGAAAAATCTGTTTGCGGATTCATCACGTACACCTATATGTGAGAAAAAGTATGAATAGAACCTATTATCAGAAATCCAAAATGGCGACCGGAAGTGGGGTTATCTTGGAAACGGTAAGACTTAGGAAAAATCTGTTTGGGGATTCATCACGTACACCTATATGTGAGAAAAAGTATGAATAGAACCTATGTTCGGAAATCGAAAATGGCGACCGGAAGTGGGATTATCTTGGAAACGGTAAGACTTAGGAAAATTCTGTTTGCGGATTCTTCATGTACACCTATACGTGAGAAAAAGTATGAATAGAACCAATGCTCGGAAATCCAAAATGGCGACCGGAAGTGGAGTTATCTTGGAAACGGTATGACTTAGGAAAAATCTGTTTGCAGATTCATCATGTACGCCTATACGTGAGAAAATGGCGACAGGAAGTGGGGTTATCTTGGAAACGGTAGGACTTAGGAGAAATCTGTTTGGGGATTCATCATGTACACCTATACGTGAGAAAAAGTATGAATAGAACCTATGTTTGGAAATCCAAAATGGCGACCGGAAGTGGGGTTATCTTGGAAACTGTAAGACTTAGATAAAATCTGTTTGCGGATTCATCACGTACGCCTATATGTGACTAAAATGTGAATAGAACCTATGCTCGGAAATCCAAAATGGCAACCGGAAGTGGGGTTATCTTGGAAACGGTAAGACTTAGGAAAAATCTGTTTGCGAATTCGACGACTGCAAGATCAAGAACGTTTATCTCAAGAACGGTAGGAACGAAGTGTTCCCGCGCGAAAATTACAACCTCCACACGATCAAAGACGATTACCTCAAACTTTACGAAGCGTTCTCTGCTACAAACACGTGACCGAGGGAAACGTGGACATGTACTACACGCCCAGCGAATTCAAAACACGCAGGCCGATGTTCGTCATCAACACGACGAAGCGGAAGCAGGTCGTGGTCAACGATCGAACCAACATCAAGGTCGTCTGCGAGTTCCACAGTCCATTGCCCGAGGATACCGTGTGCAGCGTCATCCTCATTGCAGAGAAGTCCTTCGCGTACGACGTGAAGAACGAGAGGGTGACGGAACAGTTTTAAAATATTCGTAACAAAAATTGCCACATACTAAAAAAAATCAACATCCAACACATTTTAGGTTATATAAAATTTGTGAAAACCTTAAAATACTGAAATATTAAAACAAACAGAGTCCCTTGTAGGTTATTTCGGTGCGTAAATAAAAAAAAGATAGGTTAAGTTATATCACTTAGGATCGTAAAAAAATTAAAAAATCGTAAGAAAAAAAGATAGGTTAAGTTATATCACGTAAGACCGTGATATACCTACCAAGTATGAGTGGGGGAAAAAGTGGTGCAGTGAAAATTTGTACTAAGACATCGCTGAACGCTAAAACATCGACAAAAAATTGTCAAAATATGTCAAAAACTGATTTTCAATTGATAAAAAAAGGGATACCTACAAAGTATGGCGTTGAAACGATCCAATTACACTACTGTTAGTAATTAATATTATACAAGTAATTGATATATTTTTTTAGTTCTTGTTGCTAGCGTTGGGTAATTATAGTTGTTGCAAAATATAGCTCTCGCGTATGACAGTTTCTGAGTTTTGTTGGGTATATAAGAACAATTATACACAACCTTTTTCGGTTCTCCTCCGTAGCCGTGCGTGTTAAGGCGTTCACTCGTTCTTGTCATTGTTCGTTCTACGTGTGGCCTATAGGTTCGAACCCGGTCGTGGTCGAAAGTTTTTCAGCGTGTCTAGGAGTCTTTAACAGTGTGTATATTTACTTCTCTGTGTTGAGTCTACGGATTCTGAACGGGGTTGTTTAATGTATATGTTGTTCTTGATATATATATATATGGTGTTCATGTATGTATCCAAAGCACATTGGAAACAATATTCGATCATTAGCTGCGTTCAACCACTGCTGCGGTGGAGTGACCACACCCTGTCCCCGGGGGTCCCTCCCCTGTCCCTGGACCCCTGTCCCCGGGGTCCTATTTCTGTCCCTGGGCTCGTGTTCCCGGGAGTCCCTTTCCCCTTGTCCCTGGACCCCTGTTCCCGGGGTCCTATCCCTGTCCCCGGGCTCGTGTTCCCGGTTAAGTTAGTTTAAGTTGTCTAATGTCTATGTCTATGTGTGTATGTAATGTCTATGTCCATGTCTCTGTCTTTGTAGGTTTTTTTTTGTCCTAAGATTTTTTTAACGCAGGACTTGGAAAAAATTTTCGATTGATGAAAAAAAAATGGTTCCATGACGACCTATGTTTATTTTGGTATGGGTGGACAGAGGACACCGAGAATCGACCGACGCACTAAACCCGACCTCTCTACGACTATTCGTTCAAAAGTTACGAGTGATCAAAGTTTTTGGGAGGGGGTGGGCTAACTTCTTACCCCTTGACCCCAGGACCACCAAAACTTGGTATACGTATTCTACACCTCCAAAATCGACAGGGGGCATCTAACGATGCCGTATGGGGGTGTTTTTCGATATATTTTTTCGATAACTCTTACTATTTTCGAGATACTTGCAATTTAAGATTTTCTTAACGCTGGACTTAGAAAATTTTCGGTACATTTTTTTTTGTTCCATGACGACCTATGTTTATTTTGGTATGGGAGGACAGAGGACACCGAGACTCGACCGACACACTAAACCCAACCTCTCTACGCGTACTCTACGTCACCAAAAAAGATTAAAGGTTCCAAATAACAATAGTTAGAGTTTCCCCAATCTAGTAAAGTGGATTGGTTGAAATCTCCAAGGCGTATTTTGCATTTTTTTTCAAATATGAACACGTTAAAACTGAACTGTCTCCGATTTTTTTAGTTTTGTATTCGACCTGAGAAAATTCTATATAAAATAACATACCTGAAAATTATATTCACAGTAGATTGATTTTTTTGAATTTTGTAATCATCTCAAGAAATTCTATATAAAATAACATACCTGAAAATTGTATTCACAGTAGATTGAATTCTTGAGTTTTTGTATTCGCACACAAGAAATTCTATATAAATAACATACCTGAAATTCTATTTACAGTAGATTGAATTTTTGAGTTTTGTAATAACTCCAAGAAATTCTATATAAAATAACATACCTGAAATTTGTATCGCTATATACTAGACTTTTTGATTTCTGTGATTTTGGAGAAAGCAATGGCATCCACCACCAGTTTCAATCGTAAAAATGATAAAACTGAATGTGTTACTTGTGGGAAGCTAATCTCAAGGAACAATTTATCGGTACACAGGGCAAGATGTAGCGAAACAGGTTCGAGAATTAATCGTTCGTCACCTTCTAAGTCTTGTGCTCGATGCGGAAAGATGATTAGCATTACAAATTTAATTAAACACCTGAAAATTTGCAAACCATCGACCGAACAAGGAACGTTGAAAAGAAAAATCGATGATCCAGGAACCGAAGCTTCCACTTCCAAGCAAATTAAATTATGTAATGAACGAAAACCAATTAGATCTGCATTTAACCGTCATATTCAGGATTTCTCTTTTACTTCGGAACCAGGCCGGGACATTCTTAGTTTCTTGCGTGAAACGAAAACATCCGTGATAAATATTCTAAAAAATAAATTGGAAAATAATTCCATAAAAGTATACGTTGATCTATTTTCCGAATACGAAAAAGTCGATGGTACAACAAGTATTTTTTATCATCGTACAAAAAACCAGGCTCTTCATTTGGCGGACGTCGATAATTTGGACGAATTTTATTCTGATCTTTCAAATGAACTGGTTAAGAAACACGACGATTTCGAGGCTAAAGGGTCGGGATGGTCTCTGTGTGGAAGTCCTCACACGTTAATCGTTAACGTAAACCAATTCTCGCCTCTTCGCGCTTCCAGCTACGTTCCTCTTCCACCGAACATTCAACACAAGAGGGCTGTGTTAAATATACAGAACAGCGATAAAAAGTGTTTCCTTTGGTGTATATTGGCTGCACTGCCTCCTGTTCATTGGTCAAATCATCCAGAACGGGTTTATCATTACAAGCAATACGAGTCCGAGTTTGAAAGTGTAATGTCTGGCATCGAATACCCGGTGACATTGTCGGATATAACAAAGTTCGAAAATCGTGAAAGGAAAACGCATCGCTATTAATGTATATTCCTTCACGTCAGGTAAATATCTCGTGCATCCTCTCAGGATAAGCGATATCGACGATGACGATGCTTGTGTAATAAATCTCCTTCTGATTTCCAACGAGGATGTCTATCATTACACGCTAATTCGTTCAATGTCTCGATTACTAGGAAGCCAAACAACCAAGCATGAACATTGCATCGAAGTTTGCCCGAGATGCCTAACCACGTTCGACGATCGAAAACAATTCGATCATCAAAATCTTCATAGTCGTCAAATTGCTATCGATAAACTTGCCGAACATAATATTTATTGCGGTGACAACAGACCGGCTAGAATGTTGATGCCCGGAACGAACGAAGTCGAAGAATTCAAAATGCACAAAGCATTGTTGGAACATCCCGCAATCATCGTCGCAGATTTCGAGTCTTTCCTGAAACCACTCTCCTACTGCGAACCGGATCCTGAAATATCCTCCACAACGCCGTACCAGCTTCATCAACCTAATAGTTTCGGCTATGTTGTTGTGCGACGTGATAAAATAAATGAAGCATGTATATACCGCGGGCCAAATGTAATCGAACACTTCCTGGAAAAAATGGTGGAGGAGGTTGAGGTAATTGGTAGCGTACTGCTTACATCAAAACCGATGGCACCTTTAACTGAAAATGAACTTCAAAATTACAATTCCACTGAGGTGTGTCCGGTATGTGATCAAAGTCTCACTGATGAGAACAAAAAAATACTCCACCACGATCATTCCAGCGGAAACTACATAGGTGGAATTTGCAACACGTGCAATCTTAAAATCCAGAAACGTAAATTCATCCCCATATTCTTTCACAACGGAAGTGGATATGATTTTCACCACCTGGTGAGACATCTTGGCTACGATCCGAAACGTATAGGTGTCTTGGCCGAGAATGAAGAACGCTACATTAGTCTCAGCAAGCAAGTGTCGATTCCGGGAACGAAAAATACAATCGAGATGCGCTTCCTGGATTCGTATAGATTTCTCTCTGCAAGTCTGGATGCTTTAGCGAACAAACTCACCGACGAACAATTCAAAATAACTAGAGCTAGTTTTCCCAACGTAGACATAGAACTCGTTAGACGTAAAGAGATTTATACTTACGAATACGTTAGTGATAATTATAAATTTAACGACGACGCTCTTCCACTTCCAAGAGAATTTTACAGCAGACTCAGAGAGAAAGGAATAACGGACGAAGAATACCAACACGCGCAACTCATGTGGGAGAAATTAGAATGTAGGACACTCGGAGACTACCACGACGCATACTTAAAATTAGACGTGACGATACTCGCGGATGTTTATCAAGCGTTCAGGAAAACGGCAACGGATATTTATAAATTAGATCCAGCGTATTTCTACAGTCTACCGGGATTAGCGTGGTCGGCAATGTTATTCCAGACAAAGGTCAAGCTGGAACTGATATCGGACGTTGACATGTTGCTATTTATCGAAAGAGGGATACGAGGTGGAATGGTGCAATGCGTACAGAGACATGCAAAAGCTAATAACGTACACATGAAAGAAGATTACGATTCAAATCGAGCATCGAATTACATCTTCTACGCCGACGTTAATAATCTCTACGGACATGCCATGGTTCAGAAACTTCCTTACGGGGGATTCGAATGGTTAGATCCCACTTCGATAGACATTATTCATTTCGGCGATAGCGAGTGTGGTTTCTTCGCAGAGGTAGATCTCCAATTCTCCGACCACCTGCACGACACGTTTTCGGATTTGCCTCCGACTCCCGAAATCAAATGTCCACCCGACTCGGTTCAAGACAAGCTTTTGTTAACATTGGACGCTAAACAGAGATACGTCGTCCACTACAAGAATCTCCGGTTTTTGATTGGGAAGGGTGTTCAGATAGTAAATGTTAGAAGAATACTAAAGTTTAAACATTCCACGTGGTTAAGACCTTACATAGAAACTAACACACAACATAGAACAGCTGCCACTTCCGATTTAGACAAGGACTTCTTTAAATTAATGAACAATGCGGTGTACGGAAAGACCATGGAGAATGTTAGAAAGCACGTAGACGTGAAATTAATTTCCGATAAGAATAAATGTCGGAAGTGGATAGCCGATCCTAGATTCGAGTCGAGAAAAATTTACAACGAGAATTTGGCACTTTTCAATCTAGATATAAAATTGATGAAATTCAGAAAACCAATTTACGTTGGCGCAACGGTTCTCGACTTGTCGAAACTTTACATGTTCGAATATCATTATGACGTGATGAAACCCTTCTACAATGATAAAATATCACTTTTGTACACGGACACCGACAGCTTTATTTACAGCATACAAACACCTAACCTATACGAAGACATAAAAAATCCTTCCATGCTTGAGTATTTCGATACTTCTGCGTATCCTCAACCCAACAGATTTGGAATTCCATCTCGTAACAAAAAAGTCCTAGGTAAACTGAAAGATGAATGTAACGGTGATATTATTGTCGAGTTCGCGGGTTTGCGTTCGAAGATGTATGCCATGAGAACAGAGAGTAGCGTCACGAAGAAAGCAAAAGGTGTGGGCAAAAATTCGGTGGAGAACAAACTCACCTTCCACGATTACATCGATTGCCTTTACTCACAATCGACGATACTAAGTATAGAACAAAGAATCCAAAGCGTAGACCACGTGATTACAACAAACAAAGTTAGGAAAGTAGCATTAGATCCGCATGACGATAAAAGATGCATTTTGTCTTGTGGAATCCACACGTTGCCTTGGGGACACTATTGTTTAGAAATTAGTAAAAATTGTAGGCAATGCAAATGAAAAAATAAACTTAAATAACTATAACTAAAATAAAAAAAAATCATTAACTGTCTCAAATTATCACATACTCAATAAATAACTAGCAAGGACAATGAATCTCTTTGGTTTCCGAAAGCAAACAATGGATACTGTACACCGCACGGCAGATCATGAATTTCTACCTTCCATGTTATCTAAACTCAACGGCCTGTTGATCAATCAATTTTCGGAACGCTGCTCTTCTTGCTGGAACAGTGACGATTTCGGATTCGCGACGATCGACATGACGAGGAAACCCAACGACGGAAAATACAGAAACAAAATCAACGACTTTCTAAACGTTGCAACGTTGTGAGAAACGTTTCTATACGTTCTATAACGTTCTATAACGTGAATATAATTTTCAGGTATGTTATTTTATATAGAATTTTCTCAGGTCGAATACAAAACTAAAAAATGCAAAATAAGCCTTGGAGATATCAACCAATCCAATTTACTAGATTGGGGAAACTCTAACTATTGTTATTTGGAACCTTTAACCTTTTTTGGTGACGTAGAGTACGCGTAGAGAGGTTGGGTTTAGTGTGTCGGTCGAGTCTCGGTGACCTCTGTCCTTCCATACCAAAATAAACATAGGTCGTCATGGAACAAAAAAAAATGTACCGAAAATTTTCTAAGTCCAGCGTTAAAAAAATCTTAAATTGCAAATATCTCGAAAATGGTAAGAGTTATCGAAAAAATATATCGAAAACACCCCCATACGGCATCGTTAGATGCCCCCTGTCGATTTTGGAGGTGTAGAATACGTATACCAAGTTTTGGTGGTCCTGGGGTCAAGGGGTAAGAAGTTAGCCCACCCCCTCCCAAAAAATTTGATCACTCGTAACTTTTGAACGAATAGTCGTAGAGAGGTCGGGTTTAGTGCGTCGGTCGATTCTCGGTGTCCTCTGTCCACCCATACCAAAATAAACATAGGTCGTCATGGAACCATTTTTTTTTCATCAATCGAAAATTTTTTCCAAGTCCTGCGTTAAAAAGAATCTTAGGACAAAAAAAAACCTACAAAGACAGAGACATGGACATAGACATTACATACAGACATAGACATTACACATAGACATAGACATTAGACAACTTAACCTAACTTAACCGGGAACACGAGCCCGGGGACAGGGATAGGACCCGGGGAACAGGGGTCCAGGGACAAGGGGAAAGGGACTCCCGGGAACACGAGCCCAGGGACAGAAATAGGACCCCGGGGACAGGGGTCCAGGGACAGGGGAGGGACCCCCGGGGACAGGGTGTGGTCACTCCACCGCAGCAGTGGTTGAACGCAGCTAATGATCGAATATTGTTTCCAATGTGCTTTGGATACATACATGAACACCATATATATATATATCAAGAACAACATATACATTAAACAACCCCGTTCAGAATCCGTAGACTCAACACAGAGAAGTAAATATACACACTGTTAAAGACTCCTAGACACGCTGAAAAACTTTCGACCACGACCGGGTTCGAACCTATAGGCCACACGTAGAACGAACAATGACAAGAACGAGTGAACGCCTTAACACGCACGGCTACGGAGGAGAACCGAAAAAGGTTGTGTATAATTGTTCTTATATACCCAACAAAACTCAGAAACTGTCATACGCGAGAGCTATATTTTGCAACAACTATAATTACCCAACACTAGCAACAAGAACAAAAAAAATATATCAATTACTTGTATAATATTAATTAGTAACTTTAGATAATATTAATTATTAGTTTTCAGTTGTAATTAATTTTAAAAAACAATTAATAACATGTTAGGTGATGATAACCAAGTACAAAAAGCATTGCATTTTCTTTTTTTTACACACAAACAAAGCACCACTTAGTTCACAAAACCTCTAACAGATGGCAGATAGTTACATGGTTCTAGTTAGGATGATGATTTTTGGGTTGTTGGATTGGGGATGAAGAAGACTATTTGTTGTAGTGACCACAGTATTGTTTTTTTTGTGTGTGTTTTCTGTTCTCTTACGAGAATTAATATAGGTTCTCATAGAACCCTCCAATTCATGACTTAGGAAAAATCTGTTTGGTGATTCATCATGTACACCTATATGTGAGAAAAAGTATGAATGGAACCTATGTTCGGAAATCCAAAATGGCGACCGGAAGTGGGGTTATCTTGGAAACGGTAAGACTTAGGAAAAATCTGTTTGGTGATTCATCATGTACACCTATATGTGAGTAAAAGTATGAATAGAACCTATGTTCGGAAATCGAAAATGGCGACCGGAAGTGGTGTTATCTTGGAAACGGTAAGACTTAGGAAAAATCTGTTTGCGAATTCGACGACTCCAAGATCAAGAACGTTTATCTGAAGAATGGACGCAACGAAGTGTTCCCGCGCGAGAATTACAACCTCGACATGACCAAAGATGATTACCTCAAACTTTACGAAGCTTACACCTCTTACAAGCGCGTGACCGAGGGAAGCGTGGACATGTACTACGCACCCAGCGAATTCAAAGCACGCAGACCCATGTTCGTCATCAACACGACGAAGCGGAAGCAGGTGGTGGTCAACGATCGCACCAACATCAAGGTCGTGTGCGAGTTCCACGACGCGCTGCCCGATGATACCGTGTGCAGCGTCATCCTGATTGCAGAGAAGTCCTTCGCGTACGACGTGAAGAACGAGAGGGGGACGGAACAGTTTTAAAATTCATAAAAAAAATTGCCACATACTAAAAAAAAAATCAACATCCAACACATTTTAGGTTATATAAAAAATATGTGAAAAAACCTTAAAATACTGAAATATTAAAACAAAACAGAGTCCCTTGTAGGTTAGTTCGGTGCGTAAAAGATCGTAAATAAAATATGATAGGTTAAGTTATATCACTTAGGATCGTAAAAAAAAATTAAAAAATCGTAAGAAAAAAGGATAGGTTAAGTTGTATCACGTAAGATCGTGATATACCTACCAAGTACGAGGTGGGAAAAAAAAGTAATTTTATTAAAACATCGCTAAACGCTAAAACATCGACAAAAAATTGTCAAAATATGTCAAAAACTGATATTCAATTGATAAAAAAAGAGGCTACAAATGCATACCTACCAAGTGATTGGGCTCACTTTTCGCACGACTCTTTAGAATGGTGAAACCTCTACTTTGGAGCGGTGCAAAAGCAATCGGGAAAGAAGCTTTAAAAACAGGCGCTAACATTATCACCGACATTGCAACAAGCCAACAGACTCCGCGAACTATCGTTCGTCAACGTGTACCTGAAGCGGGTCAAAATCTTCAAAGTAAAGCACAACGCAAAATCGACTTTCTGGTAGGTTCCGGTATAAGAACAAAACCTCCAACAAAAATTGCTCAGTCGACGTTAAAACGTTCAGCCACCCGTATTAGAACATCTACGATCCGTAAAAAAAGCGCATCCAAAAAGCGGAGAAAAACATCCACAAAATCTAGGACAACACGCAAAAGGAAAATTAAACAGAAGGCGGCAGGAAAAGATATTTTTGGATAATAATGGAGAATGACACATGCATGGTCTCGCAGTTCGATCTTTTCAGTAAAAAACCTATTCAGCAAAATGTCGAAAAAACTTACACGGTCGCCTACAAGCCTATCGCTTCCATCGATAATCAGAACATACTTCAGTTTGTTATTCCGCCGGCAGGAACAGATTTTCTAGATCTTTCATCTGCCTATCTTCGTCTGCTAACGCAGATGGTCAATTAAGATGGGTCTCCCATTAGTGCTTCGGAACCTTCCAACGCCCTCACAAAAAACTGCGGGGTAGTAAATTATCCTCTCCATTCACTTTTTTCGCAAGTTACAGTGGCTCTCAACGATATCGCTGTAACAGTTGCCGATAACAATTACGCATATAAATCAATCTTCGAAGCAGAAATCAATTACGGCAGCGATGCTGCGAACACGCATCTCACGAATGCCTTTTGGTACTTGGACACACCTGCACATCAAGATCAAATCACAGCCGACAACAAAGGTTTTACCGCCAGAAAAGACTTTTTCCAGCACGTTCCGACAACCGGAAATCTTACGGAAGTGTCTGCCGTAGTCGAACTTATGGGAAAACTGCACATAGATTTTTTCCACCAGCCTAAATACCTGATCAACGGCGTTAAAGTACGTATCGATCTAGCCAGGTCACGTGATGCTTTTTACATCTGGGGAGATCAGACTTCACCAACCACCAGAATAAAAATTTCAAAGGCTGTTCTCGAAATAAATCACATCATTCCTACTCCTACCACCAGTTTGGCCATAGACAGAGCACTCTCTTACGCTCCTGCCCATTATCCTTTCACCAGAAGCGTCATCAAAGCTTATTCTTACGTTGCCGGAACGCAGCAGATTTCGATCGATAATGCTTTTCAAGGAGCTTTTCCGATTGTTGTTCTTTATGCTATGGTATCCACCACCAGCTTTCTCGGAGACAGAAAGAAAAATCCGTTCGACTTTAGAAGTTTTAACCTATCTTCTTTCCATCTTGTGAAAAATGGAGAACTCGTACCTTACGAACCCTTGCGGGTCACCACAGGAGGAAACGGTGGATTGATAACACGTGCCTATCGAACTCTATTTTCCGGTACAGGCATTCACCACGCCAATTACGGACACCAGATTACAAGGAAAATTTTCGAGAACGGTTCCTTTTTCCTGATTTTCGACATAACGCCTGACTCTTCAGGAAACGATACGCACACCAGTCTCCAGGAACAAGGTATCATCGGAGCCGAGATGCAATTTTCTCCCCAGCTGTCTTAAAATATAACATGCCGTCTGTATGCTGATTTCGAATGTGCAGTAGATATAACAAAAGACAGAAGTGTTATCCTCTATCAGTAAGATCGAATTGTCTATAAATATGTGTGCTCGTGTTTCTGGCTCGCAGTGTTATTGAAACAGTTCTGATGTAGACATTATACTACCTGTGATGGAAAAACCAGCCGAACGGAAAACCCGTGATATTACCCACACTAGTGTTTCTTCGAAAGTGACAGCTTCCAAACCTGTTGACACACGTTTGCTTCCACGACTGCCAGACCCCAGATTTTACCCTGGACTCATAGAAATGACCAAATACATAGATATTATTATAAACATATGAAAACATATGTAACGTGAGATGGGAAAACTCATCGAACTGATAACCTGTGATGATATTTATAATAGTGATTCTTTGGAAGTGTTGTCCGCCAAACCTGTTGACACGCAACCGTCCCCCAAATATTAGAAGAATGTCATCTTACTCTCATTTTACGTTTTCGAAAACATAGGCAACATGAACACGTCGCAGATCAGGGAGATTCTATCTCGAAACTGTTCCACCAAGAACATTTTCTACGGTGTTTACTCGAGAGATCTTTTACCTCGGACATTTCCTACCCCTGCCTTGATAATCGCAAACACTGACACTTCCAACTTCCAGGGTACACACTGGGTGGCCTTCTATTTTGGCAAAAACAATATTGCTGAATATTTCGATTCATACGGATTTCATCCTTTCTATCCAGAATTCGTAACTTTCCTGAATCGTCATTCCTCGGTCTAGACTTACAACAACATTCCTTTACAAGGGGTATTGGCCATGACGTGCGGACATTACTGTTGCGTGTATGCTTATTACAAAGCACGCCATGTTACGACCAAGGATTTCATTCAAGCATTTCCGCCCGGTGTCAGTAAAAATGGATATATCCTACACCGTTTTCGTCAGATCTTCAAATGTTTAGCCCATTCCAAGTGCCCGAGAGGGGATCAATCGTGTTGCTCCATCCACACAATCCGGTGTCGTGTTATGAAAAAAGCTATATAAATGTGTGCTGCTGTATCTTTCTCACAGTGCCGTCGAGACAGCTCTAGTGAAAACATCATGGAGCCTACTAAGGATTCTCCAATGGAAAAACATGATAAACTAGTGAAACGCATGACCCATCAGGATGATGCTTCCAAACGTAAAACCCGCAAACGTGTGCAACCCCTCAAAATCGAAACTGCCCCTATCAAGAATGAACCGATGGACGAGGGGGTAGATGTGACTACAGACTGTGATTTCATAAAACGGCGTAGGGAGATCGGCTTTTCCCCAGATACAATGGAATGTCCTGGACTACACAACGTAGAGGCATGTTTAGATCTCTATCTTGCTAACACATATTTTTTGAACAAGTTAAAAAACAAGTTCGTAGCAATAGGATTCGAAAAGCAATCCCCTTTCAATTTGGTGTGGGAGTTTTCGCAACAGGGGAGATCACCCGTACGCATCGATTCTAAGCAGATTAGAGAACTGTGGGCTTTGAAATCTGACTTACTGAATTACGTCGAAACGGGTCGTCGATTCAATTACTTGGTTACAGGAAATATCACTGTCAGTGGTGTAAATTTTTTCGGGAAACGTTGTATCGCAATGTATCAGCATCATTCATCCGATGCTTTTATTTTCACAGCCTCTGAACTACACTTATTTTTGTGTAACCTTTTTTGGCCTCTGCAGAAATTAAAGAACGAACGTTATCATAAATTGCAACCCGAAATGGAGGCTTTTGTATATTGTATCAAGAAAAATATGGTTTCAGAAAAAAAGAAGTGCCCAATTTAGTGAACTATTTATATATATTCTTTGGTACAACGAACTGATGATTGAAATATATCTTGAGAACAATCTCGGACAGACATTGACATTGTAAATAAGTAGTGTTAACTTAGCGTTTCAACGCAGCACTTTGTAGGTATCCTCTTTTTTTATCAATTGAATATCATTTTTTGACATATTTTGACAATTTTTTGTCGACGTTTTAGCGTTTAGCGATGTTTTTAGTACAATTTTCACTGCAAAACTTTTTTTCCCACTCGCACTTGGTAGGTATATCACGATCTTACGTGATATAACTTAACCTATCCATTTTATTCGTGCTAAACTACACGAGAGCCTCTACAGTAGTGTCACAAATATGCCTTTGACTGCAAACCTGATTTCTTGACCAAACGACCTCAAAAACCTGAAAAACTCACTTTCTCTCCACGTTCCGCGCCTCATTTATTGCGCTGACGATGTTTCGCAGCGTAGAAAAGCAGTGATGAGTGAAATTAACTCTCTCATCCTCTCATCCTTTGAAGGATGAGTGCACCTTATCGTAATTTTCCAAGTCCGGGACCAATGTTTATATATCGTGACCTTTGTAAACCTCTCTCGGGGGAACGATGTGCCACACACACACGCGCGCGTGCCTCTCATTATTTCCGTATTGTGACGCAAACAAACAAATAATAATTGTTGTTTTTTAGGATCCCTGGCCCCTATAACCTCGCCAGGGGTGCGTGGTGCCCAACCAAAAAAAGTAAAGGTTCTCTAACGGCTGCGGTTATAGATTACCACACCTCTATAGAGTTTCACGTGTTTTTTTCTTTTTTCTCTCAAACTTCCATGAAACTCTACAGAGGACCTCCGTAATGCATGCAACGTGTACTAACGACTCTAGTGTTATTTTGATGTTGTAATTTTTTGGATATAGAGTTTTATTGTGAGATAGATAAAAAATTATGTTTATTATAATATTTTCTTGATGAAGATGGAGAATATGTGTGTGTTACAAATAAAGTTGCATGCTTTTTTTTAAGTGTGTGTGTATGTGTATATGTTTTTGATGTTCGACAGCATCTGAAACGATAAAAAAAAAGAATTTTATTGTTACTTTTCTCGTGTAAAAACAACAAAAATTTTGTCCAAATTCTGATTGTCTCGTGCTATAGTGCAAAAACTGATGAAAAAAAATATTGTAACTGATAACTGATGAAATTGACATTGTAACCGATCTGAACTAGTGAAATTCGTATTGTGCCATTGTAACTGATTGTGCTAGTACAAAAATTCCTTATTGTGCAAGAAAAGATGTTAAACCTGTTAAAACTGCTCTGTGACCCTCTCGTTCTTCACGTCGTGGACGAAGGACTTCTCTGCGACCAGGATGACACTGCATAGAGTATCCTCGGGCAAGGCATCGTGGAACTCGCAGACGACCTTGATGTTGGTTCGATCGTTGACCACCACCTGATATCTCTTAGATGTGTTGATGACGAACATTGGTCTCCGGGCTTTGAATTCGCTGGGCGTGTAATATATGTCCACGCTTCCCTCGGTCACGCGTTTGTAAGCTGAGAACGCTTCGTAAAGTTTGAGATAATCGTTTTTGGTCATGTCGAGGTTGTAATTTTCGCGCGGGAACACTTCGTTCCTCCCATTCTTCAGATAAACGTTCTTGATCTTGCAGTCGTCGAACTTGCTGGAATCTTTTTCCTGATTGTTGTCCCTCCCGGTCTGAAAAAGTACAACGACGAAATCTGGCATGTCGAACTGTATGTTGTTGAACTGAGTCGTCACGTCGAATTCCATGTGACTTCCCGACGCCATCTTCTGCACGCACTGGTAACCGTGAAAGTAAATCGGCACCTGCGGACTTTTCAAGATCTCCGCTTTGTACTTGAGGGCGTAGTTCGTTTCGTATTCCACGATCGGCATTCTCAACTCCATTCTCCGGATGACGCACTTGGCTGCTTCGGGTAAAGTGTTGGCTATCGGCGTGGTGCCGTCCGGACCCAAAGTAGCGTATCGCATCAGTGCGTCGTTGTCGTTGGCCGCTCTTCGAAACGTGATCCTCAGTCCTCCCTTCCACATGATCTCCTTGTAGTCCGAGAAGAAACCGGGCAGCAGACGCATGGGAAAGAGCACCGTGTGACTTCTGGTCGATATTTTGGTCCCGGCTTCGAATCCTCCCGCTTGGTAGTATGCTGCGTCCGTTTTGGATAATTTCAACGTTCCCACTGCCGTCGACGTGATGCCTGGATAATCGATTCTGTCGATGACGGTGTTGTGTTTCCTCACCTCCACCTGCGAGAACAGGTGAGGCACGAAGTTGTCCACGAGTATCAAATTTGCTGCTGCGGGAAACGCGTCTCCGCTTTCTTTCTTCACCACGTCGAATTGAAGGTAGAGGTCCGCTCTGTGAGGATGAACGAACCCGTCCCCTACGTCCACGTCGTATTCGATCTCCCGGTTCGCTTCCTTCAAATTTGCGAACGTGCGACGGTTGGGAGCAAAAGATTGCAACTCGTAACTTTCGATTTGCTCCATGATGTGTATGGTTATTTATTATACGTTGATCTCCAGGACGACAGTGGTCGTTGCACCTGCGAAATCCACCACGTCTCATTTCTCGTTCGTCACCACCAACTCTATGTCGTCTATGCGGTTGCGACATACTGGAAAATAGATCGGCGAAGAGGGTGTGTAGATGATCGGTTCCATGAACTCGGAACTTGGTTTGAAAGTGGCTATGATTCCCGTCTGCTTGTGACTTCCTAATAATCCGGCCGAAGATTTCGTGATCATGCCTTCCGCCACGTTGCAGTGTACGTTCAGAGTCTCGATGGCCAAGAATTTAGGAATATTGGTTGCTACGTGCTTGATGCCAGCTTCGAGTTTTGTGTCGTTCTCGAAACCTAAAAGTTCTCCCATGGTGCCCAGGTCCACGGTCTCCGTCGCCGACACGATTTCCACTCTGTGCGTGACCGAATTTTGAGAAAGGTACGTGCCTTTGGGTAATTGAGCTTGCAAAGTGGAAAGATTGTATTGACCTGGCGTGACGACGATATGTTCGCTTCCGACGCTAATTTTGTTGTTGTGCTGCGTGACGTTAGGTATGAGGTACATGCTGTAGTATGCACGCAGAGCTACGGATTTAGGATAGACGATGTCGTCGTGCAGCGTGAGTTTCAAGATCGAAGATTCGCTCGTGAGATGGAACACGCCCATCCTAGTAATGCTGTTTGAGGTTCCACAATGCTTTCTGGAAATCTTTGATCGTAGGCTTATTTATTTGAGAGAGAAACGTGAGCATGGAGAGGCAGAGAAGACCGCAGTTCTCGTCTCCGAAATTTTGAATGCGTTCGTCGTTGTAGTATATAGGATTGTTCGTTTTCAGATAATGGACTAAATTTGTAGGTGGAACGCCTCCGAAAGAATAGAAAACGAATGCTTTGTTGTTGTCGTTTTTGTGGTAACATATCCAATGCGTGCCTGGATTTTCTTGACCGTCCAAGTTGACTACGCCGCATTCTCTTCTTTTAACGCTTGAAGGTAACGAGTCGGACATGAAAACTCCTCTGAAGTGTTTGATTTGTAACGGTTGGATCAGAGATTCAATGTCTCGGTTGGTGAGTGCTGCTGTTTCTTTTTTTTAAACTTTTTCATCACGCCCTTCCCTCCTTTCTTCTCCATGGCCAGGTTGTGACGTTTCTGTTCTTCCAATTCCGCCTTGTTCTTCTTCGAGTCGATGACGGTTTTCGCGATGGCTGCGCTTCCGCCGGCCAAACTTCCAACGGCCCCCAATGCTGCCAGGATGGCCGGGATGCTGAATATGAAACCTCCGATCTTTTGCTGTTTCCGCGAACGCTGCAATCTTCTCAACTGAGGTCTGCTGAGAAGTAATTTCATTCCGTGTCCTTTCGTCAAGCAAGAACGTTTCTTCTCGCGATGTTTATTGGTGAGTAACCCATCGAGGGCACCTAGATTTTTTAGATTGGAGTATGGTATCTGGTACACGACACCCTTGGGCTTCATGTTGATGCTTTATATATATTTTTTTCACGGTATGTTATTTATATATATAAATGTTCTGAGATTTTTTTTTTGTTTCGTGTAATTTTTTTTTCACGGTATGTTATTTATATATAAATGTTCTGAGATTTTTTTTTGTTTCGTGTAATTTTTTTTTTCAAGGTATGTTATTTTATATATACTCCGCGCAGTCATTACACAAATTCTATTACGTGCTTTGTTTTCTTACCAAGAAGTTCCTTTGTCCCCTTGTACACGATTCGAGTTTTGTTCTCGATTAAGATAGCTAGCTTCTCGTCGGATAACATGTTAGCGTATCGATCTGGTAAAAATAGACTGTATTGTCCATCGAGCAACAGACGCACCTTGGGACCATACTGGGTAGAAACGATTGAACCGGAAGTTATCGTGTAAGGTTTGCCGACTTCCAATTCCTGAATTTTTACATATTCGACTGACAAATTTAGCATTTGTTTTAATGCTTGGAGATCACTTATTTTTTTTCAGTCATCATATCGAAGAGAAATTTCAGAGTGTTATAGAAATTTAATTTTTTTTCACAATGTGTGTTATTTATATACCGAAGATTATTTTTTTTCATGATGTGTGTGTTATTTATATATCAAGTTTTTTTTTTGACTTGTACATTTTTTTGACATGTATATTATTATTATTTTTTTTTTCACGGAGGAAGAAAGTCCGTGCTTCCGACAACGCGATGATGTGCGTAATAATATCTTCAGTTTCCTGTTTAGACTTGCGCCAATCATCCGTGTATCGTCTTCTTCCCTGCCTCGCCTCGTGCAGTTCGTCCATTCTCTTGTTTAATTTTCCCCTGCTGCCGAAATAAGAGTATCGAGATCGCCGCACCTCATGGTACTGATCTCCCGAAGACGGTCCTTGACAGCCATTTCACATGGGATTCGAAATGCCGGCGTCGTTTTAGCTATGATCAAAAGTTTCCCTATATCCTCACAATCTCCGTTTACTGCCTGTTTGAATATTTTTCTAAGCAGTTCGTGCGGCAAATCAGTTATGCAAGCCATGTTGTTTTTTACTGTATGTTATTTATATACCCACCCAAATTTTTGTTTCGTGTTCATGGCGATGGTGGTGCCCAGTGCGGCGACCCGTTCACCCAACGAAGCGTCTCTGCTGACGAACCTTTCGAAAGCTGCGTGCTCTAACTTTCTGTCTGCTTCGTGACGTGCATCCAGATCCGTCTGCGTGGTGTTGTAGGCGATGTCGTGATCTTTGCATGCAGCGTCCAACGGATTCACACCCTTGTCTCCTCTCTCCAATCTTTTCTCGAGTTTGGTACCCGGTCCGCAGTACTGGTAGCCAGGTAAATGCATCTCGAAAGGTAACTTGTTGATGATGTCGTTTACGAGTCCCTTTCCTTCGGCCACGTTCCAGAATCTCGGAGGCAGGGTGTGGATGATTTTGATCAGGTAACCTATGCCCTTGTCGTCGTTCACGATGAAGTTGGAAAGTTTCGTGCTGATCATGTCCACGATGCCAACCTTCTCGTTGTAGAAATTACGATTGCCTGCATTCTCTTCGCCGGCTATCACCAACAATCGGTCCACGTGTTTCCTAACGTCGTCCACCCAAACGAATTCTTTGGGTAACGTGTTGTAGCGTTTGACGCCGCTGCCTGTTTTGACCTGGTTCCAAATCGGTTTGATGAGATTCCTGTACTTCTCACCGCTGCTCGATTTCACCCTATTCTGCGAGGCATCGTTGTTTTGGTACAAGGCATCCGTCATGATTAGAATTTCCCTGTAACTCTGGTAATCTTCGTCGGTGTAATCTTTCGGCTGCTTTTTGGCAACGAGTTCACACAGTCCCGCCGTACCCGGATACCTGGTCCAACTATCCTTCTCGCCTAAATTAACTTTAATATCGTTGCCTTCGAAGGTCACCTTCGATTTTCCAATCTTCCACACCACACCACCACCCTCGTTGGTTTCCATGCTCGGATACAATCCGAACACTTCATCCTTGTCGAACTTCCCCGTGCTCAGGTAGTCTCGTGCCAAAGGTCCCAACTCGATCTTATCCGAAGACGTGCTACCTATGGCTCGACGTCGTGGTACATCCTTCAGTTCGAACGGCGTCGAAGGAATGCTCGAAATGGGCGTGGGTACAGCGTAACTTTTAGCTGCGAGTGGTACGAGTTCGTTGATCAAATTTTTATTTTGTTCCGTGACACCTTTAATTTCTTTACCTAGACCGCTGATGGCATCGATCACAGGTTGATCCTGACGTTTCTTCTCTTCGTAGGATCCGCGATTCTCGGATTTCCAACCTTCAAAGCGCTTCACGAGGTTTTCTCGCAACTTGAGATTTTCGTCTTCTTGAAATTGACGTTTCGACATTTTTCTATATACGTTGAAACGTTTTTGAAACGTCGAATTCTCAGCCTATACGTTCGGTTCTCGTAGTTTTCTGCTGTCACCCTCTTGAGACTATCCACTTTTTCTAACACTCACTTTTTGTTGTAATGGTTATTTTCTATATGCTTGTCAGACGTTTGAAAAAAAGAACGTTTTTTCAAATTTTATTTTTTTAGATTCTCGATTTTTTATTTTTTTTTAATTTTTACTTCTTGTTGCAAATCTGAAATCGTCCTCTTGTTAGCCTTTGAGACGTCTAGATAAACGTTTATTTTATTTCTATATTTTCCATGGTTTGCTTTTCGAGTCATGTCGATGGTCACGAATCCGAAATCGTCACTGTTCCAACAGTGGGAGCAGAATTGAGAAAATAGATTGTAATTCATGTCAGCCCCTACGTAATCATCGTGTGCGTGTTTTAAATTGGTGTGGTCTTGTCGAAACAAACATATGAAATTAGCATTGTTGCGTAGCAGTTGTTTCGGAACCTTGGAAAAAGTTTGTGCCAGGTAGAAACAATCCAATCCTTTGTGACGACCTCCAGTGAAAAAATTACGAATCTAGTTTTGATTTTCCAAGATCATGTCGTCGAACACCACAACGGAATTCTCGAGACAATCGTCCAGTGGAATGATTTCAGTTGCGAAAGTTGCAATGCCCAGTCCCTCGTACAGTTTCATAAGTTGCTGGTATTTCGCTTGTTCGAGACTTTTCGAAAATACGTAGAGGTGTCTGTTTTCCCAGTCTAACCAATTGGGTGAGAGGATAAAATTATCAATGAGCAGTGTCGTCTTTCCGCACCCCGAAGGTCCTACGATCAGACACCGTATGCTATCGGGGAGCCATTCGCCGTTCCTTTTCTTCGTTTGATTTTCAGAATCAGGTAGACGTTTCACGACATTCCACGTACTCATAGAATCACTTCGTTCGAATCGATCCAACTCGTGTCCGGAAGTCCCAGCCATTTCACCAAAAGTTTGTCGCCTCTCTTACGCAAAACTTTTTCGATAAGGTACGTGTCGGGGTATTTAGATTTAGAGAGTTCCTCCTCGTAGAAGCGCCCCAATAAAATTTCACCGCCACTGTCCTTTATTATATACGTGTGACGGTTTCCGGGTAACACTCGAACCACGGTAAAAAGTTCAGTGCTCCAGTTTCGTGTGAAACCCCTGTCGAACGTTCGCTTCAATTTACTGATCCTCACCTGGTCTCCAATTTCGTATTTAGCTTTTTTTGTCGTGGGTGTGTACTTTGGACAGTAAACGCTAGAAATTAAACGCTGCTCGTCGGACTTGGTAACGTCAGCTGGCTTCATGCCTATCGTTCTGTGCCGTGTGTGATTATAGTCGTTAACGAGTTCCGGAAGAATGGTGACCCACTTGTAGCTTCCCTGAAGCGTGAAGCGTGACCACATGCGCGATTTCAGAGTGCGATTGAATCTTTCCACGATGCTGGCCTTGACGTCACTGAAGGTCGAGTAATGTCGAACGTCGTGTTTCCGAATAAACTTTTGGAATACGGCATTGTAAAATTCCTTCCCCTTGTCCGTGTGCAGAAACCGAGGTCGTCTGCCGCCGCTTTCGCGAAACATTGTCTTGAATGCTTCCGTGACGCACGTTCCTGTTTTCGCCTTCAAAGGTAGAGCCCATGCGAATTTCGAAAATGTGTCTATGACGGTGAGGAGGTACTTGTTGCCCTTGTTCAATTTATGTACGTTTTTTAACTTGCCGCTGCTCATTTCCACGAGGTCGCTTTCCCAGAGGTCATCGATGCCCTTGGTTACCACCGCCAAACGTTCGTAGTTGCGGCGTGCAGGTTTATGCAATTCGTCGACGATGGCTTGCCTAGACATTTTTTTTTTAGAGATTACGTTTGAAGAGAAGCAAAAGCGTGATGGGATTCAAATCGCTCCTCAACTTTTTGACTCGGACATCCAACATGAGAATCTCTTCTGCGTGGTCTACACGCTTGGTGTGGCCGAAAATGTCGTTAGGCATTTTGTTAACGGTTATTTATAATAGGATAGGTGATTCGTAATTCTACGAAGAGAGGAACGAGTTTGTCGTAATCTCCTAGGAGTTCCACGTAAAGATAATCTCCTGCAAACACATCGTACGCCATGTTAGAAAGCATCATGTCGTGCTTGATTCGAAAAATGTTCTTGCCGGTAGATATTTTGATTTCGCCTGCGTTCTCCGGATTCACGGTTATCCGAAGTTTCCCTTCGATCGGAATTTCGTAGAAATGTAAATTGTTATTGAAGACGTAAAAATCTTGCCCACATCATCATCCAATTTTGTCCAAATACTGTTGAGGTGAATGATCAACAGACTATTGAGTTTAGTTAACATGGAAGGTAAAAATTCATGATCTGTCGTCGTGCGGTGTACAGTCTCCATTGTTTGCTTTCGGAAACCAAAGAGATTAATTGTCCTTGATAGTTATTTATCGTGTATGTGAGACAGTTTACGTTTATTTATTTTTTTTCATTTGCATTGCCTACAATTTTTACTAATTTCGAAACGATAGTGTCCCCAAGGCAACGTGTGGATTCCACAAGACAAAATACATCTTTTATCGTCATGCGGATCTAATGCTACTTTCCTAACTTTGTTTGTTGTAATCACGTGGTCTACACTTTGGATTCTTTGTTCTATACTTAGTATCGTCGATTGTGAGTAAAGACAATCGATGTAATCGTGGAAGGTGAGTTTGTTCTCCACCGTATTTTTGCCCACACCTTTTGCTTTCTTCGTGACGCTACTCTCTGTTCTCATGGCATACATTTTCGAACGCAAACCCGCGAACTCGACAATAATATCACCGTTACATTCATCTTTCAGTTTACCTAGGACTTTTTTGTTACGAGATGGAATTCCAAATCTGTTGGGTTGAGGATACGCAGAAGTATCGAAATACTCAAGCATGGAAGGATTTTTTATGTCTTCGTATAGGTTAGATGTTTGTATGCTGTAAATGAAGCTGTCGGTGTCCGTGTACAAAAGTGACATCTTATCATTGAAGAAGGGTTTCATCACGTCGTAATGAAATTCGAACATGTAAAGTTTCGACAAGTCGAGAACCGTTGCGCCAACGTAAATTGGTTTTCTGAATTTCATCAATTTTATATCTAGGTTGAAAAGTGCTAAATTCTCGTTGTAAATTTTTCTCGACTTGAATCTAGGATCGGCCACCCACTTCATGCATTTATTTTTATCCGAAACCAATTTCACGTCTACGTGATTCCGCACGTTTTCCATCGTCTTGCCATACACCGCGTTATTCATCAATTTAAAAAAATCTTTGTCTAAATCGGAAGTGGCAACCGTCCTATGTTGCGTGTTTGTTTCAATGTACGGTTTGAGCCACTCGGAATGTTTAAACCTGAGGACTCTTCTAATATTCGCTACCTTAGCACCCTTCCCGATCAAGCATCGGAGATTCGAGTAATGAACAACGTATCTCTTTTTGCCCTCTAGAGTCAACAAAAGCTTGCATTGATTAGAATGAGGCGAAGATTTGAACTCGGATGCCGGTGGTAAATCGCTGAACAGATCGTGTAAATGGTCGGGGAATTCGATATCCACCTCTGCGAAGAAGCCATACTCACTATCATCGAAATTTTCTATATCTATTGATGCCCATTCGAATCCTCTGTAAGGAAGTTTCTGTACCATTGCATGTCCGTAGAGGTTATTAACGTCAGCGTAGAAGATGTAATTCGATGCTCGATTTGAATCATAATCTTCTTTCATGTGCACGTTGTTGGCTTTTGCATATCTCTGCACACATTGTACCATCCCGCCTCGAATCCCCCTCTAAATGAAAAGTAACATGTCCACGTCCGATATCAGTTCCAGCTTGACCTTTGTCTGGAATAACATTGCCGACCACGCTAATCCCGGTAGGCTGTAGAAATACGCTGGATCTAATTTATAAATATTCGTTGCCGTTTTCCTGAACGCTTGAAAAACATCCGCTAGTATCGTCACGTCTAATTTTAAGTAGGCATCGTGGTAGTCTCCGAGTGTCCTACATCCTAATTTCTCCCACATGAGTTGCGCGTGTTGGTATTCTTCGTCCGTGATTCCTTTCTCTCTGAGTCTGCTGTAAAATTCTCTTGGAAGTGGAAGAGCGTCGTCGTTAAATTTAGAATTATCACTAACATATTCGTAAGGATAAATCCCTTTACGTCTAACGAGTTCTATGTCTACGTTGGGAAAACTAGCTTTCGTAATTTTGAATTGTTCGTCTAAACGTTTGCTGGCAAGAGCGTCCAGGCTGGCAGAGAGAAATCTGTATGAATCCAGAAACCTCATCTCGATGGTATTTTTAGTCTCGGGAATCATAACTTTCTTACTTATGGAGATGTATCGTTCTTCGTTTTGAGCAAGAATATCTATTTTTTGATCGTCGTATCCGAGTTTCCTAATTAAGGGATGAAAGTCGTAATTAGAGCCATTGTGAAAGAATATGGGAACGAATTTTGGTTTTTGGATTTTGAGGTTATATGCATTACAGATTCCGCTTACGAAGCGACCGTCCGTATGCGAATGGTGATTACGATTGTCGTCCGTGAAGTGCTTATCGCACACGGGACACTTGACAGTGTCGTAGTAATTTTGAAGTTCGATAGCAGATAACGGAAGCATCGGTTTCGATGTTTGCAGCATGCATCCAATTTTCCCAACCTCCTCGACCATCTTTTCGAAGAAGCGTTCAATTGCATCGGGTCCTCGGTATACGTACGGTTCATCTATTTTATCCCGTCGCACGACAACGTAACCGAAACTGTTTGGTTCGTGAAGCTGGTAAGGTGTGGTGGAAGAAACTTCGGGATCCGGATCGCAGTACGAGAGTGGTTTGAGGAACGCCTCGAAATCAGCAACGATGATGGCCGGATGTTCCAACAACGCCTTGTGCATCTTGAATTCTTCCACTTCGTTCTTTGCGGGCATCAACATTCGAACCGGTCTGTTGTTGCCGCAATATATTTTATGTTCGGCAAGTTTATCGATAGCAATTTGACGTCCGGTGTATTTTCGATAATCGACTTGTTTTATATCGTTGAACATGGTCAAACATCTCGGGCAAACTTCGATGCAATGTTCATACTTGGTAGTTTGACTTCTGACCAAACGTGATAGAGAACGAATTAGTGTGTAGTGATGAACATCCTCGTTTGAAATTAGAAGGAGATTAATCACACGAGCATCGTCATCGTCGACATCGCCTATCCTGACGGGATGCACGACATGTTTATCCAACGTATAGGAATACACGTTGATGATTAAGCGTTTTCCTTCTGCATCTCGTGCTCGTGTTTCGTTTTTTGATATATCAGAAATGGTCACCGGGTATTCGATGCCAGTCATTGCATTTTCCAGTTCAGGTTCATGCTGCTTGTAATGATAAACCTGTTCTGGATGATTTGACCAATGAATCGGGTGAAGTTCCGCCAACACACACCAGAGAAAACACTTGCTATCACTATTCTGTATATTTAACACAGCCCTCTTGTGTTGAATGTTCGGTGGAAGAGGAACGTAGCTGGAAGCGCGAAGAGGCGAGAATCGGTTCACGTAAACGGTTAACGTGTGATGACTTCCGCACAGAGACCATCCCGACCCTTTAGCCTCGAAATCGTCGTGTTTCTTAACCAGTTCATTTGAAAGATCAGAATAAAATTCGTCCAAATTACCGACATCCACCAAATGAAGAGCCTGGTTTTTTGTTCGATGATAAAAAATACTTGTTGTACCATCGACTTTTTCGTATTCGGAAAATAGATCAACGTATACTTTTATGGAATTATTTTCCAATTTATTTTTTAGAATATTTATCACGGATGTTTTCGTTTCACGCAAGAAACTAAGAATGTCCCGGCCTGGTTCCGAAGTAAAAGAGAAATCCTGAATATGACGGTTGAATGCAGATCTAATTGGTTTGCGTTCATTAGATAATTTAACTTGTTTGGAAGTGGAAGCTTCCGTTTCTGGATTATCGATTTTTCCTTTCGATGTTCCTCGTTCGGTCGATGGTTTGCAAATTTTAAGGTGTTTACTTAAATGTGTAATGCTGATCATCTTTCCGCATCGAGCACAAGACTTAGAAGGTAACGAACGATTAATTCTCGAACCTGTTTCGCTACATCTTGCCCTGTGTACCGATAAATTGTTCCTTGAGATTAGCTTCCCACAAGTAACACATTCAGTTTTATCATTTTTTCGATTGAAACTGGTGGTGGATGCCATTATGCTTTCTCCAAAATCACAGAAATCAAAAAGTCTAGCGATACAATTTTTCAGGTATGTTATTTTATATAGAATTTCTTGGGGGTGAATACAAAAAACTCAAGAATTCAATCTATACTCTGAATAGAATTTCAGGTATGTTATTTCATATAGAATTTTCTTGGGTGCGAATACAAAAAACTCAAGAATTCAATCTATACTGTGAATACAATTTTCAGGTATGTTATTTTATATAGAATTTCTGGGGGGAATACAAAAAAAATCAAAATTCAAATCTACTGTGAATATAATTTCCAGATATGTTATTTTATATAGAATTTTCTCGGGGTTCATGCGTCATGGTCGCAGCTGGACTCTCCCCTTTCAACGTGAACTTTGGGAGTGGCGCGAATTCCACACCGGAACGTCCGTTCCGCCGGGTACGGAAGTCGATGTTTATCGCGGCGACACGAATCCCCAACCGGCTGCACGGACGCAGATCTTCACGTGTATTTCTCTCCCGACACGCTCAACGCCACGTGCATCCGCAAGATCATGGCCTTGCGTAAAAAAATCAAGGAAGTCAAGCATTGCAAGGAGAAGACCTTGCCGCCTGGGGCAAAAACAGCTCGAAATGGACGCGAAACAGAACACTGCTAAATTGATTATGAACAGCATGTACGGTCAGATGTACGAGCTGAAAGATATTCCGGAAGAGATTCGAACTCAGGTGAACCAATTTTACGTTCGAAGGCCGTACGGGAAAACGTTGGGGGCTCGTTCGTTTCGAAGAATCCCGCTTGCGCTTCTCTAGTTACTTTATGTAATGTACAGCTTTTTCCTGCCATATCTAAATATAAATTTGTTTTACATTGGCCTGCCTCGTTGCTCGCTCCCTCTGCCGGTTGAGGAACGCGTTCTTCGGCACCCTTGTTCGGCTACAGGAATACTTTTTATTGCGAAATCCACTTTTCCCAATTTCACGGGTACGGGGGAAATTCTTTCTAAATATCGGCATGCACCGTTATTCCACCCCCAATCATACGCTAGCCTCTCCCGGTCTTCAACCAAATTCTGTTTTTTTGTATTAAAAAAGGAGGCTAAGTCCTTCGTTACTGACGACATGTCGCAACGTAGGACCGACGCCTGATCTCTCCTCGAACCTAAGCGCCGGTGGGCATCGTTTTGCCGCTTCTCCTGTCCAGAAATGTATAGGGAAGCCTTGATTCATTGCTTTCCGCACTTGCGTCCAAGGAGGGGTCTGTTTTTTTGCCGAAAGGTGCCATGCCAGTGTTGCCAACCACGTTTCGCTTGCCCGCAGCAGCGATTGCAAACCCCCTTAGAAATTCACCATCTACTTATCTAAATTATACTTCATATTCCGTGTTGAAAACGTTCCTTCAATCACAATCGGCATAAGTTCACTGTATAAGAATATTAATATGGTGTTTAGGGGTAGTTCAGCTTGTAAATGAGAACCATGTATTTGTTATTAAAGGGGGGACTTTGATATTGTATTAAGATGTGTGTATTATTTTATTGATAAAGGGGGGGAACATTTATGTTCAATGAGACAGTGCATTTGGGGGTGATATTTAATTAATAATTGCACAAGACATGCAAATGGAATAGTGGGGATGAAGATTTTGTTCATCGGTGTGTGCGTGTTTGCGTGGAGGAGTCCCTAGACGGCAGCACCGGACGGTAAGGACATCTTTGGGGCCCCGACGAGCAACAGCCCCAGGGCCGCTTTCAGCAGTACCACGGGTCCAAGTGTGTCTATTGGTTCCCATTTCGATTCGGTGGTCATTCCTAAGGAGGGGATGACGCCAAAATATGTGGCAACCCTGGAATCGAAGGGGGCCGGAGGAGGACAATTTTTGAGAGAGAGGGGACAGTTGACTTAGAACCGCGGTGAGATAGAGAAGTGAGTTTCTGGACACTTGTACTACCGCGAAGATATACCGAAGTAGTTCCGGTGATATCATTTTGGTGATTAAAGAAGTAAGTTTCCGAGTTGGTGAGGAACCGTCGGTTACGTATGTGTTCAAGTGACCGTGGACCGTGACACCGCACGGAAGTGTAACCTCGCGCACTGACCGCAGTCGTAGTGTCGTTGCCTGAGCTTTCTTCCCCATGCTGTCGGGACTCGACCCGAGGACCCCACCGTGACCCTGTGACCCTGCACACGGACCAGCGCTGGACGGAGGACGTCATACACACATCGGCCGGACAAGGTAGGATTGTGGCCACCATCCCCACAACAGTGATTTCGTGAGTGATAGATAGCGCGCAACACTATTTTGGGCCCAGGGGGGAATGTGTTGGGGTACGTTGGCCAACGTAGATGGTTGCTTTATGTGTGCATGTATATCTTGTATAGGGTCTGTACAGTATTTTCGTGTGTGTATATAATATATGTATAAAGTCGATGATTTGCTTTTCTCCAATGCATCACCCTCTTCTAATGCAGAGCTCGTGGGCATTGGCTGGCGACTTGGTGAGGTAGACGAGCATATCAAAATTTATTTCAACTCCAGCGACTTTTCGATTAGTATCCATGCTCTACCGGCGCGTCTACCGAGCTACAGCCGCCGCCGTGCATCACAACGTGTCGCCCACCTAAGGGGCATTGTTATTGCAACATGTCAAGAACCTATGATCTTTTGAGTGATTTGTAAAAGGAAAAAAAAATGAGAGAAATTTGATTAATTGTTCTGAAAAAGAAATAATATTAATAATAATACAGTAGCTCTGCCATGTAAATATATATAAAGAAGTAAAGAAAAGAAGATATAAAATATAATTTATTTGTGAATTGTTCTGATAAGAATAAAAAAAATAATATTAATGACTAGAAGGAGATGCATTGGAAGAAACGTGATTGAAGGAGTGTGCGCGATTACAGATCCGCTACAACTTTTCCAAATTTTGTTTTCCGTTTTGCTACATTTTTTCGTTTTATATTATTAGATTATCGCGATAGTTTACCCTATTTTGGCTACTTAAAACCGTGCTTCAGTTGATCTTTTATACTTTTTGCTTTTTTGCGATCGTGATATGGTGCGGACAAGGGAACAAACGCGCGAGTTATCAAGGGTTAGTAGTTTTGTTTCACCCGAGAACATCATGGATCCGGTAGATATTGGTAATAACGGGGGCGGTATTGCTGTAGCCGAAACCGAGAACGCACAGGAGGCAGTAGAAATTAGTAATGTGCAGATTATGTCTATGTTTAGAGAGCTAACGCAGATGATAGGTGGTCTTAGTGAAGACGTGAAAACGTTAAAGCAATTTAAACTACAAGTATGTGAGGAGATGCGAGAAGTCAGAGAATCGAATGCTGAGACGAGAAACATGGTGGCAGAGGTCTCAGAGCGAACAGATGCCATAGAGGAGAGAGCTAATCTTTTGGGGGAGGATGTCGGAACCTTAAAACAAGGCTTGGATACGTGCACACAAGAAACCGTGACGTCACAGAATAATATCGCGGAATTGCGCAGAAACGTAACCGAAATCCGACAGACCGTCGTTCGAGACGTAAAGCAGCTTGTCGGCGAGCAGTATAACCATCTTCGAGACGAAATGCACGAGGAGATGCAGGCCTTGAGGAGTCACGTCAGTGGCGTAGTGACCGACGTTTCTCGCCGCATAAATGGGGCGGAGAGCAGCAATGACCGTTCGAGCGACGAAGCGCGTTGTCCGTCACCTACCTGTTCAGGTGGCAACGGGGGAAGCAGCAACGTGTATTTACACCGTGACCTGCGACTTCCGGCCTTTGAAGGCACAGAAAACGAGCTGAAAGCGAGCACTTTTCTGCACGATCTGGACACGTGCATGCAGTTGGCGCAGATTCCCGATGGCCAGAGAGTTCAGGTAGCGGGTTTGGCTTTGCGTAAGACCGCTTTGACATGGTATAATGTCAACCGAGGGAAGTTCAAGAACTTTGAAGCGTTTCGTGATGAGTTCTTAGCCGAGTTCCTGAGCGACGAGAAGCTAATTAAATTAAAGGCAGATATTTTTACCAGTCGGTACATCACGGGTGAAAAGCGGACGCTAAACGAATACTTCATGGATATTCTGCAGCGAAACGCGGTTCTGAGAGAACCACTTCCTGAACCAGTTTTGGTTCAAACAGTAATGAAACAATTCCCTGCATATATCAGGCGATCTTTCGTCGGCCTCACTGTGACAACAAGCAATCAGCTGTCAACACTACTGCGCGACCTTCAGGAAACACTGTCGACGTCCCAGGTTGCGCAAAACAGGGACATAAACCGCAGGCAGCTGGTGAATTCAATGGACGTCGCGAGGAACGACCGCGAGCCCTACAGACCCAGGAACGGCAGGGAGGAGAGAAGTTTCCAGGAATCCAGGGACAATCGCCGTCCGCCGGGTTTCGGTAGACATTTTGACCGCCCGAGGGGACAAGATGGACGAAGAAACAGCAGGGATTCTCCACTCAGGTACCAGTCCGGGCGCAACTATGAAATGAATAACAGAGAAGAGAGAAACGAAGGACCTTTTGTCAACGCTGTTGTTACAAGTGCAGGTTCCGAAGGTTCGAACCGAGGACCTCTGAATGCCTGACTTCAAGCCGGTGTACCCATTCCGAACGAGAGCCTAGGGGGGACGCCTGACATGACCACGCATGCTGTTGATGTGTTACAGATAAATAACGTCGTTAATGACATCGAAGATGATACTTTCTTGAGGGATTCTCATGAGCACGGTTATTCAGATATCTGCGAAACCGAAGTAAAGCAAATTGAAGCGAGCTATTTAAATGAAATGCAAGGGACAGAAAAGCAAGTTTGTTCTATTTTTGATAAAATGCTGCAAGAACCAACGAATGAAGTGTAAGGGAAAATGAATGTGACACCTATCGTTTCGGTTAAGATCGAGGGTGAGAAAATAGACGCCTTGGTGGATAGTGGTGCGTCTGTATCATGCATTAGCGAGGAGCTATGGTTGAAATTACTCGCAGCGAATCCCAACTTGCCTTGTTTAAATGTAGGAGGACTCAAGATTGTTTCGGCTTTTGGCACAAAAGCGGCGAAAATTATCACTCAGGCATATTTAAGCGTGGAATTCGATCAAGTAAACGTGCATGTCAGCTGTTTGGTTATTCGAAATCTGGTTAAACCATTCCTTTTGGGCAGTGATTTCATGGAAGAGAATCAGGTGTTGCTAAATTATGAGGATCACACATTAAGCTTAAAAACCGAGAAGGGGTACACGGAAATGAAGTTTCTAGCACAAGAGGATGCAACGGTATCCACTCAAATACAGCATATAATTGTTGAGAATGAATGTACGGAGCCTATATGTCACTGTGCAAATAACGCGGGAGATATCGTCCCGATATCAGGGAATAGAGAGGATTTACAATGTGATGGTAACAGCGACGATGGGATCTTGCGTGATATTGAACAAAGAGGTCACGAGGATATTATAGCTTATATCGCTGATTCCCAAGGGGAGAGGCAGATAACGGTGACGTCACCTGGTGAGCGCGGAGAGAGAGATAGTCACACGTTACAGCCAGGGAAGTGCACGAAGGCTACAGAGAAGGAAATTCGTGACCGTGTTGGAGATGCGCCTGGGTTAACACATGAACAAAAGGGGCAATTGATAGATTTGCTCTTACAGTACAGAGAGTTATTTGATGAAAAGCCCAGATTAGTGAAGGGTTACGAGCATGCTTTGGAAATAGAAGATGACCGCCCGTATTCGCAGAAAGTGTATCCAGTACCGTATGCTTACAGATCTCAAGTGGACAAGCAGATTAAACAATGGTTAGAATGGGGAGTGATAAGAAAGCAGAGCACGTCATACGTGAGCCCCTTGACATGCGTGCGAAAGAAGGATGGAAAAGAGTTACGCCTGTGCTAGGATTCTCGTTCAGCGAACATGCGTATAAAACCCCAGTTTGACAAGCCGCCGCCGATACTTGAATTGCTGCAACAATTGGAAGGAAAGAGGTACATAACCTGTTTAGACACAACGTCATTTTTCCTGCAAATTCCAATTAAAAGAGAAGACCAGAAGTACTTGGGATTCATTCACAACGGAGTTACCTACGTGTTTCGACGGTTGTGTTTTGGCATTAAAACAGCGTTGGCGAGTGCGATTAGATGTTTGGAACGTGTTTTGACCGAAGGAACGGAATCGTTCTGCGCGGTTTTCGTCGACGACGTGGCGATAGGCAGCTCTACGTGGGAAGATCACTTGGAACATCTGAGTACTGTTTTCGGGAGACTCAAGAATGCGGGGTTGACACTCCGATTAAAGAAGTGTAATTTCGCGCGAGTGGAGGTATCTCTGTTGGGCTGCAGAGTGACCCAGCAAGGCATCAAGATGGATCCACAGAAGTTGGAGCAACTGAAGAACTTCCCGAGACCTACCAACGCGAAGCAACTGAGAGCGTTTCTAGGCTACATTGGGTTCTACAGGGTGTTCCAAATAAAACACGCAGAGAGGATAGCACCTCTACTTGAGTTGCTCAAGAAGGGCGTTCCTTTTAAATGGGAGGAGAGACACGAAGAAGCGTTTAGAGACATTCAAAGAGCGTTTCAGTGTGATGTCGTGTTGAGACACCCGATTGCGGGGAAAACATTTTACTTGGAGACGGATGCGAGTCAACATGCCATAAGTTCAATACTATATCAAGTGGACGAGGACAGCAATCCGAGGTTAATTACTTGTCACAGCCGCACATTAAATCCCGCCGAACGCAATTATTCCATCACTGAGAAAGAATTGGCAGCAATTCTGTTCGGAATGCAGAAGAACTTAGTTTATTTAGCCGGAAGGCATTTTGTGGTTAGAACAGACCATCTGGCACTTAAGTTTCTGTTCACTGCTAAATTGACAAACCCCCGAATCTGCAGATGGGTGATATTTCTTCAATCGTTCGACTTTCGAGTTGAGTATGTGCGTGGAGAGCTGAACATGGCGGATTACTATAGTAGGTACCCGTTTGCAAGTAAGACAGATGGCAACACTGCAACCAAGGAACCTTTCGAGCTTGTGGCTACGGCTATTCATTTTCGCCCGCCCGTAGCTCTGGTGCGCTGCATGAATGAGCTACCACGGTTACAAAGGGAGGACCCGATTCTGGGGGAGGTTGCAAGACAAATTGCAGATTCGAATGGCGGACGTCTCAGTGACGCAATGTCTCGTTACGAGCTGAAAGGGGATATTTTATGTAAAAAGGAGAATGGCTTATACAAGATCTGCGTTCCAAAAGACGTTGGTACGCAGATAATTGAGTTTTACCACGGAAGAGGGCATTTTGGCCAGCAAAAGACGTACGCAGCCGTGTCGGAATATTTCACCTGGAGGAAGATGAGATCCGACATAAAGAGGTTCGTTAACAGCTGTGACCTTTGCCTTCGCACTAAAGCGCCACATGCAGAAATTAAAGGGCCTATGCAGCCCGTTTTGGCCAATGAAGTGGGTGAAATTGTGAGTGTGGACCTTTACGGACCTCTCGTAAGAGCAAAATATGGCCTCCAATACTGTTTGGTGCTTTGTTGTGTTTTCAGCAAGTTTGTGGTAATTTACCCTTTGAAGAAAGCGATAACACGAGCCGTTCTGAACAAGGTATTAAATAATTATTTAGTCATATGTCCGGGAGTGAAGACATTCTTGTCAGATAAGGGTACACAATTTTCGGCCAAGAAGTGGCGTGAAGAGCTCACCGAGCGCGGGATAGAAGCCCGCTTCATCAGCAGCAAGCACCCGGCGTCGAACCCAGTGGAGAGGTGCATGAAAGAACTGGGAAGGCTGTTCCGCGCGTGCATCAAAGTGAAGCACAACGAATGGCCTAATTACGTTGCGGATATCGCCAAGTGCATGAACCTTAGTGTTCATTCCTCCACGGGATTCAGTCCGTACGAACTCTTCATGAACAGGAAGCCGGACAGTGAAGTAAAGCGCCTGTTCAAACTACCAGAGCTCAACGACGCTCCAAATTACGAATATAAGCTCTGCAAGGCGAGGGAGAAATTGAAGATGGCGGCCGATGCAAGGAAAAAACAGAGGGACAAAAGGAAGTCCACATGCTTCAAAGCTGGAGACCTAGTTCTCAAGAGGACTCATGCAAGTTCCAATGTGGACAAAGGGATATTCCGGAAGTTTGTACACCTCTATGAGGGCCCATTCGAAGTGAAGAAGGAGGTGTATCCAAACGCATATTTATTGCGTGATTGCATGAAGGACAAGGATGCAGGGGTCCACAATGCGTCGAATCTTCGTCCATACCAAACAGCGGGAGTTGAACCCGGAGCTGCAAGCGGAGTTGTAAACACCCGCCAGGTATGCGCTTTCCAGAGTCCATAAAGACCCAAGAAGAACCTCCGAAAGAAAACCCCCCGTCGACGCGGTGGGAGAGGACATCGGGGAGGAGGGTGTGTGTCTGGGGCCGACCATTCCTGACCTGGAAAGTGAAGGGATCCCCATGATGTCAAAACAGCTGGAAGGTTTTGTCTGGCAGACCGGTTGGTACTTTTAAAACAAGGAAAGGTTGGATTCCCGTCAGGTAACCTCCAGTTTGTTTACATTTTAAATCGTTCATTTGTATTGTGTTTTCTCTTGTAATCTAATTCCAGTATGTGTAATTGAACTTTGTCTAATGTGTTATTTTGTTTATGGAATGTAATTTTGATACTTATTTGTGCTTTTCATATATTTGATTGATAATTTTGTTATTGTGTAATTGTCAGGGGTAAGATGGGGCTACTGCCTCCGAAAATATGTCGTTTTCTCCCAGTGGTGTTGACCCACACACTGTGAAAAACGAAGGGGGGATATGTAATGTACAGCTTTTTCCTGCCATATCTAAATATAAATTTGTTTTACATTGGCCTGCCTCGTTGCTCGCTCCCTCTTCCGGTTGAGGAACGCGTTCTTCGGCACCCTTGTTCGGCTACAGGAATACTTTTTATTGCGAAATCCACTTTTCCCAATTTCACGGGTACGGGGGAAATTCTTTCTAAATATCGGCATGCACCGTTATTCCACCCCCAATCATACGCTAGCCTCTCCCGGTCTTCAACCAAATTCTGTTTTTTTGTATTAAAAAAGGAGGCTAAGTCCTTCGTTACTGACGACATGTCGCAACGTAGGACCGACGCCTGATCTCTCCTCGAACCTAAGCGCCGGTGGGCATCGTTTTGCCGCTTCTCCTGTCCAGAAATGTATAGGGAAGCCTTGATTCATTGCTTTCCGCACTTGCGTCCAAGGAGGGGTCTGTTTTTTTGCCGAAAGGTGCCATGCCAGTGTTGCCAACCACGTTTCGCTTGCCCGCAGCAGCGATTGCAAACCCCCTTAGAAATTCACCATCTACTTATCTAAATTATACTTCATATTCCGTGTTGAAAACGTTCCTTCAATCACAATCGGCATAAGTTCACTGTATAAGAATATTAATATGGTGTTTAGGGGTAGTTCAGCTTGTAAATGAGAACCATGTATTTGTTATTAAAGGGGGGACTTTGATATTGTATTAAGATGTGTGTATTATTTTATTGATAAAGGGGGGGAACATTTATGTTCAATAAGACAGTGCATTTGGGGGTGATATTTAATTAATAATTGCACAAGACATGCAAATGGAATAGTGGGGATGAAGATTTTGTTCATCGGTGTGTGCGTGTTTGCGTGGAGGAGTCCCTAGACGGCAGCACCGGACGGTAAGGACATCTTTGGGGCCCCGACGAGCAACAGCCCCAGGGCCGCTTTCAGCAGTACCACGGGTCCAAGTGTGTCTATTGGTTCCCATTTCGATTCGGTGGTCATTCCTAAGGAGGGGATGACGCCAAAATATGTGGCAACCCTGGAATCGAAGGGGGCCGGAGGAGGACAATTTTTGAGAGAGAGGGGACAGTTGACTTAGAACCGCGGTGAGATAGAGAAGTGAGTTTCTGGACACTTGTACTACCGCGAAGATATACCGAAGTAGTTCCGGTGATATCATTTTGGTGATTAAAGAAGTAAGTTTCCGAGTTGGTGAGGAACCGTCGGTTACGTATGTGTTCAAGTGACCGTGGACCGTGACACCGCACGGAAGTGTAACCTCGCGCACTGACCGCAGTCGTAGTGTCGTTGCCTGAGCTTTCTTCCCCATGCTGTCGGGACTCGACCCGAGGACCCCACCGTGACCCTGTGACCCTGCACACGGACCAGCGCTGGACGGAGGACGTCATACACACATCGGCCGGACAAGGTAGGATTGTGGCCACCATCCCCACAACAGTGATTTCGTGAGTGATAGATAGCGCGCAACACTATTTTGGGCCCAGGGGGGAATGTGTTGGGGTACGTTGGCCAACGTAGATGGTTGCTTTATGTGTGCATGTATATCTTGTATAGGGTCTGTACAGTATTTTCGTGTGTGTATATAATATATATATAAAGTCGATGATTTGCTTTTCTCCAATGCATCACCCTCTTCTAATGCAGAGCTCGTGGGCATTGGCTGGCGACTTGGTGAGGTAGACGAGCATATCAAAATTTATTTCAACTCCAGCGACTTTTCGCTTAGTATCCATGCTCTACCGGCGCGTCTACCGAGCTACAGCCGCCGCCGTGCATCACAGTACCGATAAATTGTTCCTTGAGATTAGCTTCCCACAAGTAACACATTCAGTTTTATCATTTTTTCGATTGAAACTGGTGGTGGATGCCATTATGCTTTCTCCAAAATCACAGAAATCAAAAAGTCTAGCGATACAATTTTTCAGGTATGTTATTTTATATAGAATTTCTTGGGGGTGAATACAAAAAACTCAAGAATTCAATCTATACTCTGAATAGAATTTCAGGTATGTTATTTCATATAGAATTTTCTTGGGTGCGAATACAAAAAACTCAAGAATTCAATCTATACTGTGAATACAATTTTCAGGTATGTTATTTTATATAGAATTTCTGGGGGGGAATACAAAAAAAATCAAAATTCAAATCTACTGTGAATATAATTTCCAGATATGTTATTTTATATAGAATTTTCTCGGGGTTCATGCGTCATGGTCGCAGCTGGACTCTCCCCTTTCAACGTGAACTTTGGGAGTGGCGCGAATTCCACACCGGAACGTCCGTTCCGCCGGGTACGGAAGTCGATGTTTATCGCGGCGACACGAATCCCCAACCGGCTGCACGGACGCAGATCTTCACGTGTATTTCTCTCCCGACACGCTCAACGCCACGTGCATCCGCAAGATCATGGCCTTGCGTAAAAAAATCAAGGAAGTCAAGCATTGCAAGGAGAAGACCTTGCCGCCTGGGGCAAAAACTGCTCGAAATGGACGCGAAACAGAACACTGCTAAATTGATGATGAACAGCATGTACGGTCAGATGTACGAGCTGAAAGATATTCCGGAAGAGATTCGAACTCAGGTGAACCAATTTTACGTTCGAAGGCCGTACGGGAAAACGTTGGGGGCTCGTTCGTTTCGAAGAATCCCGCTTGCGCTTCTCTAGTTACTTTTCTCTCGCGAACCATCTTATTAAAATCGCGCGACATAGTTGAAAATTTCCCCTCGAACCCCCGCGTCCGCGCATGATGTACATGGACACGGATTCGCTTTTCATCCTCATGGAGAAACGCCATCAGGGTAACCTGATCGATCACCTGCACGAGCGGTTGGTTCCCGAACTGCGGGTGAAGGTCAGTAGGGGAAAATAGAGAGTACTGAATCATCATTTGGGGCTCGTGGGGCTCGATCGCCTTAATGGATTTGTCTCGTAAGGCGCAGTGTTGCCAACTCTTAACCGAAAAAAATCACCAAGGTTGTGGCGCTCGTCGTAGCCTTTTATGATGTATATTTTGAGGGCAGAGTTGGCAACACTGTGGGTTTACTGTAGCCTTTTATGAGGGGGGGGGTTTATTGCCCTCTGTTTACATCTGGCAACACTACCGTAGATTGACAGTGTTGTTAACCTACTGCGTTTTTTCACTGTAAATTTTCATCAAAGGACCTGAGGGGCCTATGTATTTTTTTATGTCTGGCAATACTGTTGGGGGGCCTAGTGTTGGCGACACTGTGGGTTTTTACTGTAGCCTTTTATGAGGGGGTCTATTGCCTTTTTTTTATATTTGGCAACTCTATTGGATGTTCCTTTTTTGAGGCTTGGGTTTTGCCAACCCATCCGAAGAAAATTCCACTATATGATCTTTCACTGGCTAAGCTAACCTACAAATAGGAATTGGTAACACCGACGAGTCTTGAATTATTATTTGAGGCTCGGCGGTGTTGCCTACCCACTCTACAAAAATTCTACTATATGATATTTTGAAACTTTTGAATGCAACTTATCGTAATTTTCCAACTGTGGGACCAAATGTTTATATATCGTGACTTTTGTAAACCTCTTTCGGGAACAATGTGTCGCACACACACACGTGCGCGCGCGTGCCTGTATTGTGACGCAAGCAAACAAAAAAAAAACTTTGCGTGTCATTACAAAAAAAACTTTGACCGTATTCTTAAATAACTAACAAAGACAATGAATCTTTTTGGCTTCCGCAAACAGATCAACATGGAGACTGCACCACCAAATTCCAATAACCTCTTACCTTCCGTATTATCTAAACTCAATGGTTTACTGATTGTTCATCTCAACAGCATTTGGACGAAACTGAATGACGATGTGGGCAAGATGTTTTATGTTTTTAATAACAATTTACATTTCTACGAAATTCCGATCGACGGGAAACTTCAAATCACCGTGAATCCGGAAAACGCAGGCGAAATCAAAATTTCTACCGGCAAGAATATTTTTCGAATCAAGCACGACAAGATGCTTTCTAACATTACGTACGATGTTTCTGCAGGAGATTATCTTTACATGGAACTTCTCGGAGATTACGACAAACTCATTCCTCTTTTTGTAGAATTACGAATCGTCTATCCTATTATAAATAACCGTTAACCAAAAATGCCTAACGACAGTTTCGGCAACACCAAGCGTGTAGACCACGCAGAAGAGATTCTCATGTTGGACATTCGAGTTAAGAAGTTGAGGACCGATTTGATTGCTTTGCAGGAGACCTTAAACAAAAGTTTAGAGTCGGAAATCGCTACGCTCCAAACGCAATGTCTCGACCCCATTCTGAAAATCGATTCCGAACTGAAAACGCTCATAAAAAATTATGTCGAAGTACCTTCTTAGGACAGCGTTCAAAATATACAGTTGAGCGTGGATTCGCTTCAAAATGATTTGGCCAAATTACAGCAATTTCAATCGAAAAATGAAGATTTGGAAAAATTGAAACTCGAAATCGAAGAACGAACTTCCGCAATAGAAAAGAATTTCTCTGAACTTCAAACCGTCGTGAACGATATAGACGCAGAACGCTTGCATGTCGTTGTTTGCAAATTACAAGAAGAATTCACCAGCACGTTGGAAGAAATTAAATCCAAGTTGCAGACTTTGGAAGATACAATGACGAACCTACCATCGTCGGACGAACTGCAGGTCATCGGTAAAAGCGTCGCGAACATAAAAATTCAATTGGAGGCCTATCAAGATTTCGAACACATTCAAACCACCATCGCCACGCTTCAGGCGTCCTTGGAATTGATCAACGAAGAAATTAAAAATATTCACGCTGAAGCGAGAGCGTTGACGAGCATTCAAGACACGTTAAGCACGGTTCAGCAGAAGATCGAATATTTAGAAAATTTAAACGTCGAAACGAATCTCGCTCATTTTCATCACGTACTCGACAACATACAGGGTGACTTGGAATCGTTACGGACGAGCGTGCCTTCGAGCGAAGAATTGGAAAAATTGAAAACGGCGGTGACGGCACTATCCGATTCGAACGACATCAAAAGTTCATTAAGCGATCTCGAGAGTAGGGTGGCCAATCTCCCCACCTCCAAAGAATTGCACGCTTTGAAAAGAAACATATCTCGAATGCTGAAACGACTAGAAACGGAAACGGCGAACGTGGAACAGATTCGAGACGAAATTAGTTCGCTGGTGTCGACGCTGCCCACTTCCCAGAGCGTCGCCGACCTTCACACGCAGTTTACAGAGATGCGAAGGATCGTGAACGATCTTACCGAGAAGAGCTCGAAATTGAATCAAGTCGAGAACCTTCAGAACATCGTCGTCAACATCAGAGATCAAGTCGGAGTGCTGGAATCCACGCAGGAATCGACGCTGGCCTCTTTCGGTGCCAAGTTGCAAGAACTCAACGAAAACTACAAGCAGTTGAACGTGGAAGTGAAAATCAAACCGTCGTTTTCTGCCGTACTGGATGTCATAATCGAGCATTTGCTGCCCATCGAAAATAAACTCGGACAAGTTCACAGTAATCTGCTCGGCGTCGACACTAAATTCGCCAAATTGTTCACCTTGCAAGCCATCGAAATCAACAGCATTCCCAATCAACAAAGAATCTCCACGTTTGTCGAAGGTAACAAACTGTACATGTTACATCCTTATCATCCGTACTACAAGTTTCTCCTCGATGGCACGATTCAGATAAACGAATTTTCGTACTGGTCTCACGGTAGAAAAGCTAGCGTTCTCACCATGACTTTGATATCGAATCGTGGTGTCCAGAAAGCAGGAAACATTCCTCTGGCACGTTGGAACGAAACGCGCAACATATATGAAATACACGAAGACGAAGATCTCACCGTTTTCGACGTGAGTGCCGGCGATAAGCTGATCATTCAAAACACGAGCGAAGTGCCACGCTCTTTGAATCCCATCACGCTTGTGCTTCTCTTGAAACGTAATCTCTAAGAAAAAATGTCTAGGCAAGCCATCGTCGAAGAATTGCATAAACCTGCACGCCGCAACTACGAACGTTTGGCTGTGGTAACCAGGGGCATCGACGACCTCTGGCAAAGCGACCTCGTGGAGATGAGTAGCGGCAATTTGAAAAACGTACATAATTTGAACAAGGGCAACAAGTACCTCCTCACCGTCATAGACACATTTTCGAAATTCGCATGGGCCCTACCTTTGAAAGCCAAAACGGGAACATGCGTCACGGAAGCATTCAAGACAATTTTTCGCGAAAGCGGCGGCAGACGACCACGGTTTCTGCAAACAGACAAGGGGAAGGAATTTTATAACGCTGTATTCCAAAAGTTTATTCAAAAACATGACGTTCGACATTATTCGACCTTCAGTCACATCAAAGCCAGCATCGTGGAAAGATTCAATCGAACCTTGAAAACACACATGTGGAAACGATTCACGCTTCGAGGAAATTACAAATGGGTCGACATCCTGCCGGAACTCGTCGACACCTATAATGAAACGGTACACAGAACGATAGGCATGAAGCCAGTTGACGTTACCAAGTCCGACGAGCAGCGTTTAATTTCTACAGTTTACTGTCCAAAGTACACACCCACGACAAAAAAAGCTAAATACAAAATTGGAGACCAGGTGAGGATCAGCAAATTCAAACGCACCTTCGAGAAGGGATTCACAAAAAATTGGAGCACGGAACTCTTTACGGTGGTTCGAGTTCTACCCGGAAACCGACACACGTATATAATAAAAGATAGTAGCGGCGAGATTTTGAAAGGAAGATTTTACGAAGAGGAACTCTCTAAAATGAAACACCCCGACACGTACCTCATCGAGAAAGTATTGCGTAGGAAAGGTGACAAACTGTTTGTCAAATGGCTGGGACTTCCGGAAAAGAGTTGGATCGACGCGAACGAAGTGATCTTGTGAGTACGTGGAACGTGGTGAAGCGTCTACCGGATCTGGAAAGTCAAACGAGAAAAAAAAGAACGGCGAGTTGCTTCCCGACAGCATCCGCTGTCTGATCGTAGGTCCTTCGGGATGTGGGAAAACGACACTGCTCGTGGACAATTTTCTCCTCGCACCGAATTGGTTAGATTGGAAGAACAGGCACCTGTACGTGTTCTCGAAAAGTTTGGAGCAATCCAAATACCAGCAACTGATGAAACTGTACGATGGTCTGGACATTGCAACGTTCGCCTCGGAAATAAAACCACTCGACGATTGTCGTGAAAATTCAGTCGTTGTGTTCGACGACGCCATCCTGGAAAATCAAAATGAAATTCGCAACTTTTTCACGCAAGGTCGTCACAAAGAAATGGATTGCTTTTACCTAGCTCAAACGTTTTCCAAAATTCCAAAACAGTTAGTGCGCGACAACGCTAATTTCATATGTTTGTTTCGTCAAGATCACACCAACCTCAAGCACGCGTACGATGACTACGTAGGCGGAGACATGAACTACAATCAATTTTCGGAACGCTGCTGCTCTACTTGCTGGAACGGTGACGATTTCGGATTCGCTACGATCGACATGACGAGGAAACCCAACGACGGAAAATACAGAAACAAAATCAACCACTTTCTAAACGTTGCAACGTTGTGAGAAACGACGTGTATAAATAACGTCATGACGAAACGAAAAATCGAAGACGAAAATCTCAAGCTTCGCGATTACCTCGCGAAACGCTTCAAAGGTTGGAAATCCGAGAATCGCGGATTCTACGAAGAGAAGAAACGTCAGGATCAACCCGTGATCGATGCCATCAGCAGTCTAGGTAAAGAAATTAAAAGTGTCACGGAACAAAATAAAAATTTGATCAACGAACTCGTACCGCTCGCAGCTAAAAGTTACGCCGTACCCACACCCATTTCGAGCATTCCTTCGACGCCGTTCGAACTGAAGGATGCACCGGCACGACGTCGTGCCATAGGCAGCACGTCTTCGGATAAAATCGAGTTGGGACCTTTGGCACGAGACTACCTGAGCACGGGGAAATTCGACAAGGATGAAGTGTTCGGATTGTATCCTAGCATGGAAACCAGCGAAGGCGGCGGTGTGGTGTGGAAGATTGGGAAATCGAAGGTGACCTTCGAAGGCAACGATATTAAAGTCAATTTAGGCGACAAGGATAGTTGGAACAGGTATCCGGGTACGGTGGGACTGTGGGAACTCGTCGCCAAAAAGCATCCGAAAGATTACACCGACGAAGATTACCAAAGTTACAAGGAAATTCTGATCATGACGGATGCCTTGTACCAGAACAACGACGCCTCGCAGAATAGGGTGAAATCGAGCAGCGGCGAGAAGTACAGGAATCTCATCAAACCGATTTGGAATCAGGTCAAAACAGGCAGCGGCGTCAAACGCTACAACACGTTACCCAAAGAATTCTTTTGGGTGGACGACATTAGGAAACTCGTGGACCGATTGTTGGTGATAGCCGGCGAAGAGAATGCAGGCAACCGTAATTTCTACAACGAGAAGGTTGGCATCGTGGACATGATCAGCACGAAACTTTCCAACTTCATCGTGAACGACGACAAGGGCATAGGTTACCTGATCAAAATCATCAACACGCTGCCTCCGAAATTCTGGAACGTGGCCGAAGGAAAAGGACTCGTGAACGACATCATCAACAAGTTACCTTTCGAGATGCATCTACCTGGCTACCAGTACTGCGGACCGGGTACCAAACTCGAGAAAACATTGGAGAGAGGAGACAAGGGTGTGAATCCGTTGGACGCCGCATGCAAAGATCACGACATCGCCTACAACACCACGCAGACGGATCTGGACGCACGTCACGAAGCAGACAAAAAATTGGAACATGCAGCTTTCGAAAGGTTCGTGAGCAGAGACGCATCGCTGGGTGAACGGGTCGCCGCACTGGGTACCACCATCGCCATGAACACGAAACAAAAATTGGGGTGGGGTATATAAATAACATACCGTAAAAAAACTACACAAGAAAAAATCTCAGAATATATATATAAATAACATACCGTGAAAATAACACATAGAGCATCAACATGAAGCCCAAGGGTGTCGTGTACCAGATACCATACTCCAATCTTAAAAATCTAGGTGCCCTCGATTGGTTACTCACCAAGAAACAACGCGAGAAGAAACGTTCTTGCTTGTCGAAAGGACACGGAATGAAATTGCTGCTCAGCACACCTCAATTGAAAAGATTGCAGCGTTCGCGGAAACAGCAAAAGATCGGAGGTTTCATATTCAGCATCCCGGCCATCCTAGCAGCATTGGGGGCCGTTGGAAGTTTGGCCGGCGGAAGTGCCGCCATCGCGAAAACCGTCATCGACTCGAAGAAGAACAAGGCCGAGTTGGAAGAACAGAAACGTCACAACCTGGCCATGGAGAAGAAAGGAGGAAAGGGCGTGATGAGAAAGTTTAAAAAATAGAAACAGCAGCACTCACCAACCGAGACATTGAATCTCTGATCGAACCGTTACAAATCAAACACTTCAGAGGAGTTTTCATGTCCGACTCGTTACCTTCAAGCGTTAAAAGAAGAGAATGCGGAGTAGTCAACTTGGACGGTCAAGAAAATCCAGGCACGCATTGGATATGTTACCACAAAAACGACAATGATAAAGCATTCGTTTTCGATTCTTTCGGAGGTGTTCCACCTACAAATTTAATTCATTATCTGAAAACGAAAAAAACCTCTATATACTACAACGACGAACGCATTCAAAATTTCGGAGACGTGAACTGCGGTCATCTCTGCCTCTCCGTGCTCGCGTTTCTCTCTAAAATAAATAACCCTACGATCGAGGATTTCCAGAAAGCATTGTGGAACCTCAAACAGCATCACTAGGATGGGCGTGTTCCATCTCACGAGCGAATCTTCAATCTTGAAACTCACGCTGCACGACGACATCGTCTATCCTAAATCAGTGGCTCTGCGTGCATTCTACAGCATGTACCTCATACCTAATGTTACGCAGCACAACAACAAAATTAGCGTCGGAAGCGAACACATCGTCGTCACGCCAGGACAATACAATCTTTCCACTTTGCAAGCTCAATTACCCAAAGGCACATACCTTTCTCAAAATTCGGTCACGCACAGAGTGGAAATCCTATCCGCGACGGAGACCGTGGACCTGGGCACCATGGGAGAACTTTTAGGTTTCGAGAACGACACCAAACTCGAAGCTGGCATCAAGCACGTAGCAACCAACATTCCTAAATTCTTGGCCATAGAGACTCTGAACGTACACTGTAACGTGGCCGAAGGCATGATCACGAAATCTTCGGACGGATTGTTAGGAAGTCACAAGCAGACGGGAATCATAGCCACTTTCAAACCAAGTTCCGAGTTCATGGAACCGATCATCTACACGCCCTCTTCGCCGATCTATTTTCCAGTATGTCGCAACCGCATAGACGACATAGAGTTGGTGGTGACGAACGAGAAAGGAGACGTGGTGGATTTCGCAGGTGCCACTACGACGGCCATCGTGGAGATCAACATATAATAAATAACCATACATGTAAAATGGAGCAAATCGAAAGTTACGAATTGCAATCTTTCCCTCCCAACCGTCGCACGTTCGCCAATCTGAACGAAGCGAACAGGGAGATCGAATACGACGTTGACGTAGGCGACGGGTTTATTCATCCTCACAGAGCGGACCTCTACCTTCAATTCGACGTGGTGAAGAAAGAAAGCGGAGACGCGTTTCCCGCAGCAGCAAACTTGATACTCGTGGACAACTTCGTGCCTCACCTGTTCTCGCAGGTGGAGGTGAGGAAACACAACACCGTCATCGACAGAATAGATTATCCAGGCATCACGTCGACGGCAGTGGGAACGTTGAAATTATCCAAAACGGACGCAGCGTACTACCAGGCCGGGGGATTCGAAGCCGGAACCAAAATATCAACGAAAAGTCACACGGTGCTCTTTCCCATGCGTCTGCTGCCTGGTTTCTTCTCGGACTACAAGGAGATCATGTGGAAGGGAGGACTGAGGATCACGTTTCGAAGAGCGGCCAACGACAACGACGCACTGATGCGATACGCTACTTTGGGTCCGGACGGCACCACGCCGATAGCCAACACTTTACCCGAAGCGGCGAAATGCGTCATCCGGAGCATGGAATTGAGAATGCCGGTGGTGGAATACGAAACGAACTACGCCCTCAAGTACAAAGCGGAGATCTTGAAAAGTCCGCAGGTGCCGATTCACTTTCACGGTTACCAGTGCGTGCAGAAGATGGCGTCGGGAAGTCACATGGAATTCGACGTGACGACGCAGTTCAACAACATACAGTTCGACATCCCAGATTTTGTCGTAGTGCTTTTTCAGAGCGGACGCGATAACGATCAGGAAAAAGATTCCAGCAAGTTCGACGACTGCAAGATCAAGAACGTTTATCTGAAGAACGGTAGGAACGAAGTGTTCCCGCGCGAGAATTACAACCTCGACATGACCAAAGACGATTACCTCAAACTTTACGAAGCTTACACGGCTTACAAACGCGTGACCGAGGGAAGCGTGGACGTGTACTACGCGCCCAGCGAATTCAAAGCACGGAGACCCATGACCGTCATCAACACATCTAAGAGGAAGCAAGTGGTGGTCAACGATCGTACCAACATCAAGATTGTATGCGAGTTCCACGATGCCTTGCCTGCAGATACTCTGTGCAGTGTCATTCTTATTGCAGAGAAAACATTTGTGTATGACGTCAAGAATGAAAGAGTGACTGAACAGTTTTAAATAAATAAAAAAAAAATAGCACACAATAAGAAATGTGGAATTTTATATATATAAGTACAAATTGCAATTAGCAGTTTCCAGAAGTTTAATTTTGCTGTGCCATGCATGCATGTAATCGAGGAAGTGGAAGTAAATTAAAATTGTTTTTTTTTTCGCATTGCCTATTACTTTTTGTTACATTCTGGGCAGGTCTTACTAGTTTGGAGGCGATAGTGGCCCCACGGAAGTGTATGGACCCCACATTCAAGAATACACCTCTTGTCGTCGTGTGCATCCAGAGCAACTTTCCTGACAATATTAGTTGTAAGCACATGATCGACGCTTTGGATACGATGCTCTTTTTGTAGAATGGGCGATTTTGTTCTGAGGCACTCGAGGTAATCCTCAAACTTGAGGTGCTCCCGAACCACTTGCCTGCTTACACCCTTTGCCTTTTTTGTTACAGAACCCTCAGCCCGGATCGCATAGGCTTTGGCACGAAGTCCAGCAAACTCCACAATCACATCCCCGTCTTTCTCGTCCTTGAGTTTGCCGGGTATTTTTTTGTTCCGGGGCAGAATTCCATACCGGTTTAGCTGGGGATAGCCCGATGTGTCGAAGAGCTTGACAAGAGCTGGAACTTTGGCTATATCACCATACGCATCGGCCGTGCGAACATGGTACACCAAGCTGTCTGTGTCTGTGTAGAGGAGCGAGATATTGTGGTTGTAGTGTGCACGTAGTATGCCGTAATATGTCTCGAACATGCACAACTTGCTCAGATCCAAAACTGCAGCTCCCACATAGATGGGCTTGTTGAGTAGCACCTTGCCCCGGTTCATGTGAATCAGAGACATCTGTTCGTTGTAAATTGTTCGAGACCTGAACAGCGGGCTTGCAACAAGTCGACGACACTGTGTTTTCTTCGTCACCAACCTCACATCAACGCGATTTCGCACATTCTCCATGGTCTTCCCAAATACCGCATTGTTCATTAATTTGAAAAAATCGCGATCAAGTTCCGAAGTGGCAGCAGTGCGATGGTTGGTGTTCAGTTCGATGTACGGCTTCAACCATGGAGACTGCCTGAACAAGAGCACGTGGTAAACTGCTTTGACCGAGACCCCTTGCTGCATTAACCACTGGAGGTTCCGGTAGTGTAGCACATAACGCTTTTTGGGCTCCAAGTCCATGACGAGCTTCGGTTGATCCGAGCCAGGTGGGCACTTCAATTCCGGAGCAGGCGAGAGGTCACAGAATGTATCCTGCAGCTTCTCGGGGAAGTCAAGGTCCACCTCGGCAAAAAACCCAAACTCGTCGCACTCTTTTTCGATGTCGTGGTATAAAGGATCAACCCACTTAAACTGTCCTGTTGGGAGTGGCTGCATCATGGAGTGCCCGTAAAGATTATTCACGTCAGTGTACATGATGTAGCTTGATGGTTGGGAGGGGTCGTAACCAGTGGCCATGTGGTGATTGTTGGCGTGTGCGAAGCGTTGCGACACTTGGACCATACCGCCCCGGATAGCTCTCTCGATGAAAAGCATGATATCATTATCGGAGATAAGTGAAAGTTTAACTTTAGTCAGCAGGAGCATGGCCGACCATGCCAGTCCAGGAAGGCTGTAAAAATATACAGGGTCCAGGTTGTAAATGTTTATCGCAGTCGCCCGAAACGCCTGGAACACATCGGCAAGAAGCGTCACATCAAGCTTCAGGTATGCATCGTGGTAATCACCGAAAGTTCGGCAACCCAACTCGACCCACATAGACTGAGCATGCTTGTACTCCTCGTTTGTAATACCTGAACCTCTCAGCTGGCTGTAGAACTTATCCTGGGGAGGCAGCAACTCTTCTTCGAACTTGGAAGGGTCTGTGACGTATTCGTAGGGGTAGACCCCTTTACGCCTGATGAGTGCGACATCTAAGTTCGAGAAACTTGATGTAGTAATGGCTAGTTGGTCGTCTCTGAGCTTCCCAGCAAGAGCATCGAGGCTTGCCTGGAGGAACCTCAGAGAGTCGAGGAACCGAAGCTCGATGCTGTTGCTTGAGTTGGGGATCGGCACCCACTTGCTGATGCTAATATAACGCTCCTCGTTCTGTGCCAGGACATTGATTCTCGCATTGTCGTACCCTAGATGTGTAACCAAGTGATGGAAATCATATCCCGAGCCATTGTGAAAAAAGACCGGTATGAAGCGCGGGTCCCTGGCTCTCAAGTTACATCTGTTGCACCACGGGCCAATGTAGCTTCCGCTCCCATAATGGTCATGGTGGTGGACCTTTTTGTTATCGTCATTGAAGACCGAGTTGCAAACAGGACAATTTAGAGCCATTTCGTGCTGATGCTTGTCTTCCGGAGACAGAGGCAGCATGGGCTTGGGGGCCAACAGCACCTTCCCTATCTTGATGGCTTCCTGTTGCATTCTCTCCAGGAAGTGTTTGACCGGGTCGGGACCGCGATACACATAGGGCTCGGAGGCAATATGTTGGTCTCGCCACACCACAACATAGGAGTAACTCGAGGCCTCGTGGATTTGGAAAGGAATGGTAGAGGATGTTTCGGGGTTGGGCTCGCAGTTAGACAGAGGTTGAAGAAAGGCCTCGAAGTCTGCTACAATATAGGCAGGATGCTTCACCATAGCACTGTGCATGCGAAAGCACTCTACTGCACCAGGTTCGGGCAGGATAATTCGTGCAGGCTTGTTGGTACCACAGTAGAACATGTGGCGAGCTAGCTTCTCAGCAGCAATGTTGGGACCTCGAGAGTGTTTGAATTTATAATGGTTTTGGTTGTCGAAAGTGGACAGGCACCTGCGACACACCACGATGTGACCATTATGTCTATTTTTCTGATTTGAAACAAGTCTGGAAAGAGAGCGAATAAGGGTGTAATGGTGATGGGTTTCGTCCTTGATGAGCAGGAGGTTGATTTCTCGTACCTCGTTGTTGTTGCCCACGTTGCTCACCCGGATGGGGTGGACCTCATTTTTGTTCTCGGTGAGACCGTAAACATTGATGGCTAATTGTAGGCCCAACAAGTCACGAGCACGAACCTCAAACTTGCGAATATGCGAGACTTCTACAGGGTAGGCAATCCCGGCCATTGCATCCTCCAGTTCCGACTCATACTGCTTGTAGTGGTTAACACGGCGTGGACTGTTTTCCCTAGGTATAGGGTGTAATGCTGCCAGCACCGACCAGAGGAAGCATTTGGTGTCTTTGTTCTGAATATTGAGAACAGCTTTCCTTGCTTCAACCTCGGGCGGCAGGGCAATATAGCTAGACCCTGCCAGTGGCAGGGACTTGCTAAGTTTCAGACAAAGTTCGTGGGGGTCGCCACACAGCGAACCGCCCGAGCCTTTAGCCTGATGCTAGCATGCTTTGCCACAAACTCCTCGACAAACTTGTCGTAGATGCTGTCGAGGTCAGTGACATCTGCCTGATGCAGTGTTTTTGCTTTTGTGGCATGGAAGAATTTATATATTTCATCAGACGGTTTCTTATACTTGCAGCATAGCACAGCATAGAATTTAGTGGAGTATGTAGCCAATGCATCGTTGAGGATGGATATTATCTTAGCTCGCTCGCTCTCCAGAAAACTACGCACATCGCAGAAGCTGTCTGATGTTATGTTAAAGTCTTCTAATAAATGCTCAAACGCAATTCGGTCTGCTTTCTTCGCCAGCTTGACGCGTTTGGCAGGTGGCGATGTATCGAGGGAGGTTACTTCTACCTTTCGCTTGGAAGGTTGCGGTAGAGATGTTCCAGTGCTCTTGCAAGTAAGCTGGTGTCGCTTGAAGTTATCAATAGAAAAATTGTTTCCACACTTAGAGCACAGTTTGGTCGCACATATTCGCTTTCCCGGCACACAAGTACGACAGTGCCTTTCAAAATGTTTACTTGACATAGTAATTTGGCACGTAGGGCAATTTTTTTCAGAACGCATAATGCAGAGATTTTTTGGGGGTATGTTATTTAATACCTAATGCTGTGCAATGCAAAATATAATTGTTTATTTTTTTTTAACTATTTTCTATGACCTTACTTGGTTTTTTTTTCGCCAAATTATATGCTTCTAGTCTCCTATACAATACAATATACGTACAATATTGTCAACAGTATCATATTTGAGCAGGTCGCTTGTCGCCTAAACACTACAGCTCACAGGTTGGGAAAATCTGACATGAAAGCAGATAATACGCTTATGCCTTATTTATATATAATTTTCACGGGGCGTACAATATTGTCAACAGTATTATATTTGAGCAGGTCGCTTGTCACCTAAACACTACAGCTCACAGGTTGGGAAAATCTGACATGAAAGCAGATAATACGCTTATGCCTTATTTATATATAATTTTCACGGGGCGTACAATATTGTCAACAGTATTATATTTGAGCAGGTCGCTTGTCACCTAAACACTACAGCTCACAGGTTGGTAAAATCTAACATGAAAGCAGATAATACGCTTATGCCTTATTTATATATAATTTTCACGGGCGTACAATATTGTCAACAGTATCATATTTGAGCAGGTCGCTTGTCACCTAAACACTACAGCTCACAGGTTGGGAAAATCTGACATGAAAGCAGATAATACGCTTATGCCTTATTTATATATAATTTTCACGGGGCGTACAATATTGTCAACAGTATTATATTTGAGCAGGTCGCTTGTCACCTAAACACTACAGCTCACAGGTTGGTAAAATCTAACATGAAAGCAGATAATACGCTTATGCCTTATTTATATATAATTTTCACGGGCGTACAATATTGTCAACAGTATCATATTTGAGCAGGTCGCTTGTCACCTAAACACTACAGCTCACAGGTTGGTAAAATCTGACATGAAAACAGATAATACGCTTATGCCTTATTTATATATAATTTTCACGGGCGTACAATATTGTTAAGAGCGTCAGTTTCCGTAGAGCTCTCTTTTTCCATCTTCCCTCTATACAGTGAAGCTGTAGAAGACACAATTAGCTAACCTAGCATACAACATACTTTCCTAATTAATATGGATATTGTCACACATTCCTCTTATTTTATACTGTTGTAAATGGAAAAGATTATGTACGGTAAATGTTTTGTACATTATAGGGAAAAAATGCAAAATATCCCCCAACTTTAATTCGATCCACCTCTGAATCGAATTTTTTACATATTTTCACGCCGCCATATGTTGTTCTATTTTGCTTCTTTTACTTGCCTTGCTTAATTAACTCTCGCTAATTAGCATTTTGTACACGCAAACATTCACATGTGCTTTTTATTATTTTGTGTTCGGTAAGTACAAGTATATTCTTACATAAATTATTGTTTAATTTAATAAATTGTAAACTCGGAGCCTGCTATACTAACATTCCTTCTGTCTATTGAAAGCAAATGTTGCATACATGCGGAAATAACACAGAAAAAAAAGCGGATGGAAGCAATTTAAAATCAGTGGAGCAAGGTTAGTATTACGAGAGCGTAAAAACATGTGCTTTCATTCAACTTCGAAAAATAAGAATAAATGTGTGCATACAGAACACGTATGCTTTCTTTTCACAGTTGTAAAATCATATAAATTGTACATGAAGTAAGTTGCGGGAAGGCTCTCTCTTTTATGTCTGTGTATATGTTGTACAATTAGGTACAAGTTGTTGTACAATTAGGTACAAATTGTTGTACAATTATTTCCCCCAGTTGCCCAGTTGGAGTTGGGGGCACAACACTGGTACTATTTGTAATCACAGTGCTTACTCATGTATTTTGTTTAATATTTTATTTCAAATTCACTGTCAGAAACTAGTGTTGCCAGTTCCTGGATGTAGGTTTATCTACTCTGTTGGTTGTCACTGTCAAGCTTCCAGTATTCGTACAGCATAAAAAAGCTATAACTCTCCTCTCAAAATATATACATTGTATACGCCAAGATGCTCAATAGCCTAGCAACACATCATGAAAAAACATGCCAAGAGAACCCAATGGGTTTATAAGTCAGTGCTGCCAACTCATATTTGAGCAGGTCGCTTGTCACCTAAACACTACAGCTCACAGGTTGGTAAAATCTGACATGAAAGCAGATAATACGCTTAACTCTTCCCTCTCTTTCTCTCCTCTCTCTTTTTTTTTTGTAAAAAGCTGTAGGTAGGCTGTCGGTTGTTTAACTCTTCCCTCTCTCTCTCCTCTCTCTTTTTTTTGTAAAAAGCCATGGCAAAAGTACCAGTAGGTTGGCAACCTTGCTTTAGGTTAGGTTAGACAAAAAAAAAGCTGTAGGTGGGCTGTCGGTTGTTTAACTCTTCCATCTCTCTCTCTCCTCTCTCTTTTTTGTAAAAAGTTATGGCAAAAATACCAGTAGGTTAGCAACCTTGCTTTATGCACTGTAAGGCAAGCCTCAAGCAAGGTTGCCAGCTCCTTGCTTTAGGCTAGGTTAGGTTAGGGTGGGTTAGGTTAGGTTAGGTTAGGTTACGTTAGAGTAGGTTAGGTTAGGTTAGGTTAGGTTAGGTTTGAGTAGGTTAGGTTAGGTTAGGTTAGAGTAGGTTAGGTTAGGTTAGGTTAGGTTAGGTTAGGTTAGAGTAGGTTAGGTTAGGTTAGGTTAGAGTAGGTTAGGTTAGGTTAGGTTAGGTTAGGTTAGGTTAGCCAGTGAAAGATCATATAGTAGAATTTTTGTAGAGTGGGTTGGCAACACCGACGAGCATCAAATAATGATTTCAAGCCTCAAATAATAATTTCGAGCCTCAAAAAAAGGAACATCCAATAAAATTGCCAAATATAAAAAGGGGGCAATAAACCCCCCCCTCATAAAAAGCTACAGTGCCCCCACAGTGTCGCCAACACTAGGCCCCCAACAGTATTGCCAGACATAAAAATACATGGACCCCTCAGGTCCTTTTATGAAAATTTACAGTGAAAAAGCTTTCATTTTTCATGATGTCAAGAGCATCTACCTCTAGCGCAGGTTGCTTGTTGCTGACTTACAGACTGATAAGAGCTTATGCAAGAGCACCCTGCTTGGCGAGCTGTAGAAGCCACAATTACCTAACCTATTTTTTTAAAAATATATTTGTAAAATCCATCTAATGTCTGAATTTAAAAAAAATATATATTATATTTGTTAACTGTTTAAGGAAAATTTTTGCAAAATACCCCGACAACGTTTCAGCTACTAGGACCTCATTACCATGAGCCTAATCCTAGTAAGCCACATACACACCTGTTCTTCGTATCGCATATACTAGTAAGTCAGATGACATCATGGGAGAATCACATTTCCCCCAAGAAGCCCACCACAACAAACGTCGCACATGCTAGAAGAAACAGGATCAGGATATTTTATGCTAAATTTACGGCTGCCTGTATGCAGTTATAGGCAAATCATTAAAAGAGCGCTCTAATATACAATGATTTCTCCTACCATGTACCCTAATATACAATTTAACATAACAAGTAAAATTTCGATTCGTCTATATATACCCAACAAAACTCAGAAACTGCCATACGCGAGAGCTAATATTTTGCAACAACTGTAATTACCCAACACTAGCAACAAGAACAAAAAAAAATATATCAATTATTTGTATAATATTAATTAGTAACTTTAGATAATATTAATTATTAGTTTTCAGTTGTAATTAATTTTAAAAAACAATTAATAACATGTTAGGTGATGATAACCAAGTGCAAAAAGCATTGCATTTTTTTTTACACACAAACAAAACACCACATAGTTCACAAAACCTCTAACAGATGGCAGATAGTTACGTGGTTCTAGTTAGGATGATTTTTGGGTTGTTGGATTGGGGTTGAAGAAGACTATTTGTTGTAGTGACCACAGTATTGTTTTTTTTTTTGTGTGTGTGTTTTCTGTTCTCTTACGAGAATTAATATAGGTTGTCATAGAACCCTCCAATTCATGACTTAGGAAAAATCTGTTTGGTGATTCATCACGTACACCTATATGTGAGAAAAAGTATGAATAGTGGTAGTGTTGCCAGATGTAAACAGAGGGCAATAGACCCCCCTCATAAAAGGCTACAGTAAAAACCCACAGTGTCGCCAACACTAGGCCCCCAACAGTGTTGCCAGACATAAAAAATACATGGACCCCTCAGGTCCTTTGATGAAAATTTACAGTGAAAAACCCAGTAGGTTAACAACACTGTCAATCTACGGTAGTGTTGCCAGATGTAAACAGAGGACAATAGACCCCCCCCTCATAAAAGGCTACAGTGCCCCCCACAGTGTTGCCAACTCTGCCCTCAAAATATACATCATAAAAGGCTACGACGAGCGCCACAACCTTGGTGATTTTTTTCGGGTAAGAGTTGGCAACACTGCGCCTTACGAGAGAAATCCATTAAGGCGATCGAGCCCCACGACGAGCCCCACGAGCCCCAATTGATGATTCAGTACTCTCTATTTGCCCCTACTAAGGTCGAATTCGTACTAAATAACTTTTTCGCGCTGACCAAGAAAAAATACGTCGTGCAGCTGGCCGATAGCGACGAGGTGCAATTTAAAGGTTTGAGGACCGCTATAGACGTGCGAGAGAGAAATTTTCTGATCACGATCTTGAAGAAAGCGTGGGGCGAATACTTCGACACGGGATATCGAACCACCAACTCGGTCGATCAGATCGTCACGAGCATCGTGTGGCCCACGGCAAAGCAGAAGCAGGTGGTGGTCAACGATCGAACCAACATCAAGGTCGTCTGCGAGTTCAACAGTCCGTTGCCCGAGGATACTCTATGCAGTGTCATCCTGGTCGCAGAGAAGTCCTTCGTCCACGACGTGAAGAACGAGAGAGTCACAGAGCAGTTTTAACAGGTTTAACATCTTTTCTTGCACAATAAGGAATTTTTGTACTAGCACAATCAGTTACAATGGCACAATACGAATTTCACTAGTTCAGATCGGTTACAATGTCAATTTCATCAGTTATCAGTTACAATATCTTTTTTTCATCAGTTTTTGCACTATAGCACGAGACAATCAGAATTTGCACAAAATTTTTATTGTTTTTACACGAGAAAAGTAACAATAAAATTATTTCTTTTTTTTATCGTTTCAGATGCTGTCGAACATCAAAAACACATACACATACACACTCACTAGAAAAAAAAAGCATGCAACTTTATTGTGCAACACACACACATATTCTCCATCTTCATCAAGAAAAATATTATAATAAATATAATTTTTTTATCTATCTCACAATAAAACTCTATATCCAAAAAATTACAACATCAAAATAACACTAGAGTCGTTAGTACACGTTGCATGCATTACGGAGGTCCTCTGTAGAGTTTCATGGAAGTTTGAGAGAAAAAAAAAACACGTGAAACTCTATAGAGGTGTGGTAATCTCTAACCGCAGCCGTTAGAGAACCTTTTACTTTTTTGGTTGGGCACCACGCACCCCTGGCGAGGTTATAGGGGCCAGGGATCCTAAAAGAACAACAATTATTATTTGTTTGTTTGCGTCACAATACGGAAATAATGAGAGGCACGCGCGCGTGTGTGTGTGGCACATCGTTCTCCCGAGAGAGGTTTACAATGGTCACGATATATAAACATTGGTCCCGGACTTGGAAAATTACGATAAGGTGCACTCATCCTTCAAAGGATGAGAGGATGAGAGAGTGAATTTCACTCATCACTGCTTTTCTACGCTGTGAAACATCGTCAGCGCAATAAATGAGGCGCGGAACGTGGAGAGAAAGTGAGTTTTTCAGGTTTTTGAGGTCGTTTGGTCAAGAAATCAGGGTTGCAGTCAAAGGCATATTTGTGACACTACTGTAGAGGCTCTCGTGTAGTTTAGCACGAATAAAATGGATAGGTTAAGTTATATCACGTAAGATCGTGATATACCTACCAAGTGCGAGTGGGAAAAAAAGTTTTGCAGTGAAAATTGTACTAAAAACATCGCTAAACGCTAAAACGTCGACAAAAAATTGTCAAAATATGTCAAAAAATGATATTCAATTGATAAAAAAAGAGGATACCTACAAAGTGCTGCGTTGAAACGCTAAGTTAACACTACTTAAATAAGTTCTGTTACTTTCATGTATCTGATGTTGTAAATAGCCATTGTTCTTTCTGTGTATTGTTATTTTATGTATTGTAATATAACCCTTCAGGTATTGTAAACCTTTCTTATTCAATTGTAAATACAACATTTGTGTTATTCTATGTATTGTAAACCTATATTCATATTCTCGATTGTAAATAAAACATTTGTATATTTAAAAAACTCTTTTATTTCTTCTACTTATTACATTAGAAACTGTACATCTTCCAGACATTTTCAACTGCATAGGTTTTTTTTACAATTTCACATTTGCTATGTTCCTTGCATCTTCCTGAAGTGTTTTTCACACTATTCAATTTTGGACATTCAAGTTCTTCGATGTTACGTACGGATATTTTACCCTTACCTTTTTTTCCAAGTAAGTTTTCAAACCATTTCACTTTCTCCGTACCTTTGACGTACACTATTTGATTCACAAGCACAACATTTAACAGATCTCCTACTTTCTCATACGGCAGCCATCCATCTCCCCAGTTGAGACCGTGTTTGTTGGCACGGAGCCAGTCATTCACTCGGCGATACTTTTCACTCAAACAGTGTAAACCATATGGAGATTTCACTAAACAGTCAAATGCATTGTCAAAAGGAAATTTTAAAATTCCGACTTCTTTCCACACAAATTCTCCTCCTGCTCCTCGAAGACCTTGAACGTCCAAAAAACAGACATCCATTTTGTTCATCAGGTGAAAACTGTCAATGTATCTTCAATGCTACCCCGGCATACGGCGCACTTGTCCAATTGGGAAGCACAGAATCCGCAGGAAACAAAACGTCGACACGGGAGAATTACAACACTGCTAGGATTCTCAAAACATATTTTGCACACAGAATCCACACTAGGTTTATCGGACGTTTTCACAGGAGTCTCTATACTGTCGATATACTTGCAGCTCTTGGAGTTACGATGTAACGCCGCAACACTCTGTATAAAAGGACACTGGGGTACCAACATGTAATGTCCTAGAATCGGACAATCTTTGGATGTCCAATCGCAAAGTCCGTACGAACAATGAAAACATAATACTCTGTCGCTAAAGCCTGAATAGTAAAATCCTGCAGTCACTAATTCTTCCGGAGTCTGACGTAATCCTATAGGGCACTTTCTGTATGTTCTATATCTTGAATTAACTGATAAGTAATTGATAACATACGGCTCGGCGTGAGTCCAGCAGACGTTATAAGTAAACAATCTCATACGTCATAAAAGGTGAAGTAATCGGATAGTGTAGGTGACGGCGTCCCAGGTATCGGCGATAAAGGTACATCCAGAGGATCGTCGGGGAACAGACGTCTGCGGACACCGAAACCTTCTGCAGGAACCACAGGGAAACAGGGATGTCTTTCCAATTTACGTAACAAAGGACGATCACAGCCAGAACACCACATGGAATTTCTGTTCGCCAACAAAGAAAGCCACTCTTTCACTTTCTCCTTCAAAGCTTCACCGATCTTGTCCCCTTCTATCCTGCGACGTAGTTCGCACATACACCTGTGACTTGGAAATCCTGTTCTATCGTCAACTCTTCTTTTCCTCTCTTCTATCTCCTTCAACGTCTCGCAGTGATGATGGACTCCTTTCCCTAATCCGTTGAACAGGTAACATCCACACCAGGGAGATTCAGGTATCGCTACATATATAAACGGGAAATAACTCAGCACCCGATGCAGGGCCGTTCGATCGTTGTCCAGGTCGCCGCAAAATCGAACAAGTTCCCAGAACTCCTCGTAGCTAACCGCGTAGAAATTCACGCCATTATCAGACAGTCTTGTACCGCACACATCCATCCTCGCATGAGGCTATTATCATATATCTCTTCTATTTATACCTTCTTTTTTTCTACGTCACGATTTCCGTTAAACACACTTCAAATAGTCCTCTAGAATACCGAGCCTAAAACATGTTCGAACATGTTCCTTTCAGACAGAAAACAGCCACACCCGATTCCAGGAATTTCCAAGAATGGCTCATCAATCAAAAAACATGTTCGAACATGTTTCTTTCAGACAGAAAACAGACACGCCCAATTCCTGGAATTTCCTAGAATGACTCATCAACGCCATCTCTCCTCAAACACCGAATACACGTACCCAATTCCGAGAATTTCAGACTCATCAACGCCATCTGTTTTCAAACACCGGAAACACGTACTCCAATTTATATATGACGTCACACACTAAAATAACATAACAAAAACAAAATGGCGTCACAGAAATTAAAACAATTCATAATAATAATGATAATATCATAATATTTAAATTAATAATAATTTAATAATATAATCTGGTCACGTGACTTCCATTTTGTAACGTCACAGTCACGTGACAAAAAAAAACTGATTGATCTTTGATCGATCTTTTCCAATCAATTGATTTATCGACCCCAAGGCGGTACCATAACATCTAATATGAATAACAACCACCTTTGTTGTGAAAGCACTTGCTCACTGGCTAATATCCGATAGGATGATATCTAGATCGGGGAAAGGGGAGGCACGAGGGATAGATAAAAACTGCCCAAAAGGACAAAATAGGGCACTTAGGGTAGATGTAGAAACTGCCCCAAAAGACAAACATACTGGGTGGTCACCGGAGCCACTTGAACAGGTGGAAAAACCCCGATTCTCCCTCACAGGGGTTCGAACCTAGATCTCTTGCATGGTAGTTAGACACCGTACTGACTGAGGTACCGCGGCTATATTTTTTATTCCAATTGCATATAATAATAAAATAATTTCCTAATTTTCATTTTGTGAATAAATAAAAACCATATATATATGTTCTGTTTTTGTATCCTAAAAGATACATTGCACAATGTTGTCAACATTTTCCACAAAGGAACTTTGTATATCTCAGAATACAATAAAATTGGCAACGTTGCAACAGGAATTTACAAACTTTACTTAACTTTCTGTCATATTTTAATTTATAGTAGTCTAATTATAAAATGTCATATTTTTTGGCAATTGGAACATATCTTTCTCCTTTAAGGGTTAAAACAACCTTTTTTTAAAAAAAAATAAAAAAGGTGTTTCAACTTCATGCCTCATTTCGATGCTGTGAACCCTCAAAATGTGGATTTTTTTCGATAATATATGAAACCAGGCAGCACAGGCTCTCAACTGTAACTGACGGATTAATTTTGTAATTACGATAAACAAAATATAGGAATAAAATGTGACTTATCTGTCAATAATGAAGTAGATATTCGCTTTATATGTCTGAAAAACTCGCATAGTTTTGTAAATTCGAGGCGAAACCGAGCGAAATCCGAAACTTTTATCGGCACCATATTTGTTTTGAACATAATCTCTGAAGAGAGATTCAACTATACTTTTCCGAACATACCTTCTGAAAGTTATGAAAAAATCTATTAATTCGCTCAGAAAACTAAAGAAATTGGCTGATGAATACTAAATATGGCTATTAGCCGAAGGGAGTATTTAAGTCTGTTTTTTCTTTACTTCAAGTTTGTGGTGTGTGTAGCATTTTAGAAATATTTACAAATCGTTTATGTGTTAATATCATATTGCATTTTCAGTGCCTTATTTTTGAGTGAAATGAGTAAAATATGAATTCTGCTTATAATGAAGGAATATGAAAAGGTTTATCTTTTTAGGATGTAGTAGAAATCCCCAATTACATCAGTAGATAATAATTGTACCTTCCACTGCAACCCTGATTTTTTGACCTCTAAGAAAATCGCACCAAAACCTCAAAAACTCACTTTCTCTCCACGTTCCGGGCCTCATTTATTGCGCTGACGATGTTTCACAGCGCAGAAAAGCCGGTACGAGTAAATGCACTTTCTCGTACTTCAAGTACGAATGCACCTTATCGTAATTTTCTAAGTAAGGCCATGTTTATATATCGTGACCTTTGTAAACCTCTCGGGAACGATGTGATATTTCTGCCACACACATGCGCACCTCTCATTATTTCTGTATTGTGACGTGTTTTTTTTTAAGCCTAACCCCGCCAGGGTGCGTGGTTAAAAACAAAAAAAAGGTTCTAACGGCTGCTGTTAGATAACCACACCTCTGTAGAGTTTCACGTGTTTTTTTTTTCTCAAAGGTCCTATGGGACACCTCTGTTTGTCAAAAATTCGAGATATTTGCAATTTAACGCAGGACTTGGAAAATTTTCGGAAAATTTTTGGTTCCATGACGACCTATGTTTATTTTGGTATGGGAGGACAGAGGACATTGAGACTCTACCAACACACTAAACCCGACCTCTCTACGACTACATGTTCGGAAGTTACGAGTGATCAAAGTTTTGGAGAGTGTCCACAAACACCCCGTGCCCTTGAACTAAGGACCTCCAAAATTTCGTACTAGTACTCTTCATTACCAAAATCGACAAGGGTGTCAACGGGGGAGATTTTTCGATTTATTTTTTTCTCTATCTCTCACCGTTTTCGAGATATTTGCTGGACTTGGAAAATTTTCGACAGAGGGATCAAATATGATAACCTATGTTTATTATTGTTAGGAGAACACTGAGCCAATGCTAACGCATGTCTCTACGATGATCCTATGGAGCGTTCAAAGAAAAAATTTCGGCAATTGGCCCACCCTTGAACTTTTAGGACCACCAAAAACTTTGGCATACGTACTCAACATCACCAAAATCGACAAGGGGGTGGTGTTTGGGGAGATTTTTTCGATTTATTTTCGCGCTATATCTCTCACCGTTTTCGAGATATTCGCAATTTTTAACGCTGGACTTTTCAGAGCCTACGTTATTTTTTTTTTGAATTTCCAGTCAGGGAGAACACGAACATGTCAATGCACAACCTTCGAAGTTACGAACGAACGGCCCACCCTTGGATCTCCAAATTTCGTACCCGCATCACCAAAATCGACAAGCTGGTCGACATATTTCACATATTTCAGAAACCAAAAGACAGCAACATGCTATTTATATTGACAAGGAAATTCCTACAAAACTAATTTTCCTCGTACGTTTACCAATAGCACTTGCATCCTGTTTTAATTGAAATATTCAATTATGCGATGCAAAGAACATAAGAATTACCGTGACTTTATAACATAAATTTGTGCGTTGAGAGAAAAATGGAAATGAAGAGCTGTGCTCCAAAAACCAAAGAAACACGCTTTTGACTGACGAGCGGGAAACATATTAGAAATCAAGGACGAAAATTATGAACAGCGAATGCATGCTTCAGAGGAGAGAGGGGGATATTCAAAAGGAGGTGGAACTCAGTAAAGCTCTTCCATGATAATTTTTGCTTTCTGATCATAAGCGCTGTTGTAATTATTATTATCATCATTGAATGGTTAATTAGGTGCTCGGTTTACGCTGCCCCTCCGAATGAAAGATGGAATATATACAAGCCTGCGCCTCCTAAATTCATCGTGGATATGAGGATGAATCGCGAAATGAGACGAACCGGAAACTTCCAATACGTTTCAACCTTTTTTGTATAAACGTTTACCGGAACGTTGAAACGTTTATACAAAAAAGGTTGAAACGCATTGTCGCGAATAGTCGAACGTGTCGCTAGAGGCAAAAATGATAATAAAAAATAACTCCCAAATTCAAAATAGGCCAAACAAAAAAAGTGAAAAAAAAACAACATAGAACCTTCGGTATTGCGTTTTTTAACCAGCCTGCCCCCGGAAGTCATGTATAAAATTTTCAAAAATTGTATCGGATAAAAATAACAACATCCTTTAAATAATCAACATTGCTGAAATTTCTCCGGCGTTCCCTGGATAATCATGAAAAATTGCATTTCTAAAATTGCAGGGAGAAGAACTAATAATCTAGAAGTCTCGATTGTGATAGCAGGAGAAATGGACGCGACTCTGGACGAAAACGAGAAGACGAAGAAGAAGAACATAAGGAGATTAATCGATGCGGACAAGATAAACGATGATCTGATCAATAATATTACAGCATTCTTGCTTCTTTCGTAATAAAATTAACAAGTTATAAAGAGAATAGCAATCCAATTAAGGAACTTGTCATTTGACCTCCTTAACGACCTCCTTTTTATTCTAAAAAAAATAAAATTATTGGAAGTTTCCGGTTCGTCTCATTTCGCGATTCATCCTCATATCCACGATGAATTTAGGAGGCGCAGGCTTGTATATATTCCATCTTTCATTCGGAGGGGCAGCGTAAACCGAGCACCTAATTAACCATTCAATGATGATAATAATAATTACAACAGCGCTTATGATCAGAAAGCAAAAATTATCATGGAAGAGCTTTACTGAGTTCCACCTCCTTTTGAATATCTCCCTCTCTCCTCTGAAGCATGCATTCGCTGTTCATAATTTTCGTCCTTGATTTCTAATATGTTTCCCGCTCGTCAGTCAAAAGCGTGTTTCTTTGGTTTTTGGAGCACAGCTCTTCATTTCCATTTTTCTCTCAACGCACAAATTTATGTTATAAAGTCACGGTAATTCTTATGTTCTTTGCATCGCATAATTGAATATTTCAAGTAAAACAGGATGCAAGTGCTATTGGTCAACGTACGAGGAAAATTAGTTTTGTAGGAATTCCCTTGTCAATATAAATAGCATGTTGCTGTCTTTTGGTTTCTGAAATATGTGAAATTATATTACATTTGTATAATAATTAACTAACAAACTCTCTAAGCTTCTTGAATCCGAAAGTTCATGGCTGCAGCAATATGGGTTTTCCATTTGTAATTATCCTGAGCAAGATTTATATACATTCTATTCCATCTTTACCGATTTCTTTTTAGGTCCATCTTCGTTTTGGTCCTTTACCATCAGGTTTCCCAACAAGAATCCTGTAAACTCTTATTTTTTTCCTTTTCTCATTCGTGCCTACCTAAGTCTTCGTGATTTAATCATCAATCTAATAATATTTGAAAATAAATATAAATTATGTACTTCTAAATTATGTAACCTTCTCCATTCACTTGTTTCTTCATCCCTTTTAGGCTGAAATATTTTCCTAAGGATCTTATTTTCAAATACTCTCAATTTATCTTCAAGGGATCAAGTTTTCGCATCCATAGGCAAAATTACTGTTTTGTATATTTTAAGATTTAGTTTCTTAGATATTAAACGAGGAGACAGAGAAAAAATAACATACATTTTCCGAATTAAGCCTTCTTTTCATTTCCTCTTTAATATAATTTTCATTTGTTAGTATTACTCCCAAGTACTTGACATTGGAAACTGGTTCAAACGAGTAATTATCACTTGGTTTCGGCCTGTAATTTTCTCTTTGCTAACTTCCTTAGCCGCTTTGAAAAATATTTTAGCATTATTCTTAATTGCATTTACATCATCTGCATATGCTAACAGTTGAGTCACATCGTTTAATTTTAGTACTTCGTTAGTTTCTTTTACCTTCCTAATAGCATATTCTAAGGCAAAATTAAAGAGCAATAGATATGATGCATCTTTCTTTTATAACCTATCATGAATTGTACATTTGTCAGACATATTAACAAGATTTTTAGGTATTTTAAATCGACTAATTTATCTCTTTTGACCGAATCATATGCTTTTCTTTTTAAATCAGTGAGTAGCTGATGGGGACATTTTGATTATATTCCCACTTTTCACAAGTGTCTATCTGATGTGAAAAAAATTAATCTGTTACTTTTAAATCCACATCGATAATCACATATATTATTTCATTAGTATATGGGTTTAGCCTTGTTAAAAAAATGTTATATAATATTTTATATGTTGTTATAAAATATTATATAACATATACTCTCACGTTGTTGAGAATAGAGAAATTCCACGATAATTATTGCACTTCATTTTATCACAGGAACAATTATGGATTCTTTCCACTGGTGAGGGATTTCTTCTTTATTCTATATTAAACAAATTAATTTATGAATTTGACACATTATTGAATTCCCATCATATTTAATTAACTCAGGTGGTATTAAAATCAATGATATGTGCTTTCTTATTTTTTTTAGTCTTTTAATAGCATCTTTAACTTCAATCAAATTAGGTTCTGCTGTGTGTGTACTTCATTTACTTCCGATTTATCTCCTGCATGAACATTTAAGTAGTTCTTCCACATATTTAAAGTATCGCTTGAATTCGAATTCTTGAAGAGACGGAAAGGGTTGAGTTTTTCGAGAATATCACGCATTGCACGTTTATAAGTAATTATATTTTCAATATAAAACTTCATGAGATTTGGTGGCCAATTAATTTTGAGGAGGGAGTAGGGTGTTTATGTTCGAGATCCGTCTTTCTTTGATTTCCACCGATTTGTAAAAAAAAAGCGAACAATTCATACGAAACAACATTGTGTGTGTTCAAGGTGGAAGGGTGGTGAATAAATTTTCTTTTCCGTTGTTGGTGTAAAAGGCAGAAAAAAAATATTCCGTCAATTTTTTGTGTTCCGTGTTAGAAATGTCAATAATCGTTATTTTTTTAAAATATATAGTTTTGTTCGTGATTATTTTTTTTAAAATGGATTTTTACAGTTTTTTCATGTAGCAATTTCACAGATCATTTTTTTTTCGATGATGGTATGTTGAAGTTTTATGGGAGAAATATATTTTCACACCCCAGTGATTTTTTCTCAGAGTAAGCGAAAGTGTGTGCTATCGAATTATACTCTTGGCATGATGTGGCACGGAAGTAGATTGTTAGCGTGGAGGGCTGAGAGTGAAAACTTAAAGTTTTTTTGCATCCTTGAACTTGATGAATTGATAGATTTTTTCGGAACATGCAGTTTTTTATAGTGACGTGCACCTGGTATCGAAGATTGTTTCGGGTTATAAGTGTGTTATTCGATACCTTTCTCATTTTTTGAACTCCACTTTATTTGTAATCCAACCGATGATAATGCAAATGTGTGACATGATAGCAAAAAATAAAAAAAATGTTGCAAAAGTTGATCCGTCTTTCACGATAGGGAACTCAACATGTAAAATTTTCATTATCCTCCGCTTACAAATTTTTCTCTTTTCTCCGATATCTCTATCGTGATCAATTATCTCCCTACCTCTTAGAAACATGTTCTCTACCTTTTTAAATGTACAACAAAGGCAGTTGACTGTTGTTCGTCGCAGCAAGGGAATAATATTGCTCAAGGAAGAGCGTGGTGATTTAACACATACTCGCAAAAAAAAACAATCGTAAAAAAAATGCTAGTGTCTGTGTCAGTTTCCAAAACTCAAGTACTAACAAATTAAAGTGATATTAATTCGGAAAATGTGTGTGTTACTTTTCTCTGTCTTCTGAAAGTTAAAATATATACAAAGTAATAATTTTTGTCCACGGATGCAAAAAAAACTTCGTTCCTTTCATTGAAAGAGGTACTTACATTAAGTGTGTTTAAAAATAAAAATCATGTTGCATTGAACAAAAAAAACGTTGTTGCTTGTAGAATTGTTAATAAGAATATGAGACTAGATGAGGGAGAGATAGTTAATGTAAAAGGGAAGAATAAATAAGACAATATATGTGTAATATCGCAGAAACTAAAAATCTTATATTATAAATACATAAAATCCTAAGAAGTTGGAAGTTTGTGTCTCCTAACAGATCTAAAGGACGAGACAAATAATATAACCAACGAAAACTCGCATGAAAAAATCTTCTCCTCTTTACATCGCAACGACGAGGATGGTCAATTCCAATGTTGTTGAGCGATCTATTTATTTTTTCAGATGTCGAAATCAACTTTTATCCCCTCCTATCAGACGAGAAAAAACTTTAGTTATCACACATTCCATTCATCCATGTTAATTAACCAAGAATATGCTGTTCTATTTTTTCCCATACACGTCCAGCGAAGAGGAAGCAGGCGGTTAGGCCTCCCCGATGGCGCAGTGGTAGCGTCGTCGCCTTGTAGTCAAGGGATACCCGGTGGAGGCACAGAGTGGTTCGGATCCCACTTTAAACTGTAGGTCCAGTCCCGATTAGCCTTACTGTAGACTTAAAACACCAAATCAATCAATCAATGAGGAAGCAGGTGGTGCGCACCAACATCAAGATCGTGTGCGAATTTCACAATGCACTGTCCGACGACACCGTGTGCAGCGTCATTCTAAGGTCGCCGAGAAGTCCTTCGTCCAAGATGTGAAGACCGAAAGGGTGACGGAACAGTTCTAACGCATCAAATACAAATATCTCGAAAACGATGAGAGATAGAGCAAAAAATAAATCGAAAAAATCTTCCCCGTCGACCAGCTTGTCGATTTTGGTGATGCGGGTACGAAATTTGGAGATCCAAGGGTGGGCCGTTCGTTCGTATCTTCGAAGGTTGTGCATTGACATGTTCGTGTTCTCCCTGACTGGAAATTCAAAAAAAAAAAATAACGTAGGCTCTGAAAAGTCCAGCGTTAAAAATTGCGAATATCTCGAAAACGGTGAGAGAGATAGCGCGAAAATAAATCGAAAAAATCTCCCCAAACACCACCCCCTTGTCGATTTTGGTGATGTAGAGTACGTATGCCAAAGTTTTTGGTGGTCCTAAAAGTTCAAGGGTGGGCCAATTGCCGATTTTTTTTTTTTGAACGCTCCATAGGATCATCGTAGAGACATGCCTTAGCATTGGCTCAGTGTTCTCATAACAATAATAAACATAGGTTATCATATTTGATCCCTCTGTCGAAAATTTTCCAAGTCCAACAAATATCTCGAAAACGGTGAGAGATAGAGAAAAAAATAAATCGAAAAATCTCCCCCGTTGACACCCTTGTCGATTTTGGTAATGAAGAGTACTAGTACGAAATTTTGGAGGTCCTTAGTTCAAGGGCACGGGGTGTTTGTGGACACTCTCCAAACCTTTGATCACTCGTAACTTCCGAACATGTAGTCGTAGAGAGGTCGGGTATAGTGTGTTGGTCGAGTCTCAATGTCCTCTGTCCTCCCATACCAAAATAAACATATGTCGTCATGGAACCAATTTTTTTTCATCAATCGAAAATTTTCTAAGTCCAGCGTTAAGAAAATCTGAAATTGCAAATATCTCGAAAATGGTAAGAGTTATCAAAAAAATATATCGAAAAACACCCCCATCCGGTATTGTTAGACACCCCACTGTCGATTTTGGAGGTGTAGAATACGTATACCAAGTTTTGGTGGTCCTGGCGTCAAGGGGTAAGAAGTTAACCCACCCTCCAAAACTTTTGATCACTCGTAACATTTGAACGAATAGTCGTAGAAAGGTCTGGTTTAGTGTGTCGGTCGAGTCTCGGTGTCCTCTGTCCTCCCATACCAAAATAAACATAGGTCGTCATGGAACCAAAAATTTTCCGAAAATTTTCCAAGTCCTGCGTTAAATTGCAAATATCTCGAATTTTTGACAAACAGAGGTATCCCATAGGACCTTTGAGAAAAAAAACACGTGAAACACTACAGAGGTGTGGTTATCTAACAGCAGCCGTTAGAACCTTTTTTTTGGTTGGACACCACGCACCCTGGCGGGGTTAGGCTTGAAAAAAAAACACGTCACAATACAGAAATAATGAGAGGTGCGCATGTGTGTGGCAGAAATATCACATCGTTCCCGAGAGGTTTACTAAGGTCACGATATGTAATCATGGCCTTACTTAGAAAATTACGATAAGGTGCATTCGTACTTGAAGTACGAGAAAGTGCATTTACTCGTACCGGCTTTTCTGCGCTGCGAAACATCGTCAGCGCAATAAATGAGGCGCGGAACGTGGAGAGAAAGTGAGTTTTTGAGGTTTTGGTGCGATTTTCTTAGAGGTCAAAAAATCAGGGTTGCAGTGGAATGCACAATTACTATCTACTTACATCTTTTATGAAAATTTAATCATAGAAATGAGAAAGCATGAAAATATTTATCAAGAGTGAATTGAATAGATAACATTTTTCATTAAATAGTTAATTATTTCTTGTGGATTTATGGAAGATACAAAAAATTTCATTATCTCCCTACCGTCATTGGTGTCTGTGATGTGTCAGTCGCATTTGACTATGTCCACTATTGATAGATGCAGAAAATCGGCAAGGCCTAGCGACTTTCTGGAATCAGAGAATTGCATTAAAATGCAAGAAGGCATTTATATCTTCGACATTTCACTGTAATTGTGTAGATGAATGTCGACCATATCGATAAAATGTCAGAAGTAAGCAGAGGCATGCTCAGTTAGGATCGATGAATAAGAAGACGACTCGTCAACATTTTACTGTATGTTAAAATATTGACCGAGGGTGCGATTCACGAACTGTTTATAGTCCGACATGTAGTCTAATATGTAGCCACAACAGGCTTGTGGTCAAATATGTAGTCATTTCCTCCATTTGCGATTCTTGAAACTGTGTACAGCGGTCTACAGGCTACAGTCGACTACATATCGGACCACAGTTGTGGACAGTTCTGGTAGGACCCGTTTTCACCCTCCTAGAGCCTACTAGCGCGCTATAGCGAACCACATTTGCCATATTCTGTGATTGTGTATGACTTCCAACTTCAAAAAAGCAAATAGAGAAACCAAAATGGCCCTTAATCTGTGTTTTGACGTCTTCAAGAAGCAGAAGAAAAATACATTGGGCATTTGCGCGTATTTAAAACACATCTTAGAGATATCAGAAATAATTTTTCTGTTTCGGAAATATCTTGATACTAATTTGGCAATGAATAGGAGGTGCCAAAGAATTGATCAAAATTGTGGAACCTCATTTTCCCAACAATAGGATTGTTTCTCTGAACCTCCTGTAATCCAAGTTAGTAATAAAATAATTACCCACGAGCAGATTAAGTTAGGTAGGCATAGTTTGTTAGCACCTCCTTGCAAGACATTAATGCTCAGCCATTTCAAAACATAATTTATCTTATGATTAATACTTTGTGCAACTTTTATCTGTGCTAATTAGTTTATCCAAGTTTCAAAACTACCCCTACAATAATTTCCTGTTTGGTAAGCACTTCCTAACACTCCTATAAAACTTGCGAGAAATCATGAAACAATCGGAACTGTTACCTAGGACTTCCTTTAAAAAAACAGCAATTTCGTCTTCTACAAACCATATATAATATCATCACTCATTTTGAATCTTGTGCATCCTTTTCTTATCATCACTTAAGCCATGCGAAAATCGTCAATTATATGGAAGTCAAACCCCAACAGTACACAATATGGTTTTGTATGAACGTGCTTGCAGGCAGACGGATGATAAGAAACAGCAGAAACTTCAGTGCCAGAAAACATGTGCGTAGGTTATCGATGACTGTAACAGACAAAATAAAACTGAACAGTACAAATAGAGAGGACATTTCTGAAAAAAATGTTTCTTTTTATTATTATTTATCCATGCCATTCCATTCACCTCCTCAATTGTTAACATGGGCTTCAATGAAGTCTCATGAGAGCTACTTTTCATCCTTGTAGAGTGCTCAAGATTTGTGTGAAATGTAGTTTTACATAAATTTATTAAGCATTTACCTAATTTATAAAGAAAATTCACTGCACAATAATTATCCATTTATTATGAAATGATTTTATCTTGATAATGCAATAATACAAATTGTTTAAACATATGTCATGTAAAACTTAGATATGGATAAAAATTGTACCTTACAGCAGGTTATATTTACACATGATATACTTATGGCATAGTGTAGATAGAGCACGTATTATCTGCTAGAACAAAACAGTACACTTCCTGACACAAACACATGTAAACATTTAGTCTTTTGTGACGATTATGTGTTCATTACCATGTGCAAGATATTTTTTTTTTAAATTTTTCTCAGGTTCCAAGATCATTCTGGCTTCCCTGGGATCCAGAGGCAGGAGCATTAATGCAAGGCGTGGTATGGGATTTGTGCTTGGGAAGTATATTGTACATAAAACCTCTGAGTTCTATTCCAGTATCACCCAGCACAAATATCTTTCGACGCATATAAAATGTTAGGGATATCACAATTATAAATAAGAAGCACTATATTTCCTCTATTCGCAACCCCTCAGCACATTCATGTTTAACACTAAATATTATTTTAACGGTTCAAAAGTTAAGGTAGCAATTATTGTAAATAAAACAACATAACTTTCAAAATAGTTAATACATGAGAGGAAATTGCACTACAACATTTTTTTAAATTAATTTTTTGCAACAAAGCAGTCTAGTGTAAATGCGTAAAACGGTTAGCAAAGTATGCTATGATACCAGGAGTTCAGGATTCAAATCCTTGCCAGGACATGGATGTTATTGTGAGTGTCCTTTCGTCAATTAAAACATGTCAATTCTCATCCTCATCTTCACGAATAGCCAAAAGTAGCAGAAGAGCAATGCAATCAATCAATCAATTCATATTAAATGAATATGTGAACAGAGCATTTTTATTTTAAATCTATAATCCCATATGGTTTGTTCTTTCATTGTGTGATTTCTAATCCAAAGTTGTTAAAAATGTCAACATTTCTTTTGTGTTGTCTACAGGAATGCAAGGTATATTCTGGCGTGTATGAAATTGTGATGTGTGTAACTTCTAAGCATTTTTCGACATTTTCATTGGATAAAATTTCTGTAAGTTGGAGGGGTAAGCAAATGTGATGTGAGTTGTATTATACATAGATAATACATGAGGAGTTAGCAACAGCTGTAGCAGCTTGGTGTTACAAGCTAAAAGCACCAAACCAACTCGAATATTCATTTGATAGCAGAAATAAACATCTGAAAAGGTTAGGCTGGTTAAGTTTGATTTACAAAAGTGTATTCTAATAATTATTGACATTTATAATTCTTGAACCCTGAACTTAATTTTCGCTAGAGATTCCAATGGTTCAGATTCTACTTTGCTGGGTTCGATGCCCAATTTAGGTACATAATGGCCCGATTAGCTTGGAATTTCTATTTACAACTGTTATCAATCGTACTCTACAGTTTTCTTGCAAATCTACTGAAACTGAATGTTTTTCTACCAAACACCTACAGTAGACATAAAGTACAGACAAGAGAAAAATTAGTAGTAGCCAAATAGTTCATTGCTCTTTTCATTTTTAATTCCACATTATATGTTGCTTTAAAGAATGGAATTACGTTGAAGTGAAGCACATATTGTCTTCACTTTTTCACATTTCCATTTAAATTTGACATTATGTAGAACAGACCAAATTTAAACTGAGATGGACAACTCGCCTACCATTTCTTTAACATATTTTCGGTAAATATAAATTGTCATTACTCGTGATAAATGGTTTGTTTTCACATCTGCTTTTAAATTTAAACAAAGTAGATGTTTCAAAACACCTGTTGATCTACTGAAAACAGTACAGAAGAGAAACTAAAAATGTAAATCATATATTTAGTACGATATTTAATGTATATGCGGTGTGCTTAGCATAAGATGATGGCTGCAAATATAAAATTTCATTCCTCCTTATTAATAAATTTTATTTACATCTGTTTGAAAATGTGAACACATTAGATGTTTCAAACCATCCATAGACCTGCTGAAAAGATTAGACAGAATTTTCAGCAGGGCTACTTGTGTATCAGGTGGAGTAAAAGGAAACAGTTCGTATGAAACTCGCAACGTTAATCTTATCTTCACGGGTTTGAACACAATTTCTAGTCGGAAGGGATACATGATGGTATTCTGTTAATTCCATTAAACTAAATACACCTTTTCTCAGTTCCTTAATAAAATAATAGGAACCTTAACATACATTACAAATATTTTCTAATTCTCTTGTCAACAAGGCTACTGAGACAATGTGTTTTGAGAAATACCAAATCATGATTTTTTTATCTCATGTATTTTCTGTTGTGTTACATTATGTCTCCAGTTTCTCATTTTTCTCTTATTTATATCCTGCATAGTGACTGAAAAACGTTTTTCATACCAATTCTTTTCTTCTGTCTGGGCAAAATTAAAATAATTTACTACACTGGCATCTATCTTACGATTCAACATTAATTCCAATGGTGCATAACCTAAATTGGAATGGATACTATGGTTGATTTTAATATACAATAATATCTATATATTTTTGCCAGTCTTCTTGACTTTCTGAACAACACATACGCATCATTCTATTCAATTCTGCATGAACTTGCATGATAATTTGGAGTATACATTACTTTAATTAACACTTAGAGAACTTAATGTATCCACATATTTTTTGAATGGAATGTTGTAGCATTATCAGAAACAATTCCATTTGATGTATCCTTCTTTCAAACATCTTAAAATACTATCTCTATTACAATTACGAGTAGGATAAACAAAAAGATATCTTGTTTTTAAATCTTGAATTCTCAAAAAATATTTCATGCCACACTTGCTTCTGACAAGTGACCCTTGCAGGTCAAAAAATAAAATAACACCATTAGAAGAAGAATCACGAAATGAAAATACATTTTTAGATGGATGTCTATCAGCTTTGTTTCTTTGACATATCTCATAATTCGTACCATATTTCTGCACATTTGTCTGCTCCAAAATGACCATGTTGTCATGATATGACCTTAAAGGTATTCAGACTAAAGATATAGTTATACACAACTTCTAATTATTAATGAAATGAAAAACACCATACATCAAAATTTCATCTTGTAACTGAGAATACTTTTCCAGTTTCTTGATCTAGGCTCTAAAGTACATATAGTTATGTTTCGAGATAAAAAATCAATGATTGGTTTAAAAATCAAATGTTCTTCTGTTCATCCATAACAACTTCTTTTGGTATAGTAATAACATCATTCCTTAATAAATCTACTACATATACATGCAAGTATTGAGTACTTTGATCTGGAAAATTTCTAGATAGAAAATCCGCTTACAAATTATCTTTTTCTCTGCAGTACTTCACTTGAAAGTCATAATTTTGGAGTTGTAAAGACAATCGGAAAAGACGTGAATTAAAAATTTTTGCATGTCGAAGCAAGATTAGGCAACGATTATCACATACAATAGTAAATTTGTTACCTAAGAGATATTCCTTGCATTTATCAATACAAAACACAATACTAAGGCATTCTAATTCACTAATTGTATAGCGTCACTCATAATCCTTAAGAGTTCTACTCATGTATGATATTACATGTTATTCACCATTAATAATTTGGTATAAGTAACCACCAAGACCAACAGAAGATGAATCGGTTTGAATGCAATATCTGTTTTCAATGTCTGGATGATAAAGTTTAACATCCTGTACATTTGCTTCTTTTAACAAATTGAAACTAGATTGTTCTTTGTCTCCACAGTGCCATTTTTTCCCCTTTTTTCAGCAACTCACACCAGGGTGAAAATAAATTCGAAAAATTTGGAATACACTTCCTTAACCAAGTAAAACATCCAATGATTTTCGAAGACTTTTAATATCTTTAGGAGATTGTAATTCAGCTATTGCCTTAACTCTATCAGGGTTCATACTGATACCATCTTTATCTATGATATGTCCTAAATACAATAGTTTTTCTTGGCAGAAACATGTCTTTTTCAACTTTATGGTCATTCCAGCCTGCCTAATTTTTTCAAATACTTCCCTGAGATTTTGCAAATGAAGGGATCGGTGCAAGAAGGAGCTAACCCTCAAAAAGTTGTTTCCGAGATATTAACATTTGAAAGTTTGAAAAAATCCATAAATCTGAATTTTGTTTGTATTGTCGTATAGTTGATTTCAAAAGCATGTCTGAAGTTTCCAGTTTACATGGACACATTCAAATGTGGTATAATTATTGCAAATATGATTAAATTAGTTTATTCAGTTCATTGTATCCCATTGTTGGTTAGATCCTTATTGCATCACAATCTTCGGTGTCAGTTCTGTGAAATAGCAACAAACAGCAATGCATGACCACTATATTGTGAACAAAAATATATACATGAGAATGAAAAATCAAAGTTAATTTTGTATGGAGAAAAAAATGACATACAAGTTTAATTCAGATTCAGTGTCAGCCGAAATATTCTCAGCACTGACACCAAATAGTGGCATATGAATGCAGGTCGCACAAAATATTCTGAATTAAACTGATCAAGGCCCTCCTAATGTATCAGTCATCAAGTCCATCCACAATTCCTGCACTCTCCTCGGCAGCTACTTCCGTCGGAACAAGGCTGAGATAAAAATTATGGTATATTCGAGGGATCCATTCCAACAGGGACATTATTTCTGAATATTTCCGGACATCTATGGGAATATGTTTTTTGTACTTGCATGGCAAATCACTTAGGGGTACCTCTAGCAGTGGACGGCCTCTTTTCTTTAGGGTGCACCTAGCCCATACTGGCGCTTCTTTCTGGTATGAATAACTCTCATGCAGAATATGGCGAGTAGCGGATTCCATCATGAACACCGCAACCTCTGTAAACTTGAAGGGGTCCATACCATCTGTGGTGGTTTTCTTTGTAATTGATGCTACAAGTGGTTTGAGATCCTTGAAGTCGGTTTGCTGCATGCGTTTTACATGACATATCTTCTTTCTGCTTGCACTGCTGATCACATCTGCCCATTCATCTGGTATATATTGTATATTATATGAAAATCTGAATGACCTCCTGGAAGATTGTCCCTATGTGTAGGAAAGTTTCGTATTCTGAATTCTAATATTTTGCATGAGATATATGTTCTGTGTTGCATAATCAGCGAAGTCCTAAAATGTGTGAAGAATGAACTCTGCACTCCCCTTATTTTTGATCCAGCATTTATTTGAACAAGTACATGGCTCACTTATCTTCCTGGCTGGAACAACATCCTTTGTGTGCCCGGATGTGTACTGCTCCCCTTTATTCCTTCTTCTCTTACGTTTCACTCTCTCCCAGTTATCCTGGTCGCATCGTCTCTTTCTGGCTGGAGGATGTTTCACAGGAGACCGCTCTGTCGTCATTGTGATGTTAAGGTCATTCTGAAATGGATCAGAGTAACAAATTTATTTCAAAATGAAAACCAGCACTAAGCAATAACAGTCCAATCCACTCGACAAACAGAAATTTCCGAAACACATCATTTTTGCAAATGACAAAACAATTCTGAATATTTATTTATTTATTTATTTATTTGAGAAATCCTGAATACAGAGAGAATGCATTTTATATCAGGATATCAACAGCGAGAAAAATAGAAATTAACAAATGAGAAGCACGCACACATATGTAACAAGAATAATACAATAAAAATAATAAAAATTAAAAATAATAATAAAACAATAACAAGGGTATAACAAATATTAATTTCCTTTCAGCTGCTTGATGCACGCATTTCGGAAAGCCTGCTTAGATAGATGGAAGCCTGGAGGATCAATTAGTGTATTGTACCTTGTTTGTAGCCTATAGAGAAATGACCTTTGTTCTAGGGATAGCCTTGAGGCTTTTGTGTAAAAAAAAGTGAAAAGTTGTCCATTCATGATTTTGAAAAGAAATGTTAGATCTGAAACTTGACGGCGAAGGGACGGATCGTGAATTTGAAGAGTGGATAGAATTTCATGTTTGGAAAAGTTTCAAGGGCTGGACTTCTATGTTTGACAATTCTGATAAAGAAATTTACCACTTTGTTTGTTCTGTTTATATTGCTATCACAGGCCATAGACCAAATACAGGAACCATATTCAAGAATAGGTACTACGCACGATGTAAAGTAGGTTTTGAGGGCAGAAACATGTGTGATATCTGTAAATCTGTAAATTCGCCCAAGGGTTTTCATGGCTCTCGAAGTTATGTAATCTATGTGGTGGCTGAAAGTGAGTTTGCTGTCGAAAATGACTCCAAGATCTTTGTGCTCTTGTACGAACGGGATGATTTTGTTGCATAGTCTATATAATGGTGCTGTAAAATTGTATTTGAGGGTAAACCTCATAAAAACAGATTTCTCGGGATTTATTTTTAGATTCCAGTCTTGGCACCAGCGTTCAATGTGTGTGAGATTGTCTTGCATGGAACAAGTGTCTTTATATTTACATTATTTCTACAATACCTTTCCTGTTGATTGACTGATTAATTTGTTGTTTTAAGTCTACTTTATGCACAGTAAGGCTAATCGGGATTGGACCTACAGTTTAAAGTGGAATCCGAACCACTGTGTGCCTCCACCTGGAATTGCAAACGGGACCCCTTGATTAAAAGGCGACGATGCTACCACTGCGCCATCCGGGAGGCCAGCTTTCCTATTCGATACGATTTATCGCAATGTCCTTGATGGTACGTTGTCAGAATTTGTCATTATTAGGGAACCATGTACGTGTGTCATGTCGATTTCTTCGTGATTAATCATTTCAGCAATATGGTGCTAACCTACATTCATTATGTTAGCAGTAGTTGTCATCAGAATAAGTTCATGGTTTTACTCTACCAACTTGCAAGAGGCCTGACGAACGCATAGTGAGCTGATTAACATGCACATCACGACGCACACTTACCAGCCGTTTTCACCGTGCCAAGTCTGAGACAATAAGGTTTTAACCAACATTTTCAAAAAATACCAAAAATAGAAACTTCTTTCTTACCTCAGAGTCGGTGCTTTCGCTGCTCGACACTCCACATACCTAGTCTGGATCATCAAAGCTGTTGTCACCGCACAGAGGGCCATTGTCCTCATCAGAATCACAAATATATGAGGAGGCGCTCTGCAGATCTTCCTTGTTATCCGACATTTTCCTGTGGCTCGACACCTTGTTGAACAGAACTTTCCGTTCGTACGTTCCTTTCGAAGAAGGTACAATGTGATTGCGCGCGAATGTGACACAGCACCAGCACCACCTCTTGGTGAATGCAGCAGACGTTCATGCCGCTTATTGCACCGAGCCGTTCAAATGTTTTTCAAAACTTTCACTACGTATACACAAATCATCTACATATATGATAACAGAGATACCTAGAAATTTAGAATTTTAGAACTTTGTAAAAGCTTGGACACTGTTGCATGTACCAAAAACCAATCTCTTGAATTGAAATTGTTTTCCTTCAAAACAAACGCCGTGTAAGGCGCAGACCTTTCTCTAAGAAGTATGTGATGAAATCCAGCGAACATGTCTATGACTGAAACATAAGGTTTATTGTTATATCCTCTTAATGCAAGTTCAATATTTATTGGACGCAATTGGCTGTGTCTATGTACGTTTATAACCCTAAAGTCTGTACACACTCTTATACCTCGAGAAGATTTAGTTACTACAACTAATTGATTTAAATATGGAGATTCACAAATTTCAATTATATCGCATTCTAACAATTTTTAAATATAATCTCTCACATCATTTCTATATTGGTAAGGAATAGGGTAAGGCTTACTTACTAATGATTTTTGAGCATCTAGTCCAATGTTATGTTCGTATACATTACACACACCTGGTATTTAATCAAATAAATCTTGAAACACTACAACCAAATTAAACAATTGCTCTTGATAAGCAATTCTATTGATAATATTTCAGCCTGATCTACCTTGTTTCTCAAATCTGTAGTATTGGCAACCATTTCTGATACATTTTTATTTAATCCAACATTCAAACATTCTTGAAATATACCATCTGTTTCTTCAGATACACATGGTAAAAGCTTCAATTTATTACCTTGAGCCGTCTTGAATAACAATTCAATACATGAAAAATCTATATGGGCTCCTATATTGTATAAGAAATCTAAACCTAATAAAATTCCAACATTTAGGTTTTTCACCTCTACGAATTATATTAAAATATATTATCCATCAAAGCTTAGATTGACAATGATCTTGCCAAATACTTTTGTTGTTTCTTGCCAGAATATTCTACAAGTATTATGTCTGTTACTGGTTGTAAAATTGGTCATGTAACTTCTTGAGTAATCTCTTTCCATTTATCTTCAGAGAGTAACGAGAGTTCACTACCCAAGTCAACGAGGCATTTATAATGTAAACCATTAATTTCACAAATCATAAAGCATGTACCTTTTATTTTTCGTCTAATATTAATAAGTAAATTCATGTTTTTTTTATACTGAATTTCTCTTCTTCTATCATCAAGTCATTATAAAAGTCAACATCTACATGGCACTTATGTACATAAGTGTTAAGCTTAGGTCTATATTCTGAATTTATGTTAGTGGTTTTCAATAAAGTATCATCACTACTGTCAAAATCTTGTATCTTATGTTGGTATGACACAACAGCATTATCATCGCCTATTGTACCATGTGTCAACATAGAAATAGGTTCAATTTAGTTTAAACTTTCATGAGGTAAAAATGTAGAAGCTTCCGCTCTCAAAGAAGAATTTTCTCTTACACCAATACTATTATTACTATTTGGAAAATTTACTGCATGTACTACACCAGTGGAGTATCAGGCAGATTTTCCCTACACAAAGAAACAAGTGACAATGGAGAAAGGCTGATACAACTAGCACAATTAAAAAACCTTGATATCAGTAGTACCAGATTTAAGCATAAAAAATCCACAAAAGGACTTGGAAAATACCCGGTGAACAACGATGTAATCAAATTGATCATGTACTGATCAATAAGAGGAGACCTACATTAATAATTGATGTCAAAACATATAGAGGACCTAGTTGTGATACGGATCACTATCTTCTTAGAACTAAAATAAGACAAAGGATTAGCATGGTTAATGATGGAATATACAAGAAAACTAAGAAATGGAACATAGAAAAATTGAAGAAATCTTCTATACAAAATACATATAGACAAGAAATACAAACGAAACTCCATGAAGCAGGAGAAGAAGATGATGTAGAAGTGGAGTGGGATAATTTAAGACACATCATAGACAGTACTGCTAACCAGGTTTTAGGAATCAAAGCATATGAAAAAATGAAGATTGGTATGATGAAGAATGTAAAAAGTCGGTTAAAGCAAAAAATGAAGCTAGAAATAGTTGACTTAAGTAGTGTTATTTGTGCTACAACCAGGACGAGAAAGTATGAACCCCTCTCAGGCAGATTTGCCTACACTTAAAACAAGCTCAACATACCTATATGAACTTTTTGCTCAAGTGTGGAACCCTGTCTAATCCAAGATTTTTGTAAAAATGCTCTCGGGAATTTCCCGTGAAAGTATGACCCCCCTCAGATTGATTTGCCTACACTTATAGAAGGCACTTCTGTGAGATTGTTGTCCATAAATTTGTTAAAAATATGCCCCTCTTGATATTTTTTTGCCCACACCTAAAACTAAGCCACACACACCCACACCCATCCACACACCCACACATATTTACTTCCGGTCCACTTCCGGTCCACTTCCGGTTTGCCTACTTCCGGTCCACTTGTGGCCTATTTCTGGTTTATTTATATTGCATCATGTATTACAACAAATTATTAGACATGTGTTGTTTTCTGATTGGTTGCTTATGACATAATGTAATGATGTGTTATATTCTGATTGGCTTATTGTTTCAGATGTTTTCAATGCGGTCTGTGCTTAGGCTATATAAAGAGATTTTGCATTGCATATCAGCCAGTATTGTGAGAGTTGTTGAAGAGTAAAGGTGTGTTGTTGCAGTGCTGCTCATATTTTTTTAAACACAAAAATATTGCAAATTTATATAAATTGAATTACAAATCTATTTGATTTAATAGACAGAATTTTTGACAACCTGTCATAGGTTTATTAAGTATAGAGTTTTGATTTGAACCCCAAGAATTTTTTTATAAATACCAAAGCCAAAAATATTCACACACATACACACACACACACACACTAAATATATAAAATACACTGCTGAACCCAATTGATATTTTTTTATTAAGCACAGAATTTTGATTTGAACCCCAAGACATTTTATATAATAATCAACAACAAAAATGCCAAATCAAAAATATTGTAATCAATGCAATAAGAATATATCTAGCCCCAATTGGTTAAGCACCAAAAGAATTGTAATCCAGATAAAAGCAGAATTCTCACAAAAATATGCCCAAAATGCTATAGAAAATATAACATGAAATATTTCACTTATACTTGTTCTGCACAGTCATCAATATTTCCAAACAAAATTGAATGGAAATATTTGTGTGATTACCCTGTATAACTTAGATTGCAAGGTCATATTTTGTAATTTTCTAGACCAGGAGCTAGACCCTGTGCACCAGAAACAGGCCATAAAATGCCTCTCCACAAATTATGTGAGCATCATGGAGCACACAATACACTTTACAATTTTGAGAATCTCAATTTAAATTCAGGAACAAGATATTTGGATTTGATGTATCTGGAATTATCCCTTCTTTCAAAAAATGTTTGCATCTTGAATCAACCTGCAAACAATATTACATGTTAGGCTGGGCTATCTCAACAGCAGAGGCATGCAGCTTAGTGGTTTCCCACACTCACACTCTGTAAATACATTCCATGATTTTATTATCCTATTAAAGCACCCAATGCTGCAATTTTTAAATTTTTGCTGAAGAAGATACATGATTATCTCAGTCATGTTCAACATCTGAGATTTGTATGCATCAAAATACCTCAGGTGATGATTAAAATCTGCACCACTATACAACATTCCACTATCTGTTGTAACAAATTCTGCCTTTTGGAACCTGTCAAGATGCATCAGCAAAAATCTGAAATGTTTCCAGTTTGAGCTCTGATTGGGAAGGATCTCAAAATCATAGAATCTCCCCACACTTGCATGATTTGAAAACCATCCTCCATAATAGGATAAATCAATATAATAATAAAAAAACAACAAACTGTCCCACAATTCTCCTGCAAGAATTATACTTGTGGCACTCAAAATCAGTGATGTATTTCAAGTTTAGATAATTGAATTTTTGTGTGCTGTTCAGGGCCCAGCGGAACTCTGTTTCATTATTGATTGAAAATAAATCATACTCTGAGAGTGTTGAGAATCTAATTTTGAAATCAGGAAGAAGAGATTCAGATCTAATATATTTTGCAACTTCTCTTCTGTCAAAAAATGACATGAGCATTGATCCTATTGTGCACCTACACAATTGTGGAGAGCAATCATGTAGATATAAACAGAAATTGTACATGGCTCTGTCTACCTCCCGATCAGAATTTGAGGTTGAGATTTGAAGATTGCAAAAAATTGCAGTTTAAAGGTTCAAAATATCTCAAATCATGAAATTTTATCTTCAAACTCAGCAAATACAGAATAATCTCATTTGCATTTATGACCCCTGAGATATATTTTTCCCTTCTAACAAAATCCGCACCAGAAAACACCAAGCCTGTATCTGTGGTTACAAATTCAAAATCATCATAGGATTTGAAATAAGTATCATAATTTAAATGTTTCCAGTTCTCAGATATGTCAAATGGGATATGAAAACAATACATTGATTCAAAATATTTTGTTGTGAACCAATAATTTTTTCTGTAACAATCATAAAAACCTACAAACAGCCCAACAATTCTCCTGTGCAACAGATATATGTATTTTTTCTTCTTGCTCAACAATCCCAGATGTATGCATCCAAATTTATGGTCATTGTCAAGCACCCACCTAAATTCTGTCTCATTTCTAACTGCAAACACATCATATTCACATAAATCGGAAAATGCAAGCTTGAACCTTTCCAACAGTGATTCCGATTGTATATATTGTGACAAATTCCTTCTCTCAAAAAAATATTGCAACAAGTGCTGTGTGTTATCCTTCTAAAACAATGACACATTCAAAAATGCAATGCTGTAATTTTTTAAGAGCATGCCCAACACTATGCTTAATAATATTGTTCCTTTTTTGCTGATAATCCCGATTTATTTCCAAATCACACTGCCCGGGATACATGTTTGCTGAACAATATTGCAAAATTGGAACTGTAGCAACTATGTATGTATTATTGGGAGCTTAGATAATTGTTCCCCACACCTGCATGTTTCATTCCAAGAGGTTTTTTCTAGGCACAGTGCAATGCACTTACTGCTGCAATTTCTGAATTTTTGCCTCAGAAAATACAGAACAAGCTTATTCAGGCATTTGTGCTTTAAATACCCAACAAGATCCGGGTGGAAATCACCTGCACTGAACAAGTGCCCATCATCTGTGCTCACAAATTCAATATTCCTATTAAACAGATTGGGATTGGAAATTATTCTGTTCAAAAATTTAAAATGCACACAATTTAAGCTCTGATCAGCCATGAGCTCTAAATCATAATCTTCATATCCATCACAACAATTGCTGTACCAACATTCATCAAACAATTTCAACCTGCAGAAATAATAATAGCTCCCAGTGTGGTGATGCACAAACAATCCACAAATTCTCTTAAACTTGTTGTACATAAATTTTTCAAACTTGCTAACATCCTTCAGTGACAAGTATTGAAAATTCTTGTCACTGTTAAGAACCCAGTGCATTTCAGTCTCATTCTGAACTGCAAACAAATTATACTCGGACAGGTTCAGGAACCTAAGCCTAAAATCTTGAACAAGTGATTCGGATTTTATGTATTTTGAAATTCCCCTTCTGTCAAAAAAATTCTGCATTATGACAAGCTTAGTGGCAATGTGAACAATTACCTGTCACATTGGCATGTATTTTGTATGTTGTGCGCTTCAAGTGACAGGCATATACATTCATGCTCACAATTTTTAAATTTTTGCCTAAACAAGTAGTGTAACCAGTGCGAGAAAGTATGAACCCCCCTCAAGCAGATTTGGCTACACTTAAAACAAGCTCAACATGCCCATATGAGCTTTTTGCTCAAGTGTGGAACCCTGCCTAATCCAAGATTTTTGTGAAAATGCCCTCAAATATTTCCTGAGAAATTATGAACCCCCCTCAAGCAGATTTGCCTACACTTAAAACTTGCTCAACATGCCCATAAGAGTTTTTTGCTCAAGTGTGGAACCCTGTCTAATCCAAGATTTTTGTAAAAATGCTCTTCGGAAAGTATGAACCCCCCCTCAAGCAGATTTGCCCATACTTACAAAAATTGCATCAGCCGGATTTTTGTCCATAAACTTGTCAAAAATTGATATTTTTTAGGCTACACTTAAAATTAAGCAAAAACCCATACCTACCCACACATATTTACTTCAGGTTTAAGTTCAATTGGATGCCAGGTTCAATTTTTTTATCTATATGCAGAGCCCCTCTAGAATGGCAATGACCTGGCACTGTGTTATGTATTGATTTTTGCTTCCCGAGTAATGAAGCTTTGCGTGCAAACAATTGCATCAGCCACTATTGTGAGAGTGCATGTCCGTGCAGGCATTTGTGCTAGGTCAGTGTGAATGAATATTTATTCTTTTTTCCACTTGTAGGCTATTGGCTTTACAACCTGTCATAAGATAAGTATAGAGTTTTTGATTTGGACCTCAAGAAATTTTATATAAATACCAAAGCCAAAAAATATTAACACACATACACATACACATACACACACACACACACAGAAAATATACAAAGCTCAGTGCTGAACCCAGCTGATATTTTTTATCCAGCATAGAATTTTGATTTGGACCCCAGGAAATTGTATATAATAAACAACAACAAAAATGCCAAATCAAAAATATTGTAATCAATGCAATAAAAATATATCCAGCCCCAATTGGGCTAAGCATCAAAAAATTTGTAATCCAGACAAATGCAGAACTCCCACAAAAATATGCCCTAAATGCCATAGAGAATATAACATGAAATATTTCTCTTATACTTGTTCTGAACAGTCATCAACATTTCCAAACAAAATTGATTGGAAATATTTGTGTAATTGCTCTCTATAATTTAGATTGCAAGGCCATATTTTGTAATTTTCTAGACCAGGAGCTAGAACCTATGCACCAGAAATAGGCCATAAAATGCCTCTCCACAAATTATGTGAGCATCATGGAGCACACAATACACTTTACAATTTTGAGAATCTCAATTTAAATTCAGGAACAAGAGATTTGGATTTGATGTATCTGGAAATATCAAAAATTATTTCATTCTTCACAAACAAATCTCATCTAACAATTCCATAACAGTTCCATGCTCAGCTCTGTGTCTGTGTGAGGCAAGCACAGATCTGTTAGAGATAGGGATATTATATAAATTTAAAAATTATTTTATTCTTCACAAACAAATCTTATCTAACAATTCCATAACAGTTCTATGCTCAGCTCTGTGTCTGTGTGAAGCAAGCACAGCTCTGTTAGAGATAGGGATATTGAGTATTGAAACATCTAGAAATTATTTTATTCTTCTCAAGCTCAGCTCTGTGTCTGTGTGGGGATTTGTACCTAATAACATCAAAACAACACAGCTCTGTTAGAGACAGAATATTCAATTCCATATCTATAACATCTCTGTGTAATTCCATAACAGTTCCATGCTCAGCTCTGTGTCTGTGTGAGGCAAGCACAGCTCTGTTAGAGATAGGTATATTATATAAATTTAAAAATTATTTTATTCTTCACAAACAAATGTCATCTAACAATTCCATAACAGTTCCATGCTCAGCTCTGTGTCTGTGTGGGATTTGTACAGCAACATAGCTTTGTTAGAGACAGAGTAGATGGGTATAAATATTATTTCATTCAATTCTTCACATTTATATTCATAACATCTCTGTGTCTGTGTGTCAGTACAGCACAGCTCTGTTAGATATTGAGTATAGATCTATTGGAAATTATTTCATTCTTCACAAACAAATCTCATCTAACAATTCCATGCTCAGCTCTGTGTCTGTGTGGGGATTTGTACCTAATAACATCAGTACAGCACAGCTCTGTTGGAGCTATAACATCTCTGTGTAATTCCATAACAGTTCCATGCTCAGCTCTGTGTCTGTGTGGGATTTGTACAGCAACATAGCTTTGTTAGAGACAGAGTAGATGGGTATAAATATTATTTCATTCAATTCTTCACCTCTATATCCATAGCAGCTCTGTTAGAGATAGGGATATTAAGTATAAATTTAAAAATTCACAAACAATCTCATCTAACAATTCCATAACAGTTCCATGCTCAGCTCTGTGTCTGTGTGAGGCAAGCACAGCTCTGTAGGAATATTAAGTATAGATTTTAAAATTATTTCATTCTTCACAAACAAATCTCATCTAACAATTCCATAACAGTTCCATGCTCAGCTCTGTGTCTGTTGGGATTTAGCTTTGTTAGAGACAGAGTAGATGGGTATAAATATTATTTTTATTCAATTCTTCACATTTTATAACAGCTCTATTCTTCACATCTAACAATTCCCATAACAGTTTCATGCTCAGCAAGGCTCTGTTAAGTATCTTAATATTGTATTCCTTCATAACAGTTCCTGTGTCTGTGTGGGGATTTGTACCTAATAACATCAAAACAACACAGCTCTGTTAAAGACAGAATATTCAATTCCATATCTATAACATCTCTGTGTAATTCTATAACAGTTCCATGCTCAGCTCTGTGTCTATGTAGAGCAAAACAGCACAGCTCTGTTAGAGATAGGTATATTATATAAATTTAAAAATTATTTCATTCTTCACAAACAAATTTCATCTAACAATTCCATAACAGTTCCATGCTCAGCTCTGTGTCTGTGTGGGATTTGTACAGCAACATAGCTTTGTTAGAGATTTATTTAATTTTTCACCTCCATATCCATAACAGCTCTGTGTTTATAATAGATAGGAATATTGAGTGCATCTAACAATTCCTGCCCATAACAGTTCCATGTTGTAGAAATATCAGCAAGGCTCTGTGTCTGTGAGATTTGAAACCTTGTTCCCAATCAGTTCCAAGCTGTACAGCTCTGTGTCTGTGAGATTTGAAACCTGTTTCTGTACAGCTCTGTGAGAATTTTCATAGTGCCTAATAATATCAGCACAGCTCAGTTAGGATCGCATCTAACAAATATCAAGGATTTGTACCTAATTACAGTAGCACAGGGATAGGGATAAAAAGTATAGACTATTGATATAGAAATTATTTTATTCTTCAATCTTATTCATAACAGTTCTATGCTCCTATGTGTCTGAGCAACATCAGTACAGAACAGCTCTGTTAATTAATATCTATTGAAACATGTGTCTGTGCGGGGATTTGTACCTAAGTATAGCTATTATTGAGTATAGAATTATTATATCTAGAACCATTTTCTGTGTCTGTGCAGGGATTTGTACTTAATAACATTAGTACAGCATTGCTCTGTTAGAGTATAGATTTATATTATTATTGAAACATCTCTTCACAAACAATCTCATCTAACAATTCTATAACAGTTCCGCTCAGCTCTGTGTCTGTGCGGGGATAAACATCAGTACAGCACAGCTCTGTTGCTCATCTTTTCAGCTCTGTGTCTGTGCAGGGATTTGTACCTAATAACATCAGTACAGCACAGCTCTGTTAGAGTATAGATTTAATTATATTATTATTGAAACATCTAGAAATTATTCTTCAAACAAATATCATCTAACAATTCTATAACAAGTCCATGCTCAGCTCTGTTGATCATCTTTTCAGCTCTGTGTCTGTGCAGGAATTTGTACCTAATAACATCAGTACAGCACAGCTCTGTTAGAGTATAGATTTAATTATATTATTATTGAAACATCTAGAAATTATTCTTCCTAACAATTCCATAACAATTCCATGCTCAGCTCTGTGTCTGTGCTGGGATTTGTACCTAATAACATCAGTACAGCACAGCTCTATTAGAGATAGGGATATTGAGTATAGATTTAAATATTGAAACATCTAGAAATTATTCTTCAAACAAATATCATCTAACAATTCCATAACAATTCCATGCTCAGCTCGGTGTCTGTGCGGGGATTTGTACCTAATAACATCAGTACAGCACAGCTCTGTTAGAGACATTTAATTCTTCACATTTATATCCATAACATCTCTGTATCTGTGTGTCAGTACAGCACAGCTCTGTTAGAGATAGGGATATTGAGTATAGATTTAATTATATTATTATTGAAACATCTAGAAATTATTTCATTCTTCACAAACAAAACTCATCTAACAATTCCATGCTCAGCTTTGTGTCTGTGCGAGGATTTGTATTTAATAATATCAGTACAGCATAGCTCTGTTAGAGACATTTAATTCTTCACATTTATATCCATAACAGCTCTGTGTCTGTGTGAGGCAAGCACAGCTCTGTTAGAGATAGGGATATTGAGTATTGAAACATCTAGAAATTATTTCATTCTTCACAAACAAATCTCATCTAACAATTCCATGCTCAGCTCTGTGTCTGTGTGGGGATTTGTACCTAATAGCATCAAAACAACACAGCTCTGTTAGAGACAGAATATTCAATTCTTAACATCCATATCCATAACATCTTTGTGTAATTCCATAACAGTTCCATGCTTAGTTCTGTGTTTGTGTGAGGCAAGCACAGCTCTGTTAAAGATCTTCACAAATAAATCTCATCTAATAATTCCATAATAGTTCCATGCTCAGCTCTGTGTTTGTGTGGGGATTTGTATTTAATAACATCAAAATAATATAGCTCTGTTAGAGATAGAATATTCAATTCTTCACATCCATATCCATAATATCTTGTGTAATTCCATAATAGTTCCATGTTTAGCTTTGTGTTTATGTAGAGCAAAATTGTTAGAGATAGGGATATTAAGTATAAATTTAAAAATTATTTCATTCTTCACAAATAAATCTCATCTAACAGTTCCATAACAGTTCCATGCTCAGCTCTGTGTGAGGCAAGCACAGCTCTGTTACATGATAGGAATATTAAGTATAGATTTAAATTTTATTCTTCACAAACAAATCTCATCTAACAATTCCATAACAGTTCCATGCTCAGCTCTGTGTCTGTGTGAGGCAAGCACAGCTCTGTTAAATATAGGAATATTAAGTATAGATTTAAATTTCATTCTTCACAAACAAATTTCTTCTAACAATTCCATAACAGTTCCATGCTCAGCTCTGTGTCTGTGTGGGATTTGTACAGCAACATAGCTTTGTTAGAGACAGAGTAGATGGGTATAAATATTATTTCTTTCAATTCTTCACCTCATATCCATAACAGCTCTGTGAAATTTATTCTTCACATCTAACAATTCCATAACAGTTCCATGCTCAGCTGTGTGTCTGTGTGGGATTTGTACAGCAACATAGCTTTGTTAGAGACAGAGTAGATGGGTATAAATATTATTTCATTCAATTCTTCACCTCCATATCCATAACAGCTCTGTGAAATTTATTCTTCACATCTAACAATTCCCATAACAGTTTCATGCTCAGCAAGGCTCTGTGTCTGTGTAGATAGGGATATTAATATTTCATTCCTTCATAATAGTTCCTGTGTCCGTGTGGGATTTATACAGAGCACAGCTCTGAGATAGGGATTAATAGTTAGGGTATAATTAATTCTTTACATCTATTGAGTGTCTAGATGTTATTTCATCCCTATGCCATGACAGTTTCAACTCTATATTTGTATGGAATTTAGAACTTGTCTGAAAAGTGGCAATCAATGCCCATTGTTTCTATATAAACGTTTCAACGTATGTTCAATATTACGTATTACGTATTACGTTCTATTATGGATATGGATGTGAAGAATTGAATATTCTATCTCTAACAGAGCTATATTATTTTGATGTTATTAAATACAAATCCCCACACAAACACAGAGCTGAGCATGGAACTATTATGGAATTATTAGATGAGATTTATTTGTGAAGATCTTTAACAGAGCTGTGCTTGCCTCACACAAACACAGAACTAAGCATGGAACTGTTATGGAATTACACAAAGATGTTATGGATATGGATGTTAAGAATTGAATATTCTGTCTCTAACAGAGCTGTGTTGTTTTGATGTTATTAGGTACAAATCCCCACACAGACACAGAGCTGAGCATGGAATTGTTAGATGAGATTTGTTTGTGAAGAATGAAATAATTTCTAGATGTTTCAATACTCAATATCCCTATCTCTAACAGAGCTGTGCTTGCCTCACACAGACACAGAGCTGTTATGGATATAAATGTGAAGAATTAAATGTCTCTAACAGAGCTATGCTGTACTGATATTATTAAATACAAATCCTCGCACAGACACAAAGCTGACCATGGAATTGTTAGATGAGTTTTGTTTGTGAAGAATGAAATAATTTCTAGATGTTTCAATAATAATATAATTAAATCTATACTCAATATCCCTATCTCTAACAGAGCTGTGCTGTACTGACACACAGATACAGAGATGTTATGGATATAAATGTGAAGAATTAAATGTCTCTAACAGAGCTGTGCTGTACTGATGTTATTAGGTACAAATCCCCGCACAGACACAGAGCTGAGCATGGAATTGTTATGGAATTGTTAGATGATATTTGTTTGAAGAATAATTTTTAGATGTTTCAATATTTAAATCTATACTCAATATCCCTATCTCTAATAGAGCTGTGCTGTACTGATGTTATTAGGTACAAATCCCAGCACAGACACAGAGCTGAGCATGGAATTGTTATGGAATTGTTAGGAAGAATAATTTCTAGATGTTTCAATAATAATATAATTAAATCTATACTCTAACAGAGCTGTGCTGTACTGATGTTATTAGGTACAAATTCCTGCACAGACACAGAGCTGAAAAGATGATCAACAGAGCTGAGCATGGACTTGTTATAGAATTGTTAGATGATATTTGTTTGAAGAATAATTTCTAGATGTTTCAATAATAATATAATTAAATCTATACTCTAACAGAGCTGTGCTGTACTGATGTTATTAGGTACAAATCCCTGCACAGACACAGAGCTGAAAAGATGAGCAACAGAGCTGTGCTGTACTGATGTTTATCCCCGCACAGACACAGAGCTGAGCGGAACTGTTATAGAATTGTTAGATGAGATTGTTTGTGAAGAGATGTTTCAATAATAATATAAATCTATACTCTAACAGAGCAATGCTGTACTAATGTTATTAAGTACAAATCCCTGCACAGACACAGAAAATGGTTCTAGATATAATAATTCTATACTCAATAATAGCTATACTTAGGTACAAATCCCCGCACAGACACATGTTTCAATAGATATTAATTAACAGAGCTGTTCTGTACTGATGATGCTCAGACACATAGGAGCATAGAACTGTTATGAATAAGATTGAAGAATAAAATAATTTCTATATCAATAGTCTATACTTTTTATCCCTATCCCTGTGCTACTGTAATTAGGTACAAATCCTTGATATTTGTTAGATGCGATCCTAACTGAGCTGTGCTGATATTATTAGGCACTATGAAAATTCTCACAGAGCTGTACAGAAACAGGTTTCAAATCTCACAGACACAGAGCTGTACAGCTTGGAACTGATTGGGAACAAGGTTTCAAATCTCACAGACACAGAGCCTTGCTGATATTTCTACAACATGGAACTGTTATGGGCAGGAATTGTTAGATGCACTCAATATTCCTATCTATTATAAACACAGAGCTGTTATGGATATGGAGGTGAAAAATTAAATAAATCTCTAACAAAGCTATGTTGCTGTACAAATCCCACACAGACACAGAGCTGAGCATGGAACTGTTATGGAATTGTTAGATGAAATTTGTTTGTGAAGAATGAAATAATTTTTAAATTTATATAATATACCTATCTCTAACAGAGCTGTGCTGTTTTGCTCTACATAGACACAGAGCTGAGCATGGAACTGTTATAGAATTACACAGTGATGTTATAGATATGGAATTGAATATTCTGTCTTTAACAGAGCTGTGTTGTTTTGATGTTATTAGGTACAAATCCCCACACAGACACAGGAACTGTTATGAAGGAATACAATATTAAGATACTTAACAGAGCCTTGCTGAGCATGAAACTGTTATGGGAATTGTTAGATGTGAAGAATAGAGCTGTTATAAAATGTGAAGAATTGAATAAAAATAATATTTATACCCATCTACTCTGTCTCTAACAAAGCTAAATCCCAACAGACACAGAGCTGAGCATGGAACTGTTATGGAATTGTTAGATGAGATTTGTTTGTGAAGAATGAAATAATTTTAAAATCTATACTTAATATTCCTACAGAGCTGTGCTTGCCTCACACAGACACAGAGCTGAGCATGGAACTGTTATGGAATTGTTAGATGAGATTGTTTGTGAATTTTTAAATTTATACTTAATATCCCTATCTCTAACAGAGCTGCTATGGATATAGAGGTGAAGAATTGAATGAAATAATATTTATACCCATCTACTCTGTCTCTAACAAAGCTATGTTGCTGTACAAATCCCACACAGACACAGAGCTGAGCATGGAACTGTTATGGAATTACACAGAGATGTTATAGCTCTAACAGAGCTGTGCTGTACTGATGTTATTAGGTACAAATCCCCACACAGACACAGAGCTGAGCATGGAATTGTTAGATGAGATTTGTTTGTGAAGAATGAAATAATTTCCAATAGATCTATACTCAATATCTAACAGAGCTGTGCTGTACTGACACACAGACACAGAGATGTTATGAATATAAATGTGAAGAATTAAATGAAATAATATTTATACCCATCTACTCTGTCTCTAACAAAGCTATGTTGCTGTACAAATCCCACACAGACACAGAGCTGAGCATGGAACTGTTATGGAATTGTTAGATGACATTTGTTTGTGAAGAATAAAATAATTTTTAAATTTATATAATATACCTATCTCTAACAGAGCTGTGCTTGCCTCACACAGACACAGAGCTGAGCATGGAACTGTTATGGAATTACACAGAGATGTTATAGATATGGAATTGAATATTCTGTCTCTAACAGAGCTGTGTTGTTTTGATGTTTTTAGGTACAAATCCCCACACAGACACAGAGCTGAGCTTGAGAAGAATAAAATAATTTCTAGATGTTTCAATACTCAATATCCCTATCTCTAACAGAGCTGTGCTTGCTTCACACAGACACAGAGCTGAGCATAGAACTGTTATGGAATTGTTAGATAAGATTTGTTTGTGAAGAATAAAATAATTTTTAAATTTATATAATATCCCTATCTCTAACAGATCTGTGCTTGCCTCACACAGACACAGAGCTGAGCATGGAACTGTTATGGAATTGTTAGATGAGATTTGTTTGTGAAGAATGAAATAATTTTTGATATTTCCAGATACATCAAATCCAAATCTCTTGTTCCTGAATTTAAATTGAGATTCTCAAAATTGTAAAGTGTATTGTGTGCTCCATGATGCTCACATAATTTGTGGAGAGGCATTTTATGGCCTATTTCTGGTGCATAGGTTCTAGCTCCTGGTCTAGAAAATTACAAAATATGGCCTTGCAATCTAAATTATAGAGAGCAATTACACAAATATTTCCAATCAATTTTGTTTGGAAATGTTGATGACTGTTCAGAACAAGTATAAGAGAAATATTTCATGTTATATTCTCTATGGCATTTAGGGCATATTTTTGTGGGAGTTCTGCATTTGTCTGGATTACAAATTTTTTGATGCTTAGCCCAATTGGGGCTGGATATATTTTTATTGCATTGATTACAATATTTTTGATTTGGCATTTTTGTTGTTGTTTATTATATACAATTTCCTGGGGTCCAAATCAAAATTCTATGCTGGATAAAAAATATCAGCTGGGTTCAGCACTGTGCTTTGTATATTTTGTGTGTGTGTGTGTGTGTGTGTGTGTATGTGTATGTGTGTTAATATTTTTTGGCTTTGGTATTTATATAAAATTTCTTGGGGTCCAAATCAAAAACTCTATGCTTATCTTATGGCAGGTTGTAAAGCCAATAGCCTACAAGTGGAAAAAAGAATAAATATTCATTCACACTGACCTAGCACAAATGCCTGCACGGACATGCATGTCTAGAATGGCAATAACCTTGTTATGTATTGATTTTTGTATAACAGGCTGGGACAGATATAAGCCTGACCCTAAATAAGAGTGGATTACAACAAACAAGCTGGATGTAACAAATATCAGGCAAAATATTGTTCAACATACCAGAAATATGATATTAAAACAAACAGGCCTGTAAGTATGAGAAGCACTGTAACAACACATCTGTTTTTCTCAACCACTCTCACAATAGTGGCTGATGCAATTGTTTGCACGCAAAGCTTCATTACTCGGGAAGCAAAAATCAATACATAACACAGTGCCAGGTCATTGCCATTCTAGAGGGGCTCTGCATATAGATAAAAAAATTGAACCTGGCATCCAATTGAACTTAAACCTGAAGTAAATATGTGTGGGTAGGTATGGGTTTTTGCTTAATTTTAAGTGTAGCCAAAAAAATATCAATTTTTGACAAGTTTATGGACAAAAATCCGGCTGATGCAATTTTTGTAAGTATGGGCAAATCTGCTTGAGGGGGGGTTCATACTTTCCGAAGAGCATTTTTACAAAAATCTTGGATTAGACAGGGTTCCACACTTGAGCAAAAAACTCTTATGGGCATGTTGAGCAAGTTTTAAGTGTAGGCAAATCTGCTTGAGGGGGGTTCATACTTTCTCAGGAAATATTTGAGGGCATTTTCACAAAAATCTTGGATTAGGCAGGGTTCCACACTTGAGCAAAAAGCTCATATGGGCATGTTGAGCTTGTTTAAAGTGTAGCCAAATCTGCTTGAGGGGGGTTCATACTTTCTCGCACTGGTTATACAGTCAATTACACTACTTAAACATATACATTAGAATCTCACTGAAATTTGTATATTTTGAAAATTTGTTCATGCCTGGCTTAAAATCTTCAAGTCGATACAAATTGCCCTCATCTGTGGTGACATATTCAATATGATTCAGGGGTAGAGGTACTGAAATTCTGTTGGTGATATTATAGTGGATCCAGTTTAGACTCTGCGGCATAATTATGTCCATTCTGTGCACAAAACAATTCTTATTGCAATTGTTGTACCAGTAATCATCATACATTGCAAATCCACAATGCCAATAATAACACTCTACAGAATAATGTACAAAAAATCCAACAATTCTTTTGCATGTATTGAACATGGATATTTCAAATCTTATTAGGGATTTCAGGGACAGGTAGTGAAAGACAAAATCACTTGAAAGCACCTATTGCATTTCAGGTTCATTCCCAACAGAGAACAGGTCATGCTCGGACAGATTCAAGAACCTAAGCCTGAAATCCCCAATAAGTGATTGTGATTTGATGTATTTTGAAATTGCTCTTCTGTCAAAAAAAATTCTGCATATTTAATAATTACACACTGGCATGAATATGCAAGGAACAGAATCATGAAAACCCATTACTCAATGCATTCCGATACAGCCTCATTGTTTATGATTGTTGCAAATTTTGAGATGAAACTGTTTTTATGTGATTCAAGGCCCATCAAAGATATTACACAGTGAACAATTACACTGTCACTTGTTTCATCCAAAACTATATTGTATATGAGATGGGGTAATTTTTTCAATTTAATATATTCCAATCTGTCAAGTTGCATGAAGCACTCAACTGCAAGAACCCTCTCGGTGTTATTTTCTGCTGTTCTGAAAAGGAGGTAGCATGAAACAATGGCATTTACAGATTCTGAATTGTATATAATTTTTGTAGAGAAACAATCAACATAGTTGATAGAGCTCATATAATTAGATTTTTCTGCTGAGGTCTTGGAATTTTTGATGAATGCATATCCTATATTCTCTATGTATTCATATGTGATGATATTATCAGGTGCTTTGTCCTGAAATTCTACAAAATATATTTTTGTTGGTCCTACAACAGAATATCTATGGGTTATATTTATATCTAGGCTTTCACTATTCTGTACAGTCAATATGTTGGGAACAAGAAATTCATTCTATACATTCAATCCTGTTTCTGCTCTATTTCTGCACTCCCTGCTGTCCCTGCTGTGTCTGTTGTTTCTGCTGTGTCTGAAAATATTTTTAATTTAAATAATTGTTGCGAATTTTTACACAGATGATTACGGGTATTATTTCATGCTCAAAGTGTTTAGGATTCACTGGTGGGGAAATTGCTACAATTTGTTTTCAGAACATAGGATGAGGATTGATTCATATTCAAGCTTGAATTGGATGCATTTCAAATTTAGAATATCTACAATTTATAATGATATTGAATTTGTCACAACAGATGCTGGCCATTTGTATAGTGGGGATGATTTTGATCCTGATTGTGTGTGGTACTCTAAACATATAAACCTGAATGAGATTATAATGTATTTTATAAGACAAAAATTCAAAGATTGTGATTCTGATTGTATTGCAAAATTTCTAGGTGGGAATAATCTTAGCAGAAGATGCAATTGTGGGAAACAATTGTGGGCAACAATTATTTAAATTAAAAATATTTTCAGACACAGCAGAAACAACAGACACAGCAGGGACAGCAGGGAGTGCAGAAATAGAGCAGAAACAGGATTGAAGGTATAGAATGAATTTTTTGTTCCCAACATATTGACTGTACAGAATAGTGAAAGCCTAGATATAAATATAACCCATAGATATTCTGTTGCCCCCACTTGCAGGATGTCTGAAGATTATATTGTAAAATATATAAACAATCAGTATCTTGTCTACAGTATATATGAAACAAATGCAAGAGATTTTTCAGATAATTTTAATCACAGAACTCTTTGTTTTGAAGAGAACCCATATGTCCCCACACAAATTATGCAAGTGAGCATCATAGATGCATTGAATACAAATCAACAACTTGTCAGCATCCTGGGGAATTATGTGACAGAGATAAGCCTTGTAGATTTCAAAATTGTTGTTAAAATTTCAAATAAAGGCACAAAATGTTATGTCAACAAGATTTTCAGACCTGAGCTAAGCACATCCCTGAGCAGTGATGGGATCCTCAGGTTCTGTGACAACATTGTGAGCCCCTCTGAAAATAAGATCAATCTGTTCAAGCTCAATACCCACAAATACAATCACTTGCTCAGGTATGTATACTCTGAGGTTGGGTACTATGAGGATTTTTATGTTATGGCCCTTGTAGGAACAACAAAAATATATTTTGTAGAATTTCAGGACAAAGCACCTGATAATATCATCACATATGAATACATAGGGAATATAGGATATGCATTCATCAAAACTTCCAAGACCTCAGCAGAAAAATCTAATTATATGAGCTCTATCAACTATGTTGATTGTTTCTCTACAAAAATTATATACAATTCAGAATCTGTAAATGCCATTGTTTCATGCTACCTCCTTTATAGAACAGCAGAAAATAACACCGAGAGGGTTCTTGCAGTTGAGTGCTTCATACAACTTGACAGATTGGAATATATTAAATTGAAAAATTACCCCATCTCATATACAATATTGTTTTGGATGAAACAAGTGACAGTGTAATTGTTCACTGTGTAATATCTTTGATGGGCCTTGAATCACATAAAAACAGTTTCATCTCAAAATTTGCAACAATCATAAACAATGAGGCTGTATCGGAATGCATTGAGTAATGGGTTTTCATGATTCTGTTCCTTGCATATTCATGCCAGTGTGTAATTATTAAATATGCAGAATTTTTTTTGACAGAAGAGCAATTTCAAAATACATCAAATCACAATCACTTATTGGGGATTTCAGGCTTAGGTTCTTGAATCTGTCCGAGCATGACCTGTTCTCTGTTGGGAATGAACCTGAAATGCAATAGGTGCTTTCAAGTGATTTTGTCTTTCACTACCTGTCCCTGAAATCCCTAATAAGATTTGAAATATCCATGTTCAATACATGCAAAAGAATTGTTGGATTTTTTGTGCATTATTCTGTAGAGTGTTATTATTGGCATTGTGGATTTGCAATGTATGATGATTACTGGTACAACAATTGCAATAAGAATTGTTTTGTGCACAGAATGGACATAATTATGCCGCAGAGTCTAAACTGGATCCACTATAATATCACCAACAGAATTTCTGAACCTCTACCCCTGAATCATATTGAATATGTCACCACAGATGAGGGCAATTTGTATCGACTTGAAGATTTTAAGCCAGGCATGAACAAATTTTCAAAATATACAAATTTCAGTGAGATTCTAATGTATATGTTTAGGCAAAAATTTAAAAATTGTGAGCATGAATGTATATGCCTGTCACTTGAAGCGCACAACATACAAAATACATGCCAATGTGACAGGGAATTGTTCACATTGCCACTAAGCTTGCCATAATGCAGAATTTTTTTGACAGAAGGGGAATTTCAAAATACATAAAATCCGAATCACTTGTTCAAGATTTTAGGCTTAGGTTCCTGAACCTGTCCGAGTATAATTTGTTTGCAGTTCAGAATGAGACTGAAATGCACTGGGTTCTTAACAGTGACAAGAATTTTCAATACTTGTCACTGAAGGATGTAAGCAAGTTTGAAAAATGTATGTACAACAAGTTTAAGAGAATTTGTGGATTGTTTGTGCATCACCACACTGGGAGCTATTATTATTTCTGCAGGTTGAAATTGTTTGATGAATGTTGGTACAGCAATTGTTGTGATGGGTATGAAGATTATGATTTAGAGCTCATGGCTGATCAGAGCTTAAATTGGGTGCATTTTAAATTTTTGAACAGAATAATTTCCAATCCCAATCTGTTTAATAGGAATATTGAATTTGTGAGCACAGATGATGGGCACTTGTTCAGTGCAGGTGATTTCCACCCGTATCTTGTTGGGTATTTAAAGCACAAATGCCTGAATAAGCTTGTTCTGTATTTTCAGAGGCAAAAATTCAGAAATTGCAGCAGTAAGTGCCTTGCACTGTGCCTAGACAAAACCTCTTGGAATGAAACATGCAGGTGTGGGGAACAATTATCTAAGCTCCCAATAATACATACATAGTTGCTACAGTTCCAATTTTGCAATATTGTTCAGCAAACATGTATCCCGGGCAGTGTGATTTGGAAATAAATCGGGATTATCAGCAAAAAAGGAACAATATTATTAAGCATAGTGTTGGGCATGCTCTTAAAAAATTACAGCATTGCATTTTTGAATGTGTCATTGTTTTAGAAGGATAACACACAGCACTTGTTGCAATATTTTTTGAGAGAAGGAATTTGTCACAATATATACAATCGGAATCACTGTTGGAAAGGTTCAAGCTTGCATTTTCCGATTTATGTGAATATGATGTGTTTGCAGTTAGAACTGAGACAGAATTTAGGTGGGTGCTTGACAATGACCATGAATTTGGATGCATACATCTGGGATTGTTGGACAAGAAGAAAAAATACATATATCTGTTGCACAGGAGAATTGTTGGGCTGTTTGTAGGTTTTTATGATTGTTACAGAAAAAATTATTGGTTCACAACAAAATATTTTGAATCAATGTATTGTTTTCATATCCCATTTGACATATCTGAGAACTGGAAACATTTAAATTATGATACTTATTTCAAATCCTATGATGATTTTGAATTTGTAACCACAGATACAGGCTTGGTGTTTTCTGGTGCGGATTTTGTTAGAAGGGAAAAATATATCTCAGGGGTCATAAATGCAAATGAGATTATTCTGTATTTGCTGAGTTTGAAGATAAAATTTCATGATTTGAGATATTTTGAACCTTTAAACTGCAATTTTTTGCAATCTACAAATCTCAACCTCAAATTCTGATCGGGAGGTAGACAGAGCCATGTACAATTTCTGTTTATATCTACATGATTGCTCTCCACAATTGTGTAGGTGCACAATAGGATCAATGCTCATGTCATTTTTTGACAGAAGAGATGTTGCAAAATATATTAGATCTGAATCTCTTCTTCCTGATTTCAAAATTAGATTCTCAACACTCTCAGAGTATGATTTATTTTCAATCAATAATGAAACAGAGTTCCGCTGGGCCCTGAACAGCACACAAAAATTCAATTATCTAAACTTGAAATACATCACTGATTTTGAGTGCCACAAGTATAATTCTTGCAGGAGAATTGTGGGACAGTTTGTTGTTTTTTTTATTATTATATTGATTTTTCCTATTATGGAGGATGGTTTTCAAATCATGCAAGTGTGGGGAGATTCTATGATTTTGAGATCCTTCCCAATCAGAGCTCAAACTGGAAACATTTCAGATTTTTGCTGATGCATCTTGACAGGTTCAAAAAGGCAGAATTTGTTACAACAGATAGTGGAATGTTGTATAGTGGTGCAGATTTTAATCATCACCTGCAGTATTTTGATGCATACAATTCTCAGATGTTGAACATGACTGAGATAATCATGTATCTTCTTCAGCAAAAATTTAAAAATTGCAGCATTGGGTGCTTTAATAGGATAATAAAATCATGGAATGTATTTACAGAGTGTGAGTGTGGGAAACCACTAAGCTGCATGCCTCTGCTGTTGAGATAGCCCAGCCTAACATGTAATATTGTTTGCAGGTTGATTCAAAATGCAAACATTTTTTGAAAGAAGGGATAATTCCAGATACATCAAATCCAAATCTCTTGTTCCTGAATTTAAATTGAGATTCTCAAAATTGTAAAGTGTATTGTGTGCTCCATGATGCTCACATAATTTGTGGAGAGGCATTTTATGGCCTGTTTCTGGTGCACAGGGTCTAGCTCCTGGTCTAGAAAATTACAAAATATGACCTTGCAATCTAAGTTATACAGGGTAATCACACAAATATTTCCATTCAATTTTGTTTGGAAATATTGATGACTGTGCAGAACAAGTATAAGTGAAATATTTCATGTTATATTTTCTATAGCATTTTGGGCATATTTTTGTGAGAATTCTGCTTTTATCTGGATTACAATTCTTTTGGTGCTTAACCCAATTGGGGCTGGATATATTCTTATTGCATTGTTTACAATATTTTTGATTTGGCATTTTTGTTGTTGATTATTATATAAAATTTCTTGGGGTTCAAATCAAAATTCTGTGCTTAATAAAAAAATATCAATTGGGTTCAGCAGTGTATTTTATATATTTAGTGTGTGTGTGTGTGTGTATGTGTGTGAATATTTTTGGCTTTGGTATTTATAAAAAAATTCTTGGGGTTCAAATCAAAACTCTATACTTAATAAACCTATGACAGGTTGTCAAAAATTCTGTCTATTAAATCAAATAGATTTGTAATTCAATTTATATAAATTTGCAATATTTTTGTGTTTAAAAAAATATGAGCAGCACTGCAACAACACACCTTTACTCTTCAACAACTCTCACAATACTGGCTGATATGCAATGCAAAATCTCTTTATATAGCCTAAGCACAGACCGCATTGAAAACATCTGAAACAATAAGCCAATCAGAATATAACACATCATTACATTATGTCATAAGCAACCAATCAGAAAACAACACATGTCTAATAATTTGTTGTAAAACATGATGCAATATAAATAAACCAGAAATAGGCCACAAGTGGACCGGAAGTAGGCAAACCGGAAGTGGACCGGAAGTGGACCGGAAGTGGACCGGAAGTAAATATGTGTGTGTGTGTGGGTGGGTGTGGGTGAGGGGGGCTTAGTTTTAGGTGTGGGCAAAAAAATATCAAGAGGGGCATATTTTTAACAAATTTATGGACAACAATCTCACAGAAGTGCCTTCTATAAGTGTAGGCAAATCAATCTGAGGGGGGTCATACTTTCACGGGAAATTCCCGAGAGCATTTTTACAAAAATCTTGGATTAGACAGGGTTCCACACTTGAGCAAAAAGTTCATATAGGCATGTTGAGCTTGTTTTAAGTGTAGGCAAATCTGCCTGAGAGGGGTTCATACTTTCTCGTCCTGGTTGTAGCACAAATAACACTACTGTCTTAATAGAACTACAAGATCAAATAAAGAAAAATATGAAAATCTGAAAAAGCATGCTAAGAAAATATGTAGAGAAAAGAAACGCCAAGCAGTAAAAACACAAATAGAAATGTTACAAGAACTAAACACCAAAAAAGAATATAGAAAATTCTATCGAACCCAGAAAGTTATAACACAACAGTATAAACCAAGAACTAGAAACTTAAAATCCAAAGATGGTCAAATCCTAACTGAACAAGCAGAAATAATGAATAGATGGAAAGAACATTTCCAGGGAGTTCAACACAACCAGGATTTAGAAGTGCCCTACTGGAATACGATGAATCAGCAGGATAATGAAAACATATTAGTTGATGCACCAACATACAAAGAAGTGGAGACAGTAATTAAAAACTTTAAAAAGATGAAAGCACCAGGAAATGACAATATGAACAGTGAACTTATACAAGCAACTGGAAAAGAAATGTATCGTAGAATACATAAACTTATAATTAATATATGGAATCGAGAACAAATGCCAAATGATTGGAATATAGCACTAGTGTTCCCTATACTTAAAAAAGGAGATAAAACAGTCTGTGAAAATTATAGAGGCATATCACTACTAAATAACCTATATAAAATACTTGCAGCAATAATTAACATTAGGCTAACTGATTATGCAGAAGATATTATAGGAGAGTATCAAAGTGGATTTAGGAATAACAGAAGTACTACAGATAACATCCTGATGATGCGTTTGATATTCGAGAAATGCTATGAATATGATATAGATTTGCATGTTTTGTTTATTGATTTCAAACAAGCCTTCGACTCAATATATAGACCAATAAAATTACAAAGGTTACAAGAAATTGGAATACCAAATAAATTAGTAAGATTAATCCGAATGACAATTCAAAACACTAGAGCCTCAGTTAAAATTGAAAATGCAAGATCGGACTTTTTCAATGTCATGACAGGAGTCCGCGAAGGAGATACTCTTTCAGCAACATTATTTAATTTAGTTTTGGACTCGGTGATTAAAAAATTAGATGTGAGAGGAGACATCAGTACTAGACTAAAACAAGTCACAGCATATGCTGATGATGTAGCTATTGTAGCAAGAACTAAGAAAGCTCTTTCAGAAACGTTTATAAGTCTAGTAGAGGAAGCTGCAAGAGTATGACTCCAAATCAATGAAAAGAAAACTAAATACATGAATATTAATAGAACAAACATGAATAATAACAAATCAATATTAATAAGTAATTACTCTTTTGAATGTGTTAGTAACTTTACATACCTTGGATCTACACTTAATGAAAACAATAAAATAGAATCTGAAATAGACGAAAGAATAAAGAAAGGTAATAAGGCCTATTATGCAAATGTATTTCTGTTAAAATCGAAACTTCTGAAACGAAATACAAAAATGAAGATATATCTTACTATTATAAGAACAGTGGTTACATATGCTGCTGAAACCAGGACCCTGACACAGAAAGATAGAAACAAATTAAGTATATTTGAGAGACCAATTTTAAGGAAGATTCGGTACAGATAGAAGATGATGTATGGAGAATAAGAAATAATGTGGAACTAGAAAAATTAATCAATGGTGCAGACATTATACGATATATCAAAAGTCAAAGAATTAAGTGGTTAGGCCACATACAAAGAATGGATAATATGAGAACTATAAAACGTATACTAGAATGGAAACCTATGGGAAGGCGACCAATTGGAAGACCTAGGATGAGATGGATTGAAGATGTATGCGAAGATTTAAAGATTCTCAAAGTTAGAAATTGGAAGGAAATGGCAAAGAAGAGGAAAGATTGAAATGATTTGTCTGAGAAAGCTAAAACCCACAAAGGGTTGTGACGCTAATGGAAGAAGAAGACTACACAAGTAATTTCTTCAATTCAGTATTAGTACTACTTGTTCGCATTAGATGCTTCCTCTGATTGTACCTATTATATGAATTATATCTCTTTCTATCATTAAATCTAAGTCAATTTTTATATCTGCAACCTCCTTGGTAATCATTGAAATTATTCAGAGATCTATTGCTTAGAGAAATATTTCCAGATTGATAATTTGTATTGCTGTTATACCTCCTATAGGAACTAAATCTATCACGGTTATTGTTACCAGCATTCTTGCTCTATTATTTACATCTCTAAATGTAATTGGTTCAACATATCCATCAAACGTTCTTACATTTAGTTGCCTAACAAACCTACTGAACTGCTTTGAATCTGCATCATAGGCATTATAAAGAGCTTCATGTCTTGAAACCAATTCAGCTGCAATTCCCAATAAGATATTGGGCTGATTAAGCATAGCCTCTTTCACTTTCATTGGCATTTGATGAGCAATGAGAATATTTTTTAGTAATCACTCATTTCAGGTTGAACTACATTTAACATTTTTACATATGAACAGAAATAACCTAACAAACTTTGTTTTTTCTCTTTCGAAAATTTCTTACGTAGTACATTTGTTAAAAAGTACTCTTCCATGATGGACTTTGAAACACATTTAGAAACAATGCTTTGAAAGTTTTATAATCATCAATCAACTCTTTGTTTTGATCAAACCAATAGTTTTGTAATGTTTAATTGGAATGTCTGACATTACAAAACGATCTTCAATTTATTTTAAAAACTGAGGCGCAATTCAGTATTAGTACTACTTGTTCGCATTAGATGCAAGTAATCTGTCATTGTGACATTCAAATTTAATAACTTTCCTATATCAGATTATCTTAATACACCACTCTTTTCTTGAACCTTCTATTAATTTCAGATTCAGGTTCACTAGATACATAACCATTTCTATCTTTATTAAAACTAGATTTTCTTTTGTTAACACCATTTCAACTTGTTCTTAAACAATTACTAAGTCTATATCGTTTTTTCTTATACTCTATTGAGCTTTCAGTATCAGAAATAGAAGTATCAGATCTTTGTACTAGTAGTTTTCTTTCTAAATGTAACATTCGAACATTTTTCTACTGGATATCTCTCATCTATTTGACTAGACCTTGAAAAACCTACATGACTAGCAATACTACTAGGATTTTTATTTAAATCAGTAAGTTTACTGGTGCCTTGCACTTGACTTTTGTTAGTATGTTGCTGAGCAATGACTTGCAATGCTCTTAAGTCTCTCGAAATATTTCTTACCTGATAATCAAAGTCAATAAATTTATTTTTTATTTTTCTACTTTTGACGCAATGTTAGTTACTTGTTGAACATAACCCTTATATGTAATTTCACATCTTGCAATTTTATTTGATACTAAATGAACGCTTTGATCTAGGTCCTGTATTGTTTCACCTGTCTTCGTTGAAACTTCTGAGAAAATATTCTTGTAACTGAACAATTCTAGTACGACGAGACTAGACTGGCGAGACTTTCCGTCCCTATAGTGTCCTCATATACCCTCACTACCAAGATCCAATCACCTAAAATAAAAACTCGAACATTTCACGACAAGGTTTTTCAGGCACCCCCGTCAACACTTCCAGAAATCACTTCCAAAAGTTTAGGTATTTTTGTTACTCGATTATCCCTATGTTTCTTGTGACATTAATTCCAAATGTTCAGAGTACCCCAGACACACAAACGTATGCCAGTTATAGTATCAGTTTCATGCTAATTGAACAGTTACCATGAATCCCTGGTAAGGTATGCAATCAGGATTATCCCATTTAAACCCCAACTTATAAACAAACCTCGCGAATGTGACCAAATCAACAGGACCCAGTTGTATTGCATTCGAAAGAGATATGCATAACCCCGTATATTGTTACTCAGAAATGTTAGTATCGTGAACCTTATGTTATCGACTTCTCACATACCCTGTGTCTACAATGTATTTATAAAGATGGAATAATAAAACCTCTGCATGACCACTGCATGTACGGAACTCTTCCCTGCTGAAAGTAAAATTTAAAATTAGCGTACATGAGTTAATAGTATCAAATAATTTTGGAATATAGAAACACAGATAAATTCATGATTTCCAGTGTTTAAATTACATGCCCGTTTATTTGAGATAAACCAAAAGAAAATCTTACAAGAATGACGTTCAATTCTCAATATGAAAATATATTTATGTATCTTCTGTTAGCTTATCCTTTTATCTGTCTCGACAAGCTACAGTGTTTAACTGCCTCAAATTTACTCTTTACAATCGTCAGTTTTAATGAAACACATGTGTCCTTTATGTCAATTATTTAACCGTTGACGTGTTCGGATATTTGGATACACAAAATATTTAATAACACGCTCACCAGACAAACAATCAGTCCGATACTTAGAATAATGGACCCATGTGAACATAACTCTTTTGGGCGGCGTATGCTATCCAGATTACAATAGTTCCACCCACTCTTCCATGTACATTTCTTTAACAGGTGTGACGTCACTTGACAGTAAATGAAACAAAGAAACAACCTTTTCGGTATCAAGCCACTTATTAGAAAATAACCATGCCTGTTCAGTAGGGTGTTTCATTTTTCCAAAGATGTGATTTTCATATAACTTTGCTTACGCCCCGAGTCTCAGTGATGTAAAAGATATATATGCCAAATTTCAAGAAGATTGGATACTATTTAGGGGTTGCACACATTGATTACTTTTATCTCAAACTAGTGTAATTTCTAATATTGAAGTGCTTTGTACTAATGGGTTTCTCATGTGTTTCTTTCATCTTTTGCAAGTAATTGAACTTTAAAATGGGAACCAAAAGAGTAATTTGGCTGCAAGAAAAGGTGCCTAGTGGTGAGTTTTTAGGAACTCGGTTCCCTTCAAAGGAACAAGTACTTTTAGTTTTTATTTACCATCACAAGGAAATGAAAGAAACACTTTCGGGTGCTGCTAAATCTACCAGTACTAAACTACAGGAAGTGCGGAGGAAAGCAAATATCCCTGTTAAGACTGAGGAGAATATCCGTGCTGGTATACAGAAGCTGTACAAAGAATACCAAAATCTGGGTAAAGAGAAATCGAGAAACACTGATAAAGCAAATGTGAAACGGCAGATTTGGAAAGGTGATCACGTCGAGTTATTTGACATTTCCCGGCAAAATGTGATGGACATGACTAGCGTATCACAAGAAGATAAAGAATTTCAGCTATAGCTGAAATCTATAAGACAGTTATACTGGAAGACTCATCTCCATCATCAGCAGCACCTAGTGACGAAGAGGCCGAGTTTTCGCCTCCAGCAACGAAAAAATTACGTTCAAGTCTTAGATTAAAACCTAGATTGATCAGACACTCACGTCTACTTGGGATCGAGAACAGCTCTCTATTCGACAAGCAAGTACTTCATTTATATCAACTGCAAAGAGCCTTGGCCACGATGTTTCAAAAATTTCGGTATCTCCAGCTACCGTTTACCGAGCTCGGGCGATCAATAGAAGCAAAATGGCAAAGAAAATCGAAGAGTCTCTCTTTGAAAATCCTCCTCATTTGGTCTTGCATTGGGATAGGAAACTGTTGCCTCAGTTGCCCATGGGAGTGTCAAAACTTTGGAAGATAGGGTTGCAGTTCTAGTGACTGGCCAAGATTTTGAGCATTTTCTTGGCGTACCTGTTGCCCTGAAAAGCACTGGTGAGCAGGTGGCTGAAGTAGTTATTCGGAAAGTGGACCGATTTGGGCTACGTGACAATATCATCGGTATGTGTTTTGATACTACAACATCTAATATAGGACTGATCCAAGGAGCATGTACCAGAATTGAAAGGGAATTCGGACGAACATTGTTGTGGTTGGCTTGCCGTCATCACAACCATGAACTAATATTGAAAGGAGTGTTTGAGGAGTGTTGTGGCGTACCATCAAGTGGTCCTGACATCCAGATTTTTCGGAAGTTCCAAAGTCTGTGGGCTTCACTTGATAAGAAGTCACATACGACAATGCTGGATGAAGAAAGTCCTGTTCAAGGCTTTCTAGAAGAACAACGAGTGAAAATGGTTAGCTACATCCAAAATGTCCTAAAAGACGGAACTCATCCAAGAGAAGACTACAAAGAGTTATTACAACTCTCACTCCTAGGAGGTTGGTCTCAAAACGACTTCAGTTTCAGGATCCCAGGTGCTCTACATTAAGCAAGGTGGATGGCAAAGGCAATATATGCACTTAAAATTGTCCTCTTTCTCTTCACTAAACAGTTGAATATTCCTCCACGAGAATTGAAAGGAATGAAACGGGTTGTACATTTTGTCAGCCTCATATATGTTCGCTTTTGGCACGAGGCAATTGTAGCACGAGGCAATTGTAAGTCGATGGGCTCCAAAGAATGATTTGGATATGCTACAGCTTCTGAACCAGATGCAGACGTCAAAAAAGTGCTCTCACAGTTGCTAAGAGACACCTTTGATATCTGTCAGAAACAAACGTAGGATTGGCTTTTTTGGACAAACGTATTACTCAGACTGATAAGGAAAATATAACTAAAATTTAGAAACCAAACCTGCAAAGAAAAAGGAAATGAAACGATTAGAGGGTAAAAGCTTAGTTTTTGAAGGGAAATACCTGAGCCACTTCGTTACTAATAAAACAAAGACGTTCTTTGAATTGTTTGGGATCCACGACGTGACAGAATACTGCAGTGATTCTCTTAAGGTGGTCAATGATACCGCAGAAAGAGGAATTGCTCGGATAAAAAAGTTTAACGAATCGGTCAGGGACGAACAAGAAAAACAATTCTTGTTGAGGGTAGTCGAGCATCACAGAAAAGTAGTCACCAAGCGAACAAAAGAAGGGATTGCATCGTTCAAAGTTGATTAATATAACGCATGTTTTGCCTATCATACTACCTATTAATCTTAGTGTCTATTTTTAGTATTATTTTAAGTTTGTGATTTCTATTTTTCCCAATAAAAGTAATTAACATTGAAAAATCGTATTTTTTGCCTACTTTTACAAAACTGATGAAAGTGTGCAACCTCTAAATATTATCCAATCTTCTTGAAATTTGGCATATATATCTTTTATATCACTGAGACTCGGGGCGTAAGCAAAGTCTGCAAACATTTTACATTTTATTTTTTGCCTTACAGAATGAAACACCCTACTGTTCAGTACATATACATATACAGTACAGTACTATGAAACTGCCAATTATTTAGCAAATGTCGTCGTTAACCATAATCCCACAACCATGAGGTCTTTTGCGCATGCATAACGATGGTAGTTTTAATCACGGAGCACTATAATGCTAGCATTTATCGTACGTGTAACTACGATAGATCTACCTTATACGCGCTTAGATACAAATTTAGATACCGGTATACGAATGTCTCTTCATAGAATGTCATTCTACTTACGAGCTCCTGGAGCGAGGAAGGAAAGACATTCTGTCGGTCCGTTCATTTTCCAAGCATATCTCTATTACCTAACGTTGAGTTCCCGGTAAGTTTACCAACAACTGTTCCTCGACGTCTTATGATCACTTCTTTGCATAGTACGAAAGCGTTCATCCATGCTAATTGCAATGATTCTTCATTTTGTTCCTCACGAAAACATCGTTCGTGCAATGTCCTTATGTATTTTTCATTCGAGATCCATCATCCCACATTTCCTCCATCTCGATTGTTCCCCTTCCGGTCCTGCTCTCCTGTTCCTCTGTCCAACGATTCGGCACTTTCGCAAAATTGTCCACTCGCAAATATACATTAAAAAACGGAAACCTTTAACAATGGATGGTGAGTTAAGGAACTACAACTATCTATACTACTCTTTTTCTTGATTTGAACTGATGTCAAGCAACAATTAATAAATGAAACGTAAATAACCCACTGACGTTTTACCAGATTAAACGAATGTATTTTAAAAACACGTCCATGACCGAGATTTAGGCAGAAATATACCAACTGCACATACGTACTAACAAATTTCGATATTGTCTCTGTTCACTTATTACCATGTCTAACAACTATTGTTTCGCAACGACAATGATAAAAACAGACAACAAGGTTTATTTTCTGTTAAAAAAGGTACGTTTTACTACCAATACGGCTTTTTAAAATATATACGAGGTCCTTTGCTCCCAAGAACATATGAAGAACATCTCGTGAGAGATTGTTAACCTCGATGTTGAATGTTCGTGAATTCTCTTCAATTCGAAATATTTTCCTTGCTGGACGAGATAAAGTTAACTCAATTTAATATTCAAGCATTACAGATGTTGATCAATATATTTCTTATGACAGCTAATGTCATACTAGCATTCTGTTCACCTATTTTAGTAACTACAGTTTCGTACCTAGATTGGTTAGTACCGATAATGGACTTTATTTCTCGAAGTTCAAAATCAATCCGCTTCACGTGTTCATTGAACCTTTCTTGTAACTTGTTACTTTGATCGGATCAGTTTTTTGAAACTTCGTCAATTTTTATTTCTAACTGATTACGAAATGACTCAAAATTAATCTTTACATCAATAAAAGAGTCACGAGTTTGAACACCCAAATCAGTAACTATTTTCTCAACCTTCACTTCAAGGGGAACACATTCGTCATTAAAGTTAGATTAAAATTGATGTAGTTTTCTAGACACGTTTTCGTCAACATGCTAAATACTCGCTTCCACATTGGCAATTTTCTCCTTCATGTTAGCAACACAGTCTTCTACTAACTTTAATTTCCTTGTAACACTTTTATTTTACTTCAGAAAACTTCGAACCCAAACGACGACAGCTGAGAATCCATCTTTTCATCCCTCGCGCGAAATTCTCTTGCATGGGGGCAACATTTTCTTGCAAGGCAGTGATATGGGATCCAAATCTAGACAACTGCTGCTGCAATACGTCTCCTAGTCGAGATTACAACTGCTCCAACGACTGTTCAATGTCTGGTTTTGCTGGCATTTTGCTGCAACTAGTGACATGCTTATCCTTTCCATTAAGCGCACGTAGCTGGCAATCAAATACCTTCTTAAACATTCGCGACCATCACAGTACATGGCACGGAACAGCCTGCTTACCTTCGTAATCAAATCAACTTCTCCCTTCGCAGCACAATTCGTAACGTAACTGTCAAAAACTTTGTGTTTCGTTGTGCGGTCTGATATTCGGTCCGTTGTTCGGGCACCACTTATCACCACACTGCACAGAAAGCCCATATGCTGAACAACAGGTTTATTTCACAAAATGAAATGAAAAGCAAACATAGTACACGAATACTACAGCTATGCGAGTACTAACAGCCAGCCCACTTCGAAATATGGATTGCACACCAAACATCGTGCACCGCTCACAGTCTCTACAGCAAGTGTCTGACGTGAATCACTCGACCCCACTGGTCAGCTGTTGCCACTTGCCAGTGCTGCTCTCACACAATGGCGGAATTTACACGTACTACACACCTTATGGTCATATATTATTTACTTTTCTTCTGTCATTTTCTTCAATCAGTCCCTCAATTACTTACGTACCTGAAGGTTGAATAATAACTGAAGTGTACTGAGCGAGAGAGGAAAACTTCCCTGAAGCATTGTTGTCTGCAGTGCTTACAGTGGCGGCGATTGGGTTCAAAAATTTGGGGGCAAGGTGCAAAATGTGGGGGACAAGAAAAGTTTACTCTCCCTTGGTATATAAGGTTTAGCATAGTGCAGAGGCAAACGTGGCAAAGGGCGGTTGCAACTGCCCCCAATCACCCCCTAATTATCCGCTACTGATTGCTTATGGTCATTTTGGTTGGCACCTTAAATCACATTATTAGTTTTTTTAATTTGTTGGAGGAAAGCGGCTCCTCGATAGCGCAGTGGTAAAGTCGTCACCTTGCAACCAAAACAGAGCTACTAAGATCAATACACGTTGGAGGAAGATAGTGGTTCGGATCTCAGTTTAACGTGCAATTCTAGTCCCGATTATGTGCATAAAGAGGACTTAATACAAACCTCGTGTACTTATAATTTCGTGGATAACTTAGTGTAGCAGTTTTGAACAAAAATTTAAATTTTCAGTGTTTTTTAAGTTATCACTATTTCCAGATTTCCTCAACCGACGTTTCAAATTCTGGTCTTCTCGGTGGTTTCTTTCTTTAACATGGTCATAAGGTACAAACACAAAAAGCATCTTCAATTGTTGTCGGTTCAAGGTAGTACAATCTCTAATTTCGTGCTTCTTACTTTTTCCATCCCATTCACCAGGAGGGTGGGCAGAAGCTGTGCACTGACCAATTAGGTTGGGCAGTATGAGAGGCATATTAAGAGTTACCCGTCTCTCCCTACCCTCTCTCTTTCAATCTCGACTTTCCTCTTACATATTTTCTCTTTTCCTTCTCATTCCTTTGTGGCAATTATCTGTCTCTACTGCCTATCTATTTTTCTGTTTTTGTTACATCTCTCTGTCTCTCTCCCTCTCTCTCTAACTCCATTCTTGATTTCATAGTGAGAGCTGATTTTCTCGTCTATATTTAGCTCCATTTTGATCTTCCAAGAGGATAAAATACACCAACAAGGCATATTACTGCCTTTTATACATTCGGTGACAGTGATAGAACGGGCGTCTAAAAATGGAGAAAATTCAACTTGGATATATAATATTTACTCCTGAGTTTTTAAATGAAAGAAGTGTTGTTTTTTCGTTCATGATTGTAGAAAATTTATCTTGGCATACAAGGCTTTTACAAGTGGCAAATGCATTAAAATTAATGTCTTATTAGGAAGATTTCAAACACATAGGCCATAAACACACTGGATCATGTTTACTTCAAAACGAAGCAAATTAAAGGGGGGGTTCTCGTGCTCTCAATACGCATTGAAACTGATGACGAGACATTCGATTTACCGGCATGTGCATATTACTTCACAAATTTAGGTGACAAAAGTACATACTGTATTCTAATGTGTCCACAGTTTTGGGACAGGGTTTACGTATACTTTTGTCACTAGCCACCTGCAGGCCCATACCCAGAAATTTTGAAGGAAAAGATCCGAGAAGATGTTGGATTGATTGAAGTAGGTTTTCTATATCTCTTTTCTGACACTTTGGCTAATCGCAACGATGGGAATGAGTGATGATATGATAAAATTTATGAAGTGGCATTCACAAATACCACATATGTACTCTTCTGTTCACAGAAAGTTGCACACTAGTTAGAGTTAAATAGCAGCTTCGGAGCAGATCGAATGTGGCAGTACAGCCGAAGTAAAGGTTCGGGATAACAGCACTTCACAGTGTTGCTTACCACTAACGACTGACGGCATGCAATGAGGAATGACAAGTGGCTCTGGGTTTTACCTAGTTTTATGTGTAATTTCTCTAGTTCTCGGAAAGATGTATCAATCCGTTTTTTTAAACACCTGAACAGCCTAAGACCCACAATCCAATTCACCATGAAAGTGGAAAGAAACAGAACTATACCGTTCCTACATGTACTAGTTACAAGGCAAGACCACACACTTCAGTCCAATATCATACCGAAAGGCTTAAGATTAATCCCTCCCATCGGATCACCTAGGGCTATCCGTATTGCAGATAGGGCCAGCCAGGCTCTAGTAAGGGATCCCATTAATTTTCACAGAATGAGCAAAGAGAGGCTTCTCTCACAAATAAACCACATCAACAAGAATTTATTGCATTCTCTAGAAGATCAAGACTACAAACGAATAACAAAATCAGTCCAGAATACACAACAGAATGTTATTCATGAACAAAAGGAAACACATGATAGAAGATTCCAACTACTAGCCAGACAGACACAAGAAACCCCCCCGCACAAAACACTGTTCCAAACCTTTCAAGCTAAACATTGCCACAAGAAGATCAAAGGGTACTAAGTAAAGACCTTAACTTCGCTCTCCCACCCAAGAAATTACCTGTACTAGACATAATTGCCTAAGTAGAAAATGCCACTGCACAAATGCAACCTGAACAAGCTGAAGAACTCAGATGGGAGATCAGAAAAGCCATCGAAAAACCACCAGAGCTCTCACACAATAACATCACCCAACAGAAGATAACAGGCATCATAAACCTCAAAAAGATCAGAGAGATTACAATACTCCCAGCAGACAGAGGCAACTGCACAGATGTATTCGACACAACAGCATACCAAGAATAACTCAAACAGTTAGTTAACAATGATAGCTAAACCCAACTAAAAAAGGACCCTACTCCAACAATAGAAAGAAAGGTACAAGCAAATGTAAGAAAAATGAAGAAAGACATGCTTGAACACATAAGAAAGAAAATCAATCCATATTACAGCAAACCTCCTCACATGGATAGACTACCAAAAATTCACAAAACAGACATAGCACTTCGTCCTATAGTTAGCACTAGGGACTCACCATGCTACAACCTGGCAAAATTTCTACTACCAGCACTCACCCCCTCGCAGGAAACACAACAACACACGTAAAAAACACAGAACATTTTATTCAAAGTATCCAAGGTATACAACTCACTGGACATGAAATTCTGGTCAGCTTTGCATATATGTTGACATAGTTAGCCTGTTCACCAACGTAACAACAAATAAAAACATTGCAAATCATACAGGGGAAACTCCTAGAACATGACACCACACTAGGAAATCTAAAAGCCGAACAAATAATGGAAATACTCAACCTTTGCTTGACCACTACACTTCCAAATAGACGACATATTCTACCAACAGAAAGAAGGTATGGCCATGGAATCTCCTCTATATCCTATAGTCAGCAATATCTATATGAAACATTTCGAAGAAATAGCTTTTACCACACACCACCTCAATCCGTCCACCTGGTTCAGGTACGTGGACGACACTTTTGTAGTCTGGCCACATGGGGAACACACGTTGCCCATCTTTCTGCAACATCTAAACAGCTTAAGACCCACAATCCAATTCACCATGGAAGTGAAAAAAAAAACAGAACTATTACTAGTTACAAGGAAAGACCACACCCTTGCCACAAAAGTGTACAGAAAACCTACCCATACAGGACAATATCTAAACTTCCTCTGCACCACCCCAAGTACATAAAAACCGGCATAGTAAAACATACCATATGTAAAACCGAACAGGACCTTACCAATGAAAAGAAATCACTCTGCAAAGATCTCAAAACCAATAACTACCCACACAAAATATTAAACACCATAATATGGACAGAAGAAACAACAGACCCACTGGCCACGATCCACACACCATACATAAAAGGAATATGAGAAAGAATCCAAAGAAATAACCAACAAATATAACATCAGAACTTCATTCCACTCCAGGAACACACTCCGATCCAACCTCGTCCACACTAGACCCCACACACCCGATATAAAAACAGAAAACGTAATCTACAGCATCCCATGTGAATGCGGGAGGGAATGCATTGGGGAAACATGCAGAAGACGTAAAGCGAGGGTGGGGGAACACAAAACAAACCTCAGGCTGGCATACTTTGAAATATCAAAACTAGTGACCCACGCCTGGGAAAACAGGCACAGAATAAAATGGGAAAACACAGATAATAAACAGGGAAGAAAATGGCTACAGCAGAAAATTCAAGAAAGCAGCGCATATGACAACAAGAACAGAACCGATCAGCCAACCCAGCCTAGAGATCAGACCAATATGGACACCATTAGTGAGAAACTTTTTCAAAAAACTATAGATGGCAGCACTACACCAATGAATCCACATGTCAAACATTTACCCACAGAACACAACATAAACACTGAAAAACAGTGAACAAATTGTACAAAAGTACAAACTACAAAAAACACAAACAAAAACGGGACCAGAGTACACAATTCGGACACTATCCCTCCACTCACATAAGATCTCACGCATAGTCTCTATAGACTATTCATACACATTGCACACCAATCCCGCTTTACGCCACATTTTAACACCACTTGTGCGTTGGGCTCGCCGACGATGGCATCGCTCCAGATCGCCCATCCAATAGGGAGACTGGATGTTCCTTCAGCCTCACCTTCATCCATACTTACACCGTGAACGAATCCGCCAATGGGATCCCAAACTTGGCCAACTGACAGACCTTGATCCTCCATTTTGGAAGATTGCTCGTAACTTAAATCAACGATAGCAGCCTACTATGACGGCCATTAATAGCTCTGCAGGCCCAATTATGGATCCCCAGAAGCAGGCTGAGCTTCTAGCCGATCATTTTTACGATCAGTTTCAACCAAACAATGATCTCCATGACGCTGTTACAGAACAGATCGTCGATGCTGCTTTCCAACATTTTCAACGCCAGACCTCGTCTTTCGATGTTCCCACCTGTCTCGCATCGCGAGGTGGCAAATGCAATACGGAAACTGAAACACAACTCTGCTGCGGGCTTAGACGAGATACCGCCAGCTGTACTGAAGCATCTGTACCGTAAGGGTTACGTCTTTTTGGCGAAGTTATTTACAAACATCCTGAAGCTTCGTTACTTCCCACTTCAGTGGAAATTGGCAAAACTCATCGTACTACCAAAGTCTGGAAACGATCCACAAAATTCCAAAAAAAAACCCGTCCCATCAGTTTGCTTTCTCATCTTAGCAAGCTTTTTGAACGAGTTATGCAACGACGACTTCATGAGATCATAGAAGCTAACCATCTGCTTCCAGATCACCAATTTAGTTTTCGCCGTTCCAATTGGACGAACGAACAACTTGCTCGCGACGTTGACTATGTAGCGATTCGTCTTGATTGGAAGCGCCCAGCATTACGATTATTTCTCGATGTACAAAAGGCGTTCGATCGAGTTTGGCATGCTGGACTCCTGTATAAACTGCGACGAATGAGGTTTTCACTTAGCTATAGAAAGGTCATAACCAGCTTTCTGTCTAACCGAAGTTTCATTATGTCCATAAATGTGCAGAAATCGACGCCAAAACTGGTGCGTGCTGGGGTACCTCAAGGATGGGTGATTTCTCCGATACTTTATTCATTGTATACTACAGATGTTCCCACCCCAGATAAAGGAATATTGCTACATACGCAGACGACACTCCACTATTCACTACCGGCAAACGTGTGCTTCAGTGTCAGAAACAGATGCAAAACTTCCTGCGATCTTTGAACGTTGGGCTCAACGGTGGAAAATCAAGATAAATCCAGAAAATAGTACGTCAGTAGTTTTTAGTCTATCCAATGCTAAAGAAGGAGCCAGCTTGCAACTATTTCAGCGAGATGTACCCAGCGCTGAACAAGTTAGATACTTTGGGGTGTTGATTGATAAACGCCTTACCTTCGGACCACACATAAATGCCCAGACTAAGAAGGCCAAACAGAGGATAGGATATATATATACCCAATGTTTCGATTCATGGCACTCACACTCGAGACACGCCTGCATTGATATAAAATGATGGTGCGGCCGATATTACTATACGCCAGTCCCGCCTGGCAGCATGCAGCGAAGTCTCATTTAATTAAACTGCAAAGAGTCCAAAATCGAGCTGCCAGAGCAATTGGAAGGCATCCGCCTCTTACTCGCATAATCCAGATACATGAAGATCTGAATTTAGAGCTTCTTGATGTAGCACTACGACAAGCCAAAGTCTCCTTTTGGAATAAAATAAGAGGACACACAAAGTCGGAGAGGCCTCGTCATTTAAACATTAGACTCCCGAGATTGGAGTAAATTTTTGATTGCTGTGTTATGTATGTGGTGATTGTAATTGTTTAGTTCACTTTGGGAACACAATATTTTAAACTTCGAGCGACAGTTGCCCAAGCTTGTTCTTGTTATTATGTATATGAAGTTTATTGTTAAAGATGTTGTCTACAGAATATAACAGATTGGAGTCAAATATAAGAATGACACTCCATATATTACCGCACCGCACCGCTTTACGTCAACATGCCATCCGGGGCGGTCCAGTCTCCGGAGATCAAGGTGGAAACCTAACGGTGCCACACGAAGCCTTGATCATGACCTTCACGTGGTCTGACAAAGTGGAGCCTGGGCCACTCATAATCTTATCTGGCAATTTTTTGTATATAGAGGTCCTTGTGACGGACAGACGCAGTGGAGCCTAGGCCACCAAGAATAATCCTCCTAGGCAACAATTTATGTGATCTATCAGACTACACGCTACCCTGAAGACGGAGGCAGATTCAGCCTCCGAAACGTTGGTAAATATCTTTAAAAAATAACAGGGCGTATGAATTGATTATGCATATACTGTATAAGTGTGTGTCGGGGGATGTGTGTAATTATACACACACCCATCAAGGCAGTAAAACAAACAGTGATATAAAATTAGGTTTCTCTTTCCGGACTGAACTTTCATCAAGGACTTTGCCCCCTTATCCAGAGGGCCTGCACACACCTATGATATTTTAGGATCACATACAAGGGGACGCACGCCACGCTAGCTCCCCATCCGGACTAACATGTGTATGCTGTTCATTTGCGTTTGTGATTGAATCATTCACCTTATCGTCATTCATTCTCATCTTCGCGATTAGGCACAGCGCCAGAAAAATGTAAGTAATCACGTATTTCTATGTTCCCGTCGCACCTGGCTCCTCACCAGGAAGCAAAAGCGAGGTTCCTTGCATAACTCTTCATACGCAATGAGTGCATAGAGCGCATGCGTCTTGGAGGACACGTCTCGTTTTACTCTTGAAATTAGAAATCTGAAAGTGTGTGACGTGAGTTCGAACCCTCGTGAGAATTTCTTTTTTCAAGGTTTAAAGTTGCATAAAATTAGACTAAATTATTTCTTCTCAATTTGGAATTAATGAATATGATTAATGCATAACACATAATAATTGCGAAAGCCACCAACTTTCAATTCAATAGCAAATATTCAGATCTCAAAAAGTAGAGCCAAAGCGAAACCTTTATTTTTTCGTTTTTAGGGAAAAATATACAAATTACAAGAAAATTATGACTTTATTTTTTTTAATATTTAATTTTCAAAGTGACATGCTTCTGGCAAACTGTTTTTTTTCCTGAAAAATGTCTCGCAAATCTGTCGACATATCACACTTCAATGTTGGAGTGTTTAAGGCACTTGATGTTACAAAGTTAGAAACTTCAATACAGATCTAGGCTATTTTTTATAGTTGTTCCATCATGAGCACCACATTTAATTTAAGCCCGCTCATGCAAAGACAGTCTAATTGTTGCTAGACCTACAGTTTTAGGTGAATCCAAGTCACTGCATACCTTCATCGGGTATCGGACCCCGGAGCACCCGATTTTCTCCCGTCCACATCTTGAATGTAAATTTGATTTATTTTTTGTTAGCTTCGCATTTCTTCTATATTTAGTTAATCGCGACGAAGAAGATAAATGATGATATGGGAAAATTGATGAAGCGATACTCACAAAGATCACCCACGCTCAGGTCGGAATTCGAACCCGGGTACTCTTGGTGAACGTCGACGTTGGTGTTACGTTAAGCTAGGGAAAGACGTAATGGAACCACCATCCACTCCCCTCTTCTTTCAAATGAATGTCAACTTTCTACAAGCGCAGGGATTGAGGCAGGATTTTTTCGATTAGTTATGGGATATTGAGTATCTCGAATATATTCTCCCGATTTTTTTCCTGCCATTCTATTTTCAAATTGGACACTGCGTTGCATTAATAATTAAAATACAACGCTTTCCTGTAACCGTTTATTTTCACTCGGCAAGTCAGACAATTCACTGAAAAACTTTAGTGGTAAGCAACACTGCAGAGCGCTGTTTACCCGAACCTTTACTTTGGCTGTACTGCCACACTCAATCGGCTCCGAAGCTGATATTTAACTCAAAGGAGTGTGCCAGTTTCTCTTAACAGAAGTGATGTGATTTTGGTACATTTATATATTGTATTTAATTATAAAATATTGTTTGTAGTACATATTATTTATGTAGTTCAACACACAAAATCTTGTTAATTTACAGAAAGGTGATATGTGTCCATAATTTATTATTATTTTTCTTCCAATTTAGAGGGAAACTGCATATTCCAACCAAATATTATTTTCAAGAAGGCTAATTTAGAAGAGAACTGTACAAGCGGGGATTCGAACAGAGGTCCCTGGCATCGTCATCTCTTTTTCTAACCACCCCACCACAGTCGTCATCGAAATTTTCGTGGGGTATTAGATATGCTTACCAATGTATGGTAGTATCGCAGCTACAGCTAATCGTGCAATTGTATTATAGATTGGCAATATTATGGAGTCCAAAGCAGCGGGAAAAAATCAACTAGGCGATAGCTATCCCCCCTCCCCCGACACGACATTCACCGACAACATATCTTACGGACAAAGTCTGCCACACAGCGTACAGAGTGTTTACTTTCGATTCTCAGAAGCATTCGAGTAGTACGTTTTCCGCAAAGTAACAATGTTTTCAAATTTCCTTTAATTAACTTGTAAAACAGCACCATTAAACATTAAAACTCTATATTTAGAAGCTAATCTATTTATTATTTACATGATACGTATTAGAAATTATTCTTAAGGTAAAGAACATATACTATAAATATGAGTTAGTCACTAAACCGAAGCAATTTTGCTTCAGGAATGAAGTTCGAAAAACGTTAGTACAGGGATTTAAAAATGGACTGTCTTAACTAATTTGGGACGTCTGGTAGCCTTGCATTAGTGATTATAAGAACAAGAAATTGAAGACTAAAATTGGTAAACGCTGTAAGTGACACAATAACTCAAACACCGTTTTCCACGTTAACCTGTGAAATGTGTCATGCTTTATAATGTGGTAAACGTGAAATGTGGCTGGTAGCCCTCTAAGAAGTTCAAAGGGCGTGTAAAGAGGTCACTAGTGTGAACGTTCTTACGAGCTGATGTGCGGAACTGTGCGATTTCCCAACACTTTCGTTTTGGCACTTTAAACGTTTACCATTTTTAGTCCAAAATTATGAATATTGTAACCTGCAAACATCTGGACCTTTCCTGTATCCACCACAAGCCATTCATTTATGGAAAAACAAATCAAAATTCTTGCAAGATCTGAAAACTCCATAACGTTATTTCCGTAGGTATTTACAGGTTCATATTAACATATTTCATGGTTCGAGTGGACATGGCGCCTCCTAAGGCACGGGCAGCGTTAGTTTTCATTTTGCACTCATTTCCTGCCTTCGACAAACTTTTTAAGGGATACTGGGCAGAAAGGGGGATATGATTCACACCAACGCCTTCCTGGGCAACTACTGCTCGTAGTTTGCTGGACGCATCTTATAAATAGCAACAAAACATGCGTGGCTTTTTAATTTTAACTACGTTAAAATCAGAACACGTTGTATTATTTTACAAGATTAAGCATACCTAGCATTCGTTGGGGTTAGTTAAGAGAAGATACAAGACACAAACTATAAGCAGAGTCTGTTTCCAGCAAAACCCATACAATAGGTGCTGTCAAACGATAGTGTTGAATCACACGCTGGCGGTGTGCTGAAAACAATGGTTTCGCGCTTGCGCATATCGTTTGCGTCAAGTCGATCCCCGAGAGATCAAATTTCAAGGGCCTTTGTTGTTTTGCCGCAAATATTTGCAACGTTACTAGAGTCAAAAGTTTTGTCCGGTGTGCGGCTGCCCATAAGAGCCTCATGGTAAACCTTACCTGAGACGGTTTGCCACAAAAATGGACGCGACGAGTCATGCAATGGCGTACGCAGGATATTTTATTTTCGAGGAGGAGCGGAGGCTGAATTGTAAAAGTGCATAATACATAATTGTGTTCTAAGCGGACGGTATATACTGTATTTTTATTCTGAAAAATTGCAATTGGCGGTAATTTTAACGAGGAATTGCATTTAGCACTCTGTTTCTTTCCCCAAATATTCACGGCTTTTATTTCCAAATGTTCAATTTCACAAAATTAATGGAGGGCTGTAGCTCCATCAGCTCCTCTCTGCTTTCGCTATAGCGTCGTGTCATGTCGGATCCGGTGTGTGGTTGGCCTTGTCCAAAAAGTAGTGTTTGTTCATTCTGCAAAACGATTTCCTCGAATGAAAAACGGGCATATTGACAACATATCGGTAATTAATATTTTTTTTTTTAGAATTCAATCGATTATTTGCAATGTTTCTATTCATTTCCTGAAGTAAGTCATGGTTCAATAGAATCATGGAAGGAGATTGAGGTAACAAACATACTTTACGTTTTGTAGAAAATGATGTGAGCACAATACATTATCCAAAATTGCTACGACAATAAATTAACTTCTTTCATTAATTTAAAGTAACGATCCCCTCATCCGTTTGATGATATCCAGAAAAAAATGTCAGGACAATAGACTCCAAGATCAAACAATTCAGGGATGCGCATGACATGGTTGCGACATCCTTGTAAATTCGGACTACTACCATCATTATTGATTGATTCATTGACTTGATTTATTTTACTTCGGTTTTTGTGCTACTTTTGATGGGGATGAGTGATGACATGATGAAATTGATGAATGGTCAGTCACAAACATCCATGCCCAGGCCGGGATTCGAACCTGGGACGCCTGCCGCCGTAGCGCGATGTGCTAAACATTCCGCCACGAGGGCCGGCTGCTTATCATTTTTGTGCGGAGACTTTTGTAGTTATCTTACAAAGTATAAGTAGAAATTACTAAATACAAATTTATTTACTGGGATTTTACAAACGAGAAACGAACGAAAATTAGTTTAATATATTTGGAAGAAGGCAAAAAAATTTAATAATTTGTTAATATACTGAAGCTTGAGGGAAAATAATGAATTTGATACACGTACAACACAGGGAAATGATTTGAAATGTGAAGTAAGTTCGTGTGTGAGATTCTTAGCGCAAATTGATTTGTTATCAGATAATAAAAGCTAAATTAAAATTAATTGCACATGAATGTAATCTAAATAGTTACCACTTCTGTTGCTATATCTACTACAAAGGTAACTTTGCCATTACTATGCTTCTGAGACGCATGATAAGGGGTCCCGGGTTCGATACCCTGTGGAGGCACACAGTGGTTCGGATACCACTTTAAACTGTAGGTCCAGTCCCGAATAGCCTTACTGTGCATAAAGTGAACATGAAACACCAACTCAACAGAGACGCATGTTTCATGACATTAATACAAAGAGCGTAAAGAAAATCTAAATATTTTTCGTGAGCTTTCCCTTTTCGCCTTGTTTTCTGGAAAAGGCAACATAAAATAGCCCGACACAAACACCATGAAGCAACGAACGGCAGTTCAAAACATGACACCTTGAGTGTCTGAAGTAAATACATTTTGCTGTAACAGTTAGCCGAAGTTTGTAGTCTGAGCATGAAATCTATTCAAATCAAAGATATCAGCTGAATTAAGAAGTGTGCACGAAGCAAACATACACAATATATACGGTTATACTTTGAATTGAAGAAGTGGGTAGGTCACAAATCCACTACCCGGTAATTGTATTTTAATGAACGTAACGGAACATTTCCACCATACTACTGTGGATGTTGCGCTACGTAATGTTGTAAATGCAAGCATTCATTTCGTAAAGAATTTGCAATAATAATTTCGACTTATTTTTTGTAAAAAAATTAAATAAGGTATTGACTTGAGACCCTTCTTCTTCCTTAAGTACTACATACTTGCAATATGCTACTTAAATAATGCTATAGAAACATTAAGTTATCATATTCCTTTTACAGTTAGTATTTGAAATGCCGTTTTCTTCTTTATAGTACACTTCTAAACACTAGGTGCAAGCAGGGGAGGCTCAACACAAAATATTCCGCTGGGCGACGTGGGTTTTCGCGGCCCCTATTTCCACACAGAACCCCCCATCCTGCTGCAAAAATCTTTCTACCCTGGTCCTCCAACGTTTCACGGTCCTCCAATAAAGAACATTTCAATTTATATATTTACTGATTTAATGACGAGCATTAATAACATTATTTCTGAAATACTTTAAGTTTTACCGTTAACGAACGCGTTTATTATAGATATATTTACAATAAATGCCTGCATAATGACTACAAAATAACAGTATCTACCCTCTTACACGCCCCAGTTTGGCGTCCGCGAAGACGGCATCCCGGGCATTTATTCGGCTCTTGAATCTCCCCTGCGCGATATGCAAGAAATGAACAATCAATCGAAATCCCGCCTCTTCGCGTGCGCACACTTTTCTACCAGACCAGTCGCCATATAATCGTTAATGTGAATGAAATGCATACGACGGAGGCAGCAACAACAACGCGTTATCACGTGGTATTTTTCGGTTGCCACTTTAACGAGACTAGGAACATAGTGGACAAAATCCACATACACGGCGACCGACTGGCGCGCTACAAGCGTAGGAAGCGTGAAGTAAAACAATATACAATTCAGACATTCTGCTACCATTGTGGCATCAAGGTGGATTTTTTTTCAAAAATAGTTTATTGTACTATTAGTTTAAAATTATACAAATTTGACATTCTGCTATCAATCTGGCATCATAGACGTATCTCCAATGGCAGTTCATTACACTATTTCGAACATGAGGAAAACGATAAGTTGTCCTAAACACCCGGTCGTCACATTAAATGAAATTTTCAAATTGACGGCAGTCACATTGGTTGTCGGATATATATATATATATATTCTTCTATATTATTTATGATTTAATTTCCTTCCTTTCAATGGATAGACTTCCTTCTGGATCTGGAGTCACGCGGATCCTTGGAATGACTTAATCAAAGTCCTTCGCATATGTTTCTCTTAACTTCTATTATGCGTCACAAACAATTCCAATTCTAGTGACGTTACTTGTGGATCGATATAATTTTCACCATATAAGTCCCGACGTGTAACCTTTTCCTTAACCTTGGAAAGCGCCGCCACTAGTAAATACGACAGAGTGTAGATTTCGTGAAAAAAGACTGAGACGCGCAGCCAAGTCGGTGCAGCGACTGCTGGTGTAATCAAAACTTCCACAATGGGGATCGTAAACAAGCAAACACATTAGAAATCATTTACAATAAATTACATGCCTTCTGATTCCCCTCTGTTTCCTCATATATGTCTATTTTCGTGAATCATGTAATCAGTATATGCACATGTGTGACATGTTTTCTTGAAAATAGTGCCTCCTTGAACCATAACTGTTAGTACATTTTGTGAAGCTACGATAAGTATGTTGATAATCGATCATCTTGTTCCACTCCTCTTTTCAATTCAAATTCTTTAATCACATCATTATCGCTTATGAAATTCCTTGTCATCACTGTTTCTCTTTGTTGTCTACATTTCTAGTAGATATATTTAGCTATTTGATGTTTATTCCTTCAGATGCCTGTTTACATAAGAAAAATGTAAGTCAAATTCATGCTCAAAGTATGTTTCCTTGCTGGATGATGACAAATAACTAATCTATTGTTTCTCTAATTGCGTGAAATGGATGCATTTTTGGTAATTGGCTGTAGCTTCTCTTAAAACTCATTCGGTACTAATTGGTACTTAAAGTACAAACAGGTTTAATACTATTTTCTGAATCAAAAAGGCTAACCATAAAACCGATAATATCTTACAACTCTATCTCTCTTTGATAGTTCTCACATCTAAGCATCTCAGTACCATTCAGAAGATTGTCACAGGGAACAGGGCAAGCAGCATATTTTGTACTGCTTATCACTGTGTGCTTCATTTCTTTTCTCGATTGTATTGGGAGAACCCTTAGCATATTTCAAGAATGAATGTTTCAAGCTTTGCATAGTGAATTTCACTTGAAAACATTATCAGATTAATTCAACGTCAACAAACAAGAACATAAAAGATGTCATGCTTAAAGATATAAATTTACATTAATCATCATCAAGCATATTCATTACCTGTACTTCAACTTCACTTCATACCTAACCACGATTATAGAAAAAAATACAATAACCAAAGATTGTTCTCATCAACAAACATCGCCATAATGACATGCTAGACACCTCCCACAAGACGCAAAATTTCAATGTGTGATCCACCTCCTATTGTCTCTCGACTTCAACAAGGCTATGGAAAACCAAACACCACCCTTTATTTGCTTTCCCATGTGTTCCAGTCGTACGAAATATCAGATAAGTTTTCAATACTATTTTCAAAGTTGTCTTACAGGAACTGAGAGACACATTAGTCCAAACTAAGCTGATTTATCCTCTCCTTTAAAAGTCCACACCTCAAATATAACTGATGCTATTTTCATCAGCTATATTCGAGGGTCGTATAATCAAACCATGACTTTTGACTTTTCAGAATAACAAAGCACACCCAGGCGCATGTAAAAGACTTTACCTATAGTAGGGTGTCTACTGTTACCACATGCGGCACGAACATTGCAGGCAACAAAAGTCATTTGTAAAGAAAGATAGTAGACAGACCTGTGAGTGCAAACATGGTATAGAATGTTGTTACGAATTTATTTTTGATGAAGATGGAAAATAAAGCAATATTTACCGAATACTTCAAGCACAGTAAGGGGATGGGACTCTTAAACACGGCATAATAATTGAATGGTGATAATGGTTTAATGATGGTCAACTGTACATCAGGTTAAGATGATCACAGTCAAGGTGAATTGGAGCCCACTGTAGTCACTCCCACGAATATTGAAGGAGTGGAATGTCTGGTCCTTCAAAATCAATGGACAACATGCCAGTAGTGCAGTTTGGACAGTTCACCAACCTCTATTGGGGCTCAGGGGGCTCGCAGTGTTGCCAGCTGCTTATTCGAAAAAATCACCAAGGTTTTTCTTGGTCTAACCTAACCTAAAGCAAGGAGCTGGCAATCTTGCTTGAGAGTTCACAAACCGGAAGTGGGGCTCAGGGGGCTCGCAGTGTTGCCAACTTCTTACTCGAAAAAATCACCAAGGTTTTTTTTGGTCTAACCTAACCTAAAGCAAGGAGCTGGCAATCTTGCTTGAGAGTTCTGCAACCGGAAGTGGGGCTCGCAGTGTTGCCAACACCTACTCGAAAAAAAATCACCAAGGTTTTTGTCTTGGTCTAACCAAACCTAAAGCAAGGAGCTGGCAACCTTGCTTGAGGCTTGTTTTACAGTGCATAAAGCAAGGTTGCCAACCTACTGGTACTTTTGCCATAGCCTTTTACAAAAAAGAGAGAGGAGGGAGAGAGGGAAGAGTTAAACAGCCGACAGCCTACCTACAGCTTTTTTTTGTCTAACCTAATCTAAAGCAAGGGGCTGGCTACTTTGCTTGAGGTTTGCTTTACAGTGCATAAAGCAATTTTTGCCAACCTACATATACTAAACAAAGAGAGCCGGCACTGCCGTAAAAGAGAGAGATGGATGGATGGGAACACTACACGGGTTCAACGTCATCAAATAAAAATCGCCTTAATGGTTTTTTCTTGTAAGGCATGATCTCTATTTTCTCGCAGTGCTGCCAACTCCTACCTACACTTTTTTTTTAGTTGGCAAGGGGCTAGAGAGAGAGAAAAACTTATAGCTGGGAACAGTAATGAGCGAATGTGCCATATCGTAATTTTCCAACTCCCGGGGGCCAATGTTTCTATATCGCGACCTTTGTAAACCTCTCTCTCTCGGGGAAACGATGTGCCGCGCACACACACACACGCACACACACGCACGCGCGCGCGCGCGTATGTATTGTAACACAAACAAACAAACAAAATAATAATTGTTGTTTTTTAGGATGCCTGGCCCCTATAACCTCGCCAGGGTGCGTGGTGCCCAACCAAAAATGTAAAAGTTTTCTAATGGCTGCGGTTATAGATTACCGCACCTCTGTAGAGTTTCACGTGTTTTTTTTTCCCCCCAAACTTCCATGAAACCCTACAGAGGACCTCCGTAATGCATGCAACGTGTACTAACGACTCTAGTGTTATTTGATGTTGTGATATTTTTGGATATAGAGTTTTATTGTGAGATAGATAAAAATAATTATGTTTATTATAATATTTTCTTGATGAAGATGGAGAATATGTGCGTGTTACAAATAAAGTTGCATGCTTTTTTTCTAGTGTGTGTGTATGTGTTTTTGATGTTTCGACAGCATCTGAAACGATAAAAAAGAAATTTTATTGTTAATTTTCACGTGTAAAAACAACAACAAATTTTTTTGTGCAAATTTTCTGATTGTCTCGTGCTATAGTGCAAAAAAGATATTGTAACTGATAACTAATGAAATTGACATTTGTAACTGATCTGAACTAGTGAAATTCGTATTGTGCTATTGTAACTGATTGTGCTAGTACAAAAAATTACTTATTGTGCAAGAAAATATGTTAAAAAACTTGTTAAAACTGCTCTGTGACCCTCTCGTTCTTCACGTCGTAGGCGAAGGACTTCTCTGCAATCAGGATGACACTGCATAGGGTATCCTCGGGCAAGGCATCGTGGAACTCGCAGACGACCTTGATGTTGGTTCGATCGTTGACCACAACCTTCTTTCTCTTAGATGTGTTGATGACGAACATCGGCCTCCGTGCTTTGAATTCGCTGGGCGTGTAGTACATGTCCACGCTTCCCTCGGTCACGCGTTTGTAAGCTGTGTAAGCTTCGTAAAGTTTGAGGTAATCGTCTTTGGTCACGTCGAGGTTGTAATTCTCGCGCGGGAACACTTCGTTGCGTCCATTTTTGAGATAAATGTTCTTGATCTTGCAGTCGTCAAACTTGCTGGAATCTTTTTCCTGATTCTTGTCCCTCCCGGTCTGAAAGAGCACTACGACGAAATCTGGCATGTCGAACTGTATGTTGTTGAACTGCGTCGTCACGTCGAATTCCATGTGACTTCCCGACGCCATCTTCTGCACGCACTGGTAACCGTGAAAGTGAATCGACACCTGCGGACTTTTCAAGATCTCCGCTTTGTACTTGAGGGCGTAGTTCGTTTCGTATTCCACCACCGGCATTCTCAATTCCATGCTTTGGATGACGCACTTGGCCGCTTCGGGTAGAGTGTTGGCTATCGGCGTGGTGCCGTCCGGACCCAAAGTAGCGTATCGCATCAGTGCGTCGTTGTCGTTGGCCGCTCTTCGAAACGTGATCCTCAGTCCTCCCTTCCACATGATCTCCTTGTAGTCCGAGAAGAAACCCGGCAGCAGACGCATGGGAAAGAGCACCGTGTGACTTCTCGTCGATATTTTGGTCCCGGCTTCGAATCCCCCGGCCTGGTAGTACGCTGCGTCCGTTTTGGATAATTTCAACGTTCCCACTGCCGTCGACGTGATGCCTGGATAATCTATTCTGTCGATGACGGTGTTGTGTTTCCTCACCTCCACCTGCGAGAACAGGTGAGGCACGAAGTTGTCCACGAGTATCAAGTTTGCTGCTGCAGGAAACGCGTCTCCGCTTTCCTTCTTCACCACGTCGAATTGAAGGTAGAGGTCCGCTCTGTGAGGATGAACGAACCCGTCGCCAACGTCCACGTCGTATTCGATCTCCCTGTTCGCCTCGTTCAGATTGGCGAACGTGCGACGGTTGGGAGGGAAAGATTGCAATTCGTAACTTTCGATTTGCTCCATTCTCACTATGTATGGTTATTTATTATACGTTGATCTCCACGATGGCCGTCGTAGTGGCACCTGCGAAATCCACCACGTCTCCTTTCTCGTTCGTCACCACCAACTCTATGTCGTCTATGCGGTTGCGACATACTGGAAAATAGATCGGCGAAGAGGGCGTGTAGATGATCGGTTCCATGAACTCGGAACTTGGTTTGAACGTGGCTATGATTCCCGTCTGCTTGTGACTTCCTAACAATCCGTCCGAAGATTTCGTGATCATGCCTTCCGCCACGTTGCAGTGTACGTTCAGAGTCTCTATAGCCAAGAATTTAGGAATGTTGGTTGCTACGTGCTTGATGCCAGCTTCGAGTTTGGTGTCGTTCTCGAAACCTAAAAGTTCTCCCATGGTGCCCAGGTCCACGGTCTCCGTCGCGGATAGGATTTCCACTCTGTGCGTGACCGAATTTTGAGAAAGGTATGTGCCTTTGGGTAATTGAGCTTGCAAAGTGGAAAGATTGTATTGTCCTGGCGTTACGACGATGTGTTCGCTTCCGACGCTAATTTTGTTGTTGTGCTGCGTAACATTGGGTATGAGGTACATGCTGTAGAATGCACGCAGAGCCACGGATTTAGGATAGACGATGTCGTCGTGCAGCGTGAGTTTCAAGATCGAAGATTCGCTCGTGAGATGGAACACGCCCATCCTAGTGATGCTGTTTGAGGTTCCACAATGCTTTCTGGAAATCTTCGATCGTAGGGTTATTTATTTTAGAGAGAAACGCGAGCACGGAGAGGCAGAGATGACCGCAGTTCACGTCTCCGAAATCTTGAATGCGTTCGTCGTTGTAGTATATAGAGGTTTTGTTCGTTTTCAGATAATGGACTAAATTTGCAGGTGGAACACCTCCGAAAGAATCGAAAACGAATGCTTTGTTATTGTCATCGTTTTTGTGGTAACATATCCAATGCGTGCCTGGATTTTCTTGACCGTCCAAGTTGACTACTCCGCATTCTCTTCTTTTGACGCTTGAAGGTAACGAGTAGGACATGAAAACTCCTCTGAAGTGTTTGATTTGTAACGGTTCGATCAGAGATTCAATGTCTCGGTTGGTGAGTGCTGTTGTTTCTTTTTTTAAACTTTTTCATCACGCCCTTCCCCTTCTTCTCCATGGCCAGGTTGTGACGTTTCTGTTCTTCCAATTCCGCCTTGTTCTTCTTCGAGTCGATGACGGTTTTTGCGATGGCGGCACTTCCGCCGGCCAAACTTCCAACGGCCCCCAATGCTGCCAGGATGGCCGGGATGCTGAATATGAAACCTCCGATCTTTTGCTGTTTCCGCGAACGCTGCAATCTTTTCAATTGAGGTGTGCTGAGCAGTAATTTCATTCCGTGTCCTTTCGACAAGCAAGAACGTTTCTTCTCGCGCTGTTTCTTGGTGAGTAACCCATCGAGGGCACCTAGATTTTTTAGATTGGAGTATGGTATCTGGTACACGACACCCTTGGGCTTCATGTTGATGCTCTATGTGTTATTTTCACGGTATGTTATTTATATATATATTCTGAGATTTTTTCTTGTGTAGTTTTTTACGGTATGTTATTTATATATTTTCAAGGCCTCGCAGTCGTTACACAAATTCTATTACATGCTTCGTTTTCTTGCCAAGAAGTTCCTTTGTCCCCTTGTACACGATTCGAGTTTTGTTCTCGATTAAAATAGATAGCTTCTCGTCGGATAACATGTTAGCGTATCGATCTGGTAAAAATAGACTGTATTGTGCGTTGAGCAACAGGCGTACCTTGGGACCATACTGGGTAGAAACAATTGAACCGGAAGTTATCGTGTAAGGTTTGTCGACTTCCAATTCCTGAATTTTTACATACTCGACTGACAAATTTAGCATTTGTTTTAATGCTTGGAGATCACTTATTTTTTCAGTCGTCATATCAAAAAAAATTTCAAAGTGTTAGAGAGAAATTTAATTGTTTTTCACGATGTGTGTTATTAATATATACCGAAGATTATTTTTTTTCACGATGTGTGTTATTTATATATCAAGTTTTTTTTTTCACGATTTGTATCGAAGATTTTTTTAACAGAGGAAGAAAGTTCGTGCTTCGGAGAACGCGATGATGTGCGTAATGATATCTTCCTTCTCCTGCTCAGACTTGTATCAATCATCAGTATACCATCTTCTTCCCTGCATCGCCTCGTGCAGTTCGTCCGACCTCTCGTTCAATTTTTCCCCTGCAGCCGAAAGCAGAATGTTGAGATCACCGCACCTCAGGCCACTGATCTCCCGAAGATGGTCCTTGAGAACCATTTCACAAGGGATGCGAAATTCCGGCGTTGTTCTTGCTATGATTACAAGTTTATTAACATCTCCGTTAACTACTTTCTTGAATATTTTAGATAGTAGCTCGGGTGGCAAATCAGTTATGCAAGCCATGTTGTTTTTTTTTTACTGTAGGTTATTTATATACCCCACCCCAATTTTTGTTTCGTGTTCATGGCGATGGTGGTGCCTAGTGCGGCGACCCGTTCACCCAACGATGCGTCTCTACTCACGAATCTTTCGAAAGCTGCGTGCTCTAACTTTCTGTCTGCTTCGTGACGTGCATTCAGATCCGTCTGCGTGGTGTTGTAGGCGATGTCGTGATCTTTGCATGCGGCATCCAACGGATTCACACCCTTGTCTCCTCTCTCCAATCTTTTCTCGAGTTTGGTACCCGGTCCGCAGTACTGGTAGCCAGGTAAATGCATCTCGAAAGGTAACTTGTTGATGATGTCGTTCACGAGTCCCTTTCCTTCGGCCACGTTCCAAAATTTCGTAGGCAGCGTGTTGATGATTTTGATCAGGTAACCTATGCCCTTGTCGTCGTTCACGATGAAGTTGGAAAGTTTCGTGCTGATCATGTCCACGATGCCAACCTTCTCGTTGTAGAAATTACGGTTGCCTGCATTCTCTTCGCCGGCTATCACCAACAATCGGTCCACGAGTTTCCTAACATCGTCCACCCAAACGAATTCTTTGGGTAACGTGTTGTAGCGTTTGACGCCGCTGCCCGTTTTGACCTGGTTCCAAATCGGTTTGATGAGATTCCTGTACTTCTCGCCGCTGCTCGATTTCACCCTATTCTGCGAGGCGTCGTTGTTCTGGTACAAGGCATCCGTCATGATCAGAATTTCCTTGTAACTCTGGTAATCTTCGTCGGTGTAATCTTTCGGCTGCTTTTTGGCAACGAGTTCCCACAGTCCCACCGTACCCGGATACCTGTTCCAACTATCCTTGTCGCCTAAATTGACTTTAATGTCGTTGCCTTCGAAGGTCACCTTCGATTTCCCAATCTTCTACACCACACCGCCGCCTTCGCTGGTTTCCATGCTGGGATACAATCCGAACACTTCATCCTTGTCGAATTTCCCCGTGCTCAGGTAGTCTCGTGCCAAAGGTCCCAACTCGATTTTATCCGAAGACGACGTGCTACCAATGGCTCGACGTCGTGCAGGTGCATCCTTCAGTTCGAACGGTGTCGAAGGAATGCTTGAAATGGGCGTGGGTACGGCGTAACTTTTAGCTGCGAGCGGTACGAGTTCATTAATCAAATTTTTATTTTGTTCCGTGACACTTTTAATTTCTTTACCTAGACTGCTGATGGCATCGATCACGGGTTGATCCTGACGTTTCTTCTCTTCGTAGAATCCGCGATTCTCGGATTTCCAACCTTTGAAGCGTTTCGCGAGGTAATCGCGAAGCTTGAGATTTTCGTCTTCGATTTTCCGTTTCGTCATGACGTTATTTATACACGTCGTTTCTCACAACGTTGCAACGTTTAGAAAGTCGTTGATTTTGTTTCTGTATTTTCCATCGTTGGGTTTCCTCGTCATGTCGATCGTAGCGAATCCGAAATCGTCACCGTTCCAGCAAGTAGAGCAGCAGCGTTCCGAAAATTGGTTGTAGTTCATGTCTCCGCCTACGTAGTCATCGTACGCATGCTTGAGGTTGGTGTGATCTTGACGAAACAAACATATGAAATTAGCGTTGTCGCGCACTAACTGTTTTGGAATTTTGGAAAACGTTTGAGCTAGGTAGAAGCAATCCATTCCTTTGTGACGACCTTGCGTGAAAAAGTTGCGAATTTCATTTTGATTTTCCAGGATGGCGTCGTCGAACACGACGACTGAATTTTCACGACAATCGTCAAGTGGTTTTATTTCCGAGGCGAACGTTGCAATGTCCAGACCATCGTACAGTTTCATCAGTTGCTGGTATTTGGATTGCTCCAAACTTTTCGAGAACACGTACAGGTGCCTGTTCTTCCAATCTAACCAATTCGGTGCGAGGAGAAAATTGTCCACGAGCAGTGTCCCTTTCCCACACCCCGAAGGACCTACGATCAGAGAGCGGATGCTGTCGGGAAGCAACTTGCCGTTCTTTTTTTTTCTCGTTTGACTTTCCGGATCCGGTAGACGCTTCACCACGTTCCACGTACTCACAAGATCACTTCGTCCGCGTCGATCCAACTCTTTTCCAGAAGTCCCAGCCATTTGACAAACAGTTTGTCACCTTTCCTACGCAATACTTTCTCGATGAGGTACGTGTCGGGGTGTTTCGTTTTAGAGAGTTCCTCTTCGTAAAATCTTCCTTTCAAAATCTCGCCGCTACTATCTTTTATTATATACGTGTGTCGGTTTCCAGGTAAAACTCGAACCACCGTAAAGAGTTCCGTGCTCCAATTTTTTGTGAACCCCTTCTCGAAGGTGCGTTTGAATTTGCTGATCCTCACCTGGTCTCCAATTTTGTATTTAGCTTTTTTTGTCGTGGGTGTGTACTTTGGACAGTAAACTGTAGAAATTAAACGCTGCTCGTCGGACTTGGTAACGTCGGCTGGCTTCATGCATATCGTTCTGTGTGCCGTGTGATTATAGGTGTCGACGAGTTCCGGCAGGATGTCGACCCATTTGTAATTTCCCCGAAGCGTGAATCGTTTCCACATGTGTGTTTTCAAGGTTCGATTGAATCTTTCCACGATGCTGGCTTTGATGTGACTGAAGCTCGAATAATATCGAATCTTGTGTTTTTGAATAAATTTTTGGAATACGGCGTTGTAAAATTCTTTACCGTTGTCCGTTTGCAGAAACCGTGGTCGTCTGCCACCGCTTTCGCGAAAAATTGTCTTGAATGCTTCCGTGACGCATGTTCCCGTTTTCGCCTTCAAAGGTAGAGCCCATGCGAATTTCGAAAACGTGTCTATGACGGTGAGAAGGTACTTGTTGCCCTTGTTCAATTTATGCACGTTTTTCAAATTGCCGCTACTCATCTACACGAGGTCGCTTTGCCAGAGGTCGTCGATGCCCTTGGTTACCACAGCCAAACGTTCGTAGTTGCGGCGTGCAGGTTTATGCAATTCTTCGACGATGGCTTGCCTAGACATTTTTTTTTTAGAGATTACGTTTCAAGAGAAGCACAAGCGTGATGGGATTCAAAGAGGGTGGTACCTCGCTCGTGTTTTGAATGATCAGCTTATCGCCGGCACTCACGTCGAAAACGGTAAGATCTTCGTCTTCGTGTATTTCATATATGTTGCGCGTTTCGTTCCAACGTGCCAGAGGAATGTTTCCTGCTTTCTGAACACCACGATTCGATATCAAAGTCATGGTAGGAACGCTAACTTTTCTACCGTGAGACCAGTACGAAAATTCGTTTATCTGAATCGTGCCATCGAGGAGAAACTTGTAGTACGGATGATAAGGATGCAACATGTACAGTTTGTTACCTTCGACGAACGTGGAGATTCTCTGTTGATTGGGTACGGTGTTGATTTCAATGGCTTGCAGAGAATGCAGTTTAGCGAATTTAGTGTCGACGCTAACGAGGTTGCTGTGAACTTGTCCGAGTTTATTTTCGATGGGCAGCAAATGCTCGACTATGGTATCCGTTACGGCAGAAAACGACGGTTTGATTTTCACTTCCACGTTCAACTGCTTGTAGTTTTCGTTGAGTTCTTGCAACTTGGCACCGAAAGAGGCCAGCGTCGATTCCTGCGTGGATTCCAGCACTCCGACTTGATCTCTGATGTTGACGACAATGTTCTGAAGGTTCTCGACTTGATTCAATTTCGAGCTCTTCTCGGTAAGATCGTTCACGATGCTTCGCATCTCTGTAAACTGCGTGTGAAGGTCGGCGACGCTCTGCGAAGTGGGCAGCGTCGACACCAGCGAACTAATTTCGTCCCGAATCTCTTCCACGTTCGCCGTTTCCGTTTCAAGTCGTTTCAGCATTCGAGATATGTTTCTTTTCAAAACGTGCAATTCTTTGGAGGTGGGGAGATTGGCCACTTTACTCTCGAGATCGCTCAATGAACTTTTGATGTCGTTCGAATCGGATAGTGCCGTCACCGCCGTTTTCAATTTTTCCAAATCTTCGCTCGAAGGCACGCTCGTCCGTAACGATTCCAAGTCACCCTGTATGTTGTCGAGTACGTGATGAAAATGAGCGAGATTCGTTTCGACGTTCAAATTTTCTAAATATTCGATCTTCTGCTGAACTGTGCTTAACGTGTCTTGAATGCTCGTCAACGCTCTTGCTTCAGCGTGAATATTTTTAATTTCTTCGTTGATCAATTCCAAGGACGCCTGAAGCGTAGCGATGGTGGTTTGAATGTGTTCGAAATCTTGATACGCCTCCAATTGAATTTTTATGTTCGCGACGCTTTTACCGATGACCTGCAGTTCGTCCGACGATGGTAGGTTCGTCATTGTATCTTCCAAAGTCTGCAACTTGGATTTAATTTCTTCCAACGTGCTGGTGAATTCTTCTTGTAATTTGGAAACGACGACATGCAAGCGTTCTGCGTCTATATCGTTCACCACGGTTTGAAGTTCAGAGAAATTCTTTTCTATTGCGGAAGTTCGTTCTTCGATTTCGAGTTTCAATTTTTCCAAATCTTCATTTTTCGATTGAAATTGCTGTAATTTGGCCAAATCATTTTGAAGCGAATCCACGCTCAACTGTATATTTTGAACGTTGTCGTAAGAAGGTACGTCGACATAATTTTTTATCAGCGTCTTCAGTTCGGAATCGATTTTCAGAATGGGGTCGAGACATTGCGTTTGGAGCGTAGCGATTTCCGACTCTAAACTTTTGTTTAAGGTTTCCTGCAAAGCGATCAAATCGGTCCTCAACTTCTTAACTCGAATGTCCAACATGAGAATCTCTTCTGCGTGGTCTACACGCTTGGTGTTGCCGAAAATGTCGTTAGGCATTTTTGGTTAACGGTTATTTATAATAGGATAGACGATTCGTAATTCTACGAAGAGAGGAATAAGTTTGTCGTAATCTCCGAGGAGTTCCACGTAAAAATAATCTCCTGCAGACACATCGTACTTAATGTTAGAAAGCATCTTGTCGTGCTTGATTCGAAAAATGTTCTTGCCGGTAGAAATTTTGATTTCGCCTGCGTTTTCCGGATTCACGGTGATTTGAAGTTTCCCGTCGATCGGAATTTCGTAGAAATGTAAATTGTTATTAAAAACATAAAACATCTTGCCCACATCGTCATTCAGTTTCGTCCAAATGCTGTTGAGGTGAATGATCAACAGACCGTTGAGTTTAGGTAACACGGAAGGTAAGACTTCATGATCTGGTATGGTTTCCATAATGATCTGTTTTTTGAAACCGAACAAATTCATAGGCATGCTGGTTATTTAAGAATACGGTCAAAGTTTTTTGTAATGACAGTCAAAGTGTTTTTTTTTTTGTTTTGTTTTGTTTTTATGAATCTTCTGTTGAAGATGGACATATGTTGCAGGTTTTGCATTCTGCTAAGCGATAGTGTCCCCACGGCAGTGTGTGAATACCACACTCGAAGGCGCACCTCTTATCGTCGTTGGGATCCAGGGCAATTTTTCTAACTTTGTTTGTGGTCAACACATGGTCGACGCTCTGGATGCGCTGTTCTTCTCTTAGAACCGACGACCTGGTCTTGAGGCAATCGACAAAGTCCTCGAATGCGAGATGCTCCCGAACCACCTGTCTGCCGACACCCTTGGCCTTCTTGGTAACGCTGCCCTCGGCTTTGATGGCATAGGCCTTGGCGCGAAGACCTGCAAACTCGAGAATTACATCACCGTCCTTCTCGTCTTTGAGTTTGCCAGGTACTTTTTTGTTTCGGGGCAGGATGCCGTACTGGTTCGGCTGGGGATAGCCCGAGGTGTCGAAGAGGTTAACCAAAGCTGGTGCCGTGACTATATCCCTGTATGCATCGGCTGAGTGGACGTGGTACACCAAGCTGTCCGTGTCCGTGTAGAGAAGCGAGATGTTGTGGCTATAATGTGGACGTAATATGTCGTAGTACGTCTCGAACATGTGCAGCTTGCTCAGGTCTAATACTGAGGCACCAACATAAATTGGCTTGTCGAGCCTCACCTCACTCTTCCTCATATGCACCAGAGCAAGCTGCTCATTATAAATGGTCCTCGATTTGAATAACGGGTTCGCTACGAGCCTGCGACATTGTGCTTTCCTCGTTACCAATTTTATGTCCATGCGATTCCGTACATTCTCCATAGTTTTGCCAAACACCGCATTGTTCATAAGCTTGAAGAAATCCTTATCAAGCTCGGACGTGGCTGCAGTGCGGTGTTTGGTGTTGACTTCAATATATGGCTTCAACCATGGAGAATGCTCGAACTTGAGGATGCGGTGAACTGCGCGGACCGTGACCCCTCGCTGCATCAACCACCGGAGATTCTGGTAGTGCAGGACATAACGCTCTTTGGGCTCGAAATCCATGACGAGCTTCTTCTGGTTGGAATCGGGTGGACACTTGAACTCGGGTGCAGGGGGAAGATCGCAGAACAAATCCTGCAGCTTCTCGGAGAACTCAAGGTCCACCTCGGCGAAGAACCCATGTTCCGAATCGTCGAAGCTTTCGACGTCGAAGTTGGAAGGGTCAGCCCACTCGAAGCCTCTAAAGGGGAGTGGCTGCATCATGGAGTGTCCGTAGAGGTTATTGACGTCCGTGTACATGATGTAGCTGGACGGTTGTGAGGGGTCGCATCCGGTGGCCATGTGGTGATTGTTGGCGCGCGAGTGTCGCTGCGACACCTGGACCATTCCACCCCGCACGGCGCGTTCCACAAACAGCATCATGTCCACGTTCGAAAGAAGCTCCAGCTTGATCTTCGTCACCAGAAACATGGCTGACCACGCCAGTCCGGGGAGACTGTAGAAGTAGGCGGGGTCCAGCTTGTAGATCTTCATTGCGGTCGCACGGAACGTCTGGAACACGTCGGCGAGGAGCGTCACGTCAAGTCTGAGGTAGGCGTCGTGGTAGTCCCCGAGAGTTCGACAGCCCAGCTCGCGCCACATGGACTGGGCGTGGTGATAGTCATCCTCAGAGATGCCCGAGCCTCGCAGCTTGCTATAGAACTTCGCCTGGGGAGGTAGCGTCGTCTCCGCGAACTTGGAAGGATCTGTGACGTATTCGTAGGGATAGACCCCCTTACGCTTGAAGAGACCTGCGTCCAAGTTCGGAAAGTTTCCGGAGGTAATAAGCATTTGCTCGTCGCTAAGCTTCCCTGCGAGAGCATCGAGGCTGGCCGGGAGGAACCTCAGGGAGTCGAGGAAGCGAAGCTCGACGGTAGAGTGTGATCCTGGGATTCGCACCCACTTGCTCAAGCTAATGTAACGCTCCTCGTTCTGCGCCAGGACGTTGATTCGCATGTCGTCGTACCCAAAGTGAGGCACCAGATGGTGGATATCGTATCCCGAGCCATTATGAAAAAACACAGGGATGAAGCGCGGGTCCCGGGCCATGAGGTTGCATCCGTTGCACCATGGACCAACATACCTACCGTTAAAGTGATCGTGGTGTTGGACTTTACGGTTGTTGGCGGTGTACTTCTTGACGCAGACAGGGCAAGCGATGGCCTCGTCGTGTCTACGCTGATCGTCGGGAGACAGTGGGAGCATAGACTTGGGGGCCAACAGTACCTTCCCTATCTCGTTGGCCTCGACAACCATCCTCTCGAGGAAGTGTTTGGCGGCGTCGGGACCGCGGTACACGTAGGGCTCGGGGGTGATATGCTGGTCACGTCGCACCACAACGTATGCGAAACTGGATGCCTCGTGGAGTTGGTAAGGGGTGGTGGAGGAAACTTCGGGATCGGGATCGCAAGTGGACAGGGGTTTGAGGAAGGCTTCGAAATCCGCGATGATGATAGCGGGGTGCTCCACCATAGCACCGTGCATGTGGAAACGCTCCACGGTGCCAGGTTTGGGCAAGACTGCCACACCCGGCTCGTTGTTACTACAGTAGAACTTGTGGCGAGCGAGCTTCTCTGCAGCGATGTTGGGACCTCTGATGTGCTGATAATCCTGCTGTTCTCGATTATCAAAAGTTGACAAGCACCTGCGACAAACTTCTATGCTACCATCATGCTTGCTTTTTTGGCTCGACACCAACCGGGAGAGCGAACGGATGAGGGTGTAGTGGTGATGGGTCTCGTCCTTGATAAGTAGGAGATGGATTTCTCGAGCATCATTGTTGTTTACGTCACTCACCCGGATGGGGTACACCGCATTTTCGTCAGTGAGACCGTAAACGTTGATAGCCAACCGCGTACGAGCCTCGAATTTTCGAATGTCCGGGACATCTACCGGGTAGCCGATCCCAGCCATGGCAACTTCCAGCTCTGCCTCATAGGGTAGGTAGTGGTTAACTCGGTGTGGTTGGTTTTTCCAGTGGACAGGGTGTAATGCTGCAAGCACCGACCAGAGAAAGCACTTGGCGTCACTGTTCTGAATGTTCAGGACGGCCTTCTTTGCCGCAATGGTAGGTGGTAAGGGGGCGTAGCTGGAGGCGGAGAGAGGTATGAACTTACAAAGTTTGACGCACAGTTCGTGAGGCTCGCCACACAGCGAACCCCCTGAGCCTTTAGCTTGATGTTCCTCCTGTTTTGCCACCAGCTCATCGGTAAACTGGTTGTAGATGACCTCGAGGTTGTCGACATCCGCCAGATGCAGCGTCTTCGCCTTGGTGTTGTGGCAGAAGCTGTAAATTTCATCGGACGGCTTCTTGTACTGGCAACGTAGCGATGCGTAGAATTTGGTGGAGTGCGTTGCAAGCGCATCGCCGAGGATGGAAATGATTTTGGCTTGCACGTTCTCCAAAAAACTACGCACGTCGCATGAGCCCTCCGAAGTGATGACAAAATCCTCTAACAACCGCTCGAAAGCAGACTGGTTCGCTTTCGCCACAGGCTTGACGCGTTTGGCGGATGGTGGCGAGTCGGCTTCCGCTTTCCTCTTGGTCGAGCTGGTCGACGGTTGGGGGACAGGTGTTCCGACGACAACTTTGCATGATGTTATATGCCTCTTCAAATTATTAATAGTAATATGTATACCGCACCTGGGACATGATTTTTTAGCGGTTACACGCTTGCCTGGCACGCAGGTGCGACGATGTCTTGCAAAACGTTTGCTTGATATGCTTATTTTGCACACAGGACAACTTTTCATGGAGCGCATTTTTTTGGGGGGTATGTTTATTTATATGTGATCTGTTGGTGGTAGAGTGTTTACAAAAAAAATGCCTTACGAGAAAAATTTTGTAGGCTAATTCTAATTAGTGTTAGTTTGAGGGTTTATTTATATATGGGTGGCGTTGTTTTCCTCAAATATGTGCTTTAATAGTTTGAGAAAAAAAACACGTGAAACTCTACAGAGGTGCGGTAATCTATAACCGCAGCCATTAGAAAACTTTTACATTTTTGGTTGGGCACCACGCACCCTGGCGAGGTTATAGGGGCCAGGCATCCTAAAAAACAACAATTATTATTTTGTTTGTTTGTTTGTGTTACAATACATACGCGCGCGCGCGCGTGCGTGTGTGTGCGTGTGTGTGTGTGCGCGGCACATCGTTTCCCCGAGAGAGAGAGGTTTACAAAGGTCGCGATATACAAACATTGGCCCCCGGGAGTTGGAAAATTACGATATGGCACATTCGCTCATTACTGTTCCCAGCTATAAGTTTTTCTCTCTCTCTAGCCCCTTGCCAACTAAAAAAAAGTGTAGGTAGGAGTTGGCAGCACTGCGAGAAAATAGAGATCATGCCTTACAAGAAAAAACCAATAAGGCGATTTTTATTTGATGACGTTGAACCCGTGTAGTGTTCCCATCCATCCATCTCTCTCTTTTACGGCAGTGCCGGCTCTCTTTGTTTAGTATATGTAGGTTGGCAAAAATTGCTTTATGCACTGTAAAGCAAACCTCAAGCAAAGTTGCCAGCCCCTTGCTTTAGATTAGGTTAGACAAAAAAAAGCTGTAGGTAGGCTGTCGGCTGTTTAACTCTTCCCTCTCTCCCTCCTCTCTCTTTTTTGTAAAAGGCTATGGCAAAAGTACCAGTAGGTTGGCAACCTTGCTTTATGCACTGTAAAACAAGCCTCAAGCAAGGTTGCCAGCTCCTTGCTTTAGGTTTGGTTAGACCAAGACAAAAACCTTGGTGATTTTTTTTCGAGTAGGTGTTGGCAACACTGCGAGCCCCACTTCCGGTTGCAGAACTCTCAAGCAAGATTGCCAGCTCCTTGCTTTAGGTTAGGTTAGACCAAGAAAAACCTTGGTGATTTTTTCGAATAAGCAGCTGGAAACACTGCGAGCCCCCTGAGCCCCAATAGAGGTTGGTGAACTGTCCAAACTGCACTACTCATGCCACCAACTTGCAGAAGAGATGCATCTGCGTGTTTGGGAATTTTGAACACAATCACAAAAAAAGCATGGTTTGATCACTAAACACATTATGTTGCTATAGGACAATGCACAAGCACATACTGCTCACGACACAATTTACACGCTATAGGAACTCTCTAAGCACCTGTCACACGCCCTCCTGCATCCTGGTCTTGCCACAAGCGATTATTACCTGTTGCATCCTTAAAGAAGTTCCTCATTGATCACCATTTCAGTTGTGTTGAAGAGGTTAAGTAAGCAGTCTGACCATTATCTGACATATTGACAAATATTTCTACACTCCTGGTAAACACCAGTGAAATGCTGTGATATATTTATTAGTGTAGAGAAAGATTACATTGAGAACCTAAGATGTCCAAATGCACTCTCATCATTCTGAAAAATCCTAAGTTCCAATTTCACATGAAAAACCGTCGTATATTAAGACCATGAAATACAGCAACCCATTCACCAAAACTGTTTATGAACAACATGTAATGTCAATTGCATTCTGATCTGCATCCCATGTATTGCGTTCCATCTTGGAGAAACTCTTACACTTTCGTCACTCTGTTTTTATGTGGCAGCTCGTTACTTGTCATCATAATGTTTTTCTCAATTTTCTTGTAAAAATTTAAACACACGACAGTCTGTCAGTAAATAGGGTATTGATTTGATGTGGTGTTTCATGCACAAGGTGTTACGTACCTTTCAGAGTAACCTGGAATTTTCCCTTCGCCCTTCATGTCGTGTTAAAAGACTCCAGCGATCACAAGGAGTGGAAATAAAAACATATACTTCAGCTTAATGTAAAATATTTGAAAACACACACTTACAGCCATCAAATAAACTTTAAACCACATATTATAAATATTTCGACATTTTTCTGCCTCTATTCCCCCGTTGTATAGTGATTTTAGCTTGTTGATTAATCTCTCATTTTTTAAAAAAATCTTGTCAGGTCCTGGTATATCAAGAGTAGTTTATCTGTCCATCTTACACTAGTTGTCTATGACGTCATTATTATTTGCCAAATTAAAAAGTGAAAAAACACAACATTTCAACTAAACAACAAAGAATCACAGTGTAATGTCCAGGGCATTACAAAGGCATATTCTGATCCTTGTAAAGCTTCATACAAAAAGAGATATTTTAATATGCATGGTCCATAGCTACAGAAAGCTTTCTTCCCTTCATAATACAAGCTGGAAAGGTCCGGGTTCGATTCCCGGCCGGTTCAAATCCGGGAACTTTTCTAACGTTGGAAGCGGCCCACCCAGTGTCGAATAACATGGGTACCTGAGGGAAACCCTGGGGGGTAAAGGCGGCCAGGGGCGTGATGCTGATCACTTCACCCCCACTCACGACCGGATCAAGAAAGTGTAGGCCGTTACCCCCACACCCCATATACGACTTCATGGCGTGGTGCTATGTACAGGGGAGCACTGTTTTTATAATACAAGCTGGCCAAACTGGTGCGCAAGATAATATATTGAGATGTTGTGGCCGTTTATCTCTACTAAATATTACAGTATGTACATGATATTTCATGTTAAATTAGCATCAGTGGTTTTAACGAGTGGGTAATCTCCGACCCTTGAATCATCCACCCACTCCTGAAGTCTCCCTGAAAATTTACCTCAGCATCCATACACGATTGATGATTGTGGAAAATGTTACCTTATTGTTGAGACCATTGGGTCAATCCATATTAAGTGGTACGTACAACATGGTTGCTTGACCATTTTTAAAAGAGTTTATTTTTGTGTGGTGTGAGCCTCATATGATGACAGTTCATTTATGCATACTATCACCGATTTGAAGATGGAGGGATTTTTTTCATCATTTTCTCCATTCGTAAGCATCAGCGGATTTTTTTCATCATTTTCTCCATTCGTAAGCATCAGCGGATTTTTTTCATCATTTTCTCCATTCGTAAGCATCAGCGGAATTTTTTTTATATCAGCTCTGGTAAGTCCTACGACAATGACACAAAATCTGTGATGTTAAGCACATTATAGGTTACAATTTTATTTGTGTGTAATTTTCTAAATATTATACGTTCATAATACATCTAAAGGTCAAAATTGTATATTTTAATCGCTGAAAATGACATTTTTGGACATTTTTTTATGGGGAGGAAGTTTGTTTGACACTTGAATTTTTTTGTGTACCAATCGTGTGTATCAAAATTATTTGAAGCTTGAAACTTTAATCTTTTTTGTTAAAGAATCCAAGTTCAGGGTTAAATATCTCTGGTGGGTAGTTCTTTAAAAATCTGAAATTTGTACACAATACAGTACTCCATAATAAAAATTTTGAGTTTTATATTTATTTGGTTTAAGAGATACAAAACTCGTGAAAAATTCAATAATTTATATTAAATATGTTATGCCTCATTTCATTTCTTATTAACATTTTGTGTTAAAATTCTGCAATTTTTTATTTGGAATGTCAATCAACGATATTACAATCCTTAAATGGCTCTGCAATATAGTATGTATACGAGGGTGTGCTGAAAAGTGAAGCTTCCTATGTTTTTGTTACCTTCTATTCTCATTTTGGATTTTCAGAAACCAGACACTGCACTCATAAGACTTTTCCGCTTTTCCATTGAAGGTTTCAATTATGTATTGCCAGGGGGTGTTGAACTACAGTGAGTAAAATGGCAGCATGCAACCATGCAATATCAGTACTGTGCGGTCTTGGGCTTTTCATTCTTGAAAGAAACCTAAGCGGAAGAACTCTCACCGTATGTGAGAGAATGGAGTGGAAGCCCACCTACTCAAGTGATACAGGTAATCGGAATCGTATTCAGCTGGTGTTTTCTTTACGAGCATGTAAACCCCAAGATCGCAGAGTACTGATGTCTACACATTATTCCCCATAAAATGTCTTCAGTCACAGATGAATACGAATTTGTAGCACATTTTCTGCGGTTAGAAACTCTATCACGCCACGCTGCATTAGGTGCTCCACCAACATTTCATGGTTACATGCTGCCATTTTTCTTGCTTAGTTCATCGCCCCCTGGCGAAAAGGTTTGAAACCTTCAATGAAGAAGCAGAAAAGTCTTATAAAAGCAATGTATGGTTACACAAAATCCAAAATATGTTTACAAGGTAACCTCAAAATTAAGAACTTAAGAAGCTTTACTTGTTAGCAACCCCTCGTATGCATACTTTATTGCAGAGCCATTTAAGGATTGTAATGTTGTTGTTTGACATTCCATATTACAGTTTGAAGAATTTTAACACAAAATGTTAATAAGCAATTAAATTAGGCATACCATATTTAATGCAAAATATTAATTTTTTACTAGTTTTGTATTTCTTAAACCAATTGAATATCAAACTCAAAATTTTTACTAAAGTTTCTTATCATGGATTACTGTTTTGTGTACAAATTTCAGATTTTTAACAACTGCCTACCAGATATACTTAACCCTGAACTTGGATTTTTTTTAACAAAAGTACATGTTTATGACCCTGTGGAGAAAAATGTATTAAAGTATCAAGTACCAAATAATTTGACACACACGATTGCTACACAGGTACTTGCTCAAAAAAAACTTCAAGTGTCAATCAAACTTCCTTCCCCCTAGAAACAAATATCCACAAATGTCATTTTCAGCGATTAAAATACACAATTTTGACATTAAAATGTATTATGATGTAATAATATTTTGAAAACTACACACAAATATAATTGAAGCCTAAAATGTAGTTAAGATCGCAGTTTTAGTGTCATTGCCATAGGACTTACCAGAGCTGATATAAAAATGTTGCCGCTGCTTCTTACGAATAGAGAAAATGACGCGCGTCATGATGAAAAAATGCCCGCCATCTTCAAATCGGTGATAGTAAAAATAAAATAACAGTGGATCTGAACTGTCAAAATATGAGGCTCACAACACACAAAAATGAACTCTTTTAGAAATAATCAAGCAATCATGTTGTACCACTTCATATGGATTGACCATTAATTGTTGTGATTGCAGTTAATCTATGTTTAGAATTTCAAATAATAAAATAAGAAAGTATAATAAACCTAATAGAAAACAACCTGTGACATACAATATGAAAGGAAAGTGCTAGTGAAAAGAAAACCTCAATATTAATTGAAGTGTGATATTTAAGTGACCCCAGTACCCAGTTACTCGTGCATTCCCGATTCTTGTTATTATGCAAGGAAATATATGTTCAAGACAGACCTGTGCTACATGAGATGCTACTGGCCTACCTGCATGAACGGTTTGCTATTTTTCCAGAAAATATCTTGTTCAAAATATTTTCAGATGCGAATGATCTATTATAGCCATTGCTTTTACCTTCAGTAAACAAAGCACTAGCACAGATACTAAACCACTAAGACCTAAACAAATAATAAATAATCAAATCACCAATAGGAACACGAAGCACAACACAACACAACCTACAACATGCATTCATTTCCCCCCGCCAATTTTCTGTTGTGTATCTGCTTGACTCAGAATAAAATCCCCCTATGGATGTTGAAAAAATCCCATTCCCAACTTTAAATTCCAGCGATGAGTGAGGTTCAATAAGTTGGAATCATTGCTTTTCTTCTTTATATATTTTACATTCATACATCTTTCATCTTTATTGTAACTATTAATCTAAGTAGAGGGAAAAGCAACGTAAATTAACTAACATAATTTATTTCCGATAGCTTTCCCTTTGAAAAGTTATTCATTTTCATGAAAGAAGTACTCTCACCGGTTTTAAAGGCTACAAAGAGAAAGAAATCACTCATTTTAACCCATTAGTGCATAAAGTTTACAAATAATGTTTTTTGTATTTTTTTCATAATTTTGGTACTCATGGGGTGCAAATATGAAACAAATACCATAATTTCAGTTTTATTGTTGGTAACAATGGAACTACGGGGTGTGCAATATATTGCACGCTATGCATAGTTAACATGTGTATTGTTTATTCACATCACAATTAAGAACTTGGTTTCAACTCAGAACATTTTTTCACTGAAGCCTATGACTTTACTTAATACTACAAATTGTTACAAGCTTTAACCATTCGCACACTTTAAATTTTTTTGAATAATAACAATAATTATAATCATATATTATAACTGGTTATCAGTTTTCACGTGGTATTGTAGGAAACACTCAAGATGGAGTCCCACGTTACATTTGTTACATATGTATTTAGCTCTCCCTGAACACTTTTCATTTGCACATCTGACTTTAGGTATTTTCACTGGCCAGTGATTCATCCTGTCATACCGCTCATCGACTAATGGAGTTGCTGCTTGCTTTCCCTGGTGTAGCTGTTCCAAACATTTTTAACAAAGCAAGAGAGAAGGGAATCTGTACTGTTTCTTGAATTCACCTTTTTAGACAAAATCCAAGCGTTGGAAACAGAAACATCCAAAAAATATACAAATATGGGCCACCACCACTTTCTCTGCCTAATTCGTGTGCGGTAGCCAGCAACATTTTGGTCCATTTGGTCCACTCCTCCCATCCCATTATCGTAGCGAGATATAAGAATTGGTTACGTGACTGTAATTTTTGCTCTTTTGGCCTGAGACCAACGACTGGCTTAGCCAATTGAGAGTTCCTCAAATAATTATAAAAAAAAACTTTATGCCCTGCATTTGGAGGAATATCAGCTGATTTTATAAAAGATAACAGAATATATATAGGCCGTAGACTTCAGAAATCCCCAGAGGAAATAGTCCGGCGGAGTGAGATCGGGAGACCTGGGCTGCCCTAGTGGCTTCGTAATGATGCGCCCAGGTAACACAAATTCAAACAAATGTTACATGGGTTGCGTGACTTTTTGATCACTCGGTAGAATTTCGTGCACATTCAACCTGAAAAAAGGAAAAATTTTATTGAGAAAAAAGAACATATGCACGTATTGATAAATTAGTGTTTGAAGTAAGAAACGAGAACAGTATATGCCCTCTTTATGAATAAATTTCATTATTTTCTAACAAAAAACAATAACAAGCTACACACATTGTTGTATAACAAGGTTCAACAATTAGATAAAGAAATCATGAAGGAAAAGCTAGTGCAACATTTCAAGCAGAATGCAAGCCACAATCATGAAACAATGGCTTTCAAAGAGGTTGCTATGCATAGCGTACAATATATTGTACACCTAACTTTGATTGTTTCCAAATATCTATGTAAACCGATTCTTTGTGCAAATATTGACTGTACACAAACATGCAATACACAGCTTCCTGGTAAACAAAAAATAGTTACATGAAATGTAAAACAAAATTTATAATTTGAAATTTGCTTACCCAGTGCATGTTACTTGAAAATCTCTTTTAGCCATTTTTAAAACTTCTTCTTCTTCTTCAGCTTCAACAATCACAATTGCCAGGACATTATTAAAAATGTGATTCTTGATGTTCCGAAAACCGTCTTATACAAATACAGAATCATTTTAAGAATTTGATAGAAGAATAGAAGAATATTAATGAATGTACAATATATTGCACACTATGCACTAATGGGTTAAAATACCAAAAGGGAAAGATATAAATAATTTGATTACTTCATTGATCTTTTGATTAAATTGTTATTTGGTGTCACTTTTCTGCCACTTTAGGCTAATTGTAACGAGTGATGATATTAAGTTTATGAAGGGACATTTACAATGAACACCCATGCCCAGCATGGTATTCCAACACTGGAGCTATGTCTTCATAGGGAGCTGTGCTAACCACTGCGCCACGGGAGACGGTGTAATTTATTGAATTTCAAGTTTAAATTTTAATTTATTTAATTACCTGCATCTTCAATTTTTTAGCTTTCTTTCCTTTGACAAATTCTGTTCAAATAGCAGAGATGAGGAAGACAGAAGCAAATGTAAATAGAGAATTAACAGAATTGGTTCGCAAATGTTGTTCAGATTTCCCTGTATCTCGCACACTTTCAGGTGTATTTTCCCTAATTCCCTTTTCAGTACGTAATTTGTGAATCCAGAATACCCGTTCCTGAAACATTTCCCTGTCGTGAACAACAAAGCTCCTACGATACAAAGGCCATTGGGGAAGAAAAGCAGAGGCTCTGGGGTAGAGAGTGCGACCGGTGGACTTTCTCCAGAAAGAGGTTATCCTGGCCACGGAATCACCTCGCCTGAGAAGCAGTGTTTCTTTCCCCTCTCCCCTCTCTCCCGTCAAGGCATTTAATTGGAGCCGGTGGAATCTCACCCTGACGAGAAAATACCACCAGGTGGTGAAAGTTTCTCGGACATTCAGCGACCAACGGTTGAAAACATTTTTATATACGGAAAAAAATATTTTTCTATAGCACCATGCCATGAAGGCACATTTAGGTTCCCACACATTCTCGATCTCGTTCACTTTCGAAGTGATGTGATCAGCGCCATGCTCTGGCCGCCTTTACCCTCATGGGTACCCCAAGGTACCAATGATTTGGGCCTTGGTGTGTGCCAGAGCCATTCTTTATGCAGGAACAAGGCCGAGCAATTTCCAACGTTTGATCACCCACCCTAGAAAGAAGTTATTAAGAAAATAGTCACCCTAGTGGCAGAGCATGTTCAGTTGTAAACTGGGACACTTGCAAGCACAGGTCCTTGGTTAGAGCTGCTGTTCGAAACATGGAATTCCTTTCTCAGAGTTCCTGCTTCAATTTTAACTAATTACCAATCATCTTCGCCATAAGCTAGCCTGAAATTTCTACAGTTTACTGTAGAAAGAATACATTGTTTTCAAATGCCTTCTGCTGTGTACTATGAAATGTACTGAAACCCAACTGAGGTCTCCTGTACACCTACTGTACTGTACATAGAACTACTGCCCATTACAGTAGGGCTACTGTATTGAATAAACAATGTGAATAATAATGCATAATACTTGCTACAATATATAGAGACGGCAAAAATAGCTGACGGTTTTGCAATGTGTATATAAATAAAACAATTAATGTAATGCAATTTTTTATAATCAAAATTGCTACAATAAAAATTGCCATTTAGAGTGCTTACAATATGTGAATTTATGTGTACAAGAGTATTTTTGTTTCAATTTTCTACATGCGCTTTACCACAATGAAGCTACAACACCTCAAAACGTGTTCACTATATTTAATTTTCTTATTGTGTGAAAGTATTCTCAAGTTACAAATTCGCTTTACCATATATATACTTTGCTTGTTTTTTTTATCATTTCTGTATTGCATTTCAGTTGTATGGTAAGAATTTTCCATTCTTGACAATAGTACTATTTTCCTATAGCAATATACTGAACACGATAAAAACGTTAGTTGTAATATTATATTCATGAACACATTAAAAGTACAGTAGACACAGTTAGATTAGGCAAAACAGTAGAAAACATTAGCAGTACAGTTCAGCTACTGAAAGCATTAGACAGAGTTGGGCTGCAAACAACATTGGAACATATCAGTAGTGCAGTTCATCAACTGAAAACAGGAGATGTTTCAAAACACCAATTAATCTAGTGAAGACAGTAGACGGGATTTTCAATAGGGAATTAATAACTTAAGAGGAAGAACAACAACATTATATAAGAGAAGAACTAAACTAGTCCATAATTGGAATATGCATGAGAGTTATGATACAGACACAGACACACAAGTGCATAGTGTATTTGCTACTAGACTATCCCATGCTACAGGATAGGGGCCGCAGGTCTGAGTGGGGTGCACAAAATGAGATGCTGCAGGGGGCAGACGTGACAGGAACCATAGACTATTAAAATGTCTTAATATTGCTTGAATAGCAACATAAAGCAACATGACAATCCTCTTACTTGATTATTTCATGAAATAAGGTAAAAGGAAGGAGTTTCCACCGTTTAAATTATTTATTACATAATAACCCAATTTTCAGTACTGTATTATAAGGGAGTACAAATCTAAAATCAAGTCAAATTTTCAATCATGTGTGTTTACGTTTTAAAGTTTAAAAGTGTTATTAATAGAGAACATGCAGGAGTACTATGACAACAAAGCTGTTAATAATAGTGATGATAATAATAATAAAAGTGTTATTAATAGAGAACATGCAGGAGTACTATGACAACAAAGCTGTTAATAATAGTGATGATAATAATAATAAAAGTAATAATAGTTATGATAATGATGATGATCATGATGGGATGACGACATGGGCCGAATCAACGTAGACCCTATGGCCCTAAATTTTATAATCCCCTCCCCTATGCACGCATGAATGTATGTGTATATAAATATGTGTATGTGACCTGACACCCTTCGACTTCTTTCTTTGGAGGGAGGGGGATGAAATCGCAGGCCAGCTAGTAGGAATAGACTAAGTTTTTTTTCAGTCTTTTCGTGAGACCTGTTCACAAATTTTGTTCAAAGCTTGATGCGCTACACTGCTCCTAGCATCTTTAAATCTTCTTGCATAGAAGCACTCCAAATCCAAATATAATTTTCTATCCATCGAACAATTGCATTCATAGCTCAGTTGAACACAATTGCACGAAATGTGTTAATCAGTTGATCCAACTCTTTCTCATTTCCCTCTGGTACTTTCCACCTTATCAGTCAATGTTTTTTGACGCGGTAGCAACAAACGCGGCAGCCTCGTAGAATTTGGAGAATATATTCATGTCTTGAAGACTTCAAATCTATTGTTGCAGTGGAAATACGTATGTCGCCCAACTTCAATTAAATCTAAGTTCCTCGTTTGTAGATAATTTCAAAGGAGAGTTGTAATTTTGAAACTAGTAGATACATCATCGCATGAATGATTCTCTCGAAAGCTGAAAAATTTGTTCGGAAGTGCTGCGGCATCATTTCGCACTTTATGTTTATTTCACTTGAATGGGCAATGACAAAAAGTGATGTAAAAAGCTGAAAGAACACAGGGTTTTGCAACCTCTCTTCATTTCCGTCTCAGTTTCGCGACTACCTCCACAGATGGCGGTACCCCGATCAGTTGCCTGCGTCACTGGGCCCTTAAGCCGCTCATATGTAAGTCCACGAGGGAACAGAATAGAATAGGTTTATTCACCAGTGCTATATCTGTAACAGACTGTTAGCAGCAGGATAAAAGAAATGGCACCTCATTGGTGTTTCCGGGGGAGGGCACTGAGACGAGAGGGCACACAGGGATCTTGCCCGGTGTCCTTGTGGGCCAGTCTGGTCCTGTATAATACTAAACATTTTTTTCTAATCCTGCTCTTACTTTTCGGAGGTGCTTAACTACCGTAACGCACGGTCACTCTAACCCATAATCATGTGGGATAGATGGAATTCTGGCATACATTTCTCTATTTCTTTAAGAAAGTGTTTCTGTTGTATTCGTGTATATAACATTATTTATTGTTAAATATGTCACCGAAATACTTAGATTCAATTTTCTCACCACTATTTGTATTAATAAAAGTAATTGTCGAAATTCTTAAAAAAGGGGTCCATCTCTTCCGGACTCATCCTAAATAATCCTAGATGTGAAATGTTTCATAGACTTTGCAATGGCTGTAAAAAAAAATAATTTGTAAAGTATGGTTACTTTTTTTGATATTGCAGTTTCTGTAATTGTCCAAACCGACAATAATTTCTTGATCTTAGAAATATTTATATTTCAATTTTTGTATCCAAAGAACTTCATCATTGATAATATTGTTAAAAAATTGTTAGTAATATCTGATACCTGTCTGCATTAGAGGAATTGGAATTCTCGTACTTCACTTCAATAACGGTGTAACATTACTCATTCTCATTGATAAATTAAATTTTTTCCCAGCGCCGTAGATAAAGTTGAAATCCTGATTCGAATGACACTTTACTTGAAAGAAAATTGGGAACTTCCGAACGATCAGTTCCCTCTGTTAGAGGAGTAGACAACCCTATTTGATCCTCCCCCAATCTTTTCCCACGAATAACGATCGTTCTTATGAACTGACAGTACTTGCTAAGACCACGTGGAATAAATGAGATGTAGCTAACTCAGTTTCTTTAGAGATTTCATTACGTGAGGTTGCGGTTATCTTTGCTAAGTTCTGTTCATTGAATTCTGCTCCTTCTTTACAGAATGTGGAGACCGGGGGAATGTAACGTCGAAGTGAACGAATGGATGTCTAAACGCTGCAGGTGAAAGTGACAAAAGCGCTTCTCAGAAAAACAAGCAGTGGCTCGAAACCAGATACTTGTCCGCTCAGCTTCCTCTCGGGCTGTGTCTAATTTAGTGATCTTTCGTTCGAATAATTATTATTATTATTATTTATTATTAAAGTAGGGTTACAATTAAGCTTACATTTTTTTTACATTGATTCCGAACAACTTGAACTATACACTTTGCGTATTGTCCAACGTTTGAACTGTGCGTCCATAAGCGACATGAAATTACCGTTTAGGTAAGGTTGGCGACATAACAATTTTAGTCCTTTGCTGTCCAAAGCAGAGGTAGTAAGGATAGACAATGAAGCTGCACAGTCAGCCAGGATACATCATTTACTGGCACCAATCGTCTGCGGGAACGGCCGTACTTTCCAAGAAACATCACATCAGAAGATTGTAATTTGTATTGCTTTCTTATTTTAAGTCCACTTTTTGCACAGATAGGTTAATCAGGACCGTACATACATTTTAATTTGGGATTTCACCGGGTATCGAACCAGGGGCCCTTAGATTGCAATCGTAATGCTACTAGAGCTGCAACTAGTGTGCGAATTAACAGGGTGGAGACTGGAGTTCCCCCTCCAACGAAACATCTTATCCCCGACAAACGAAATGGATTTTATCACTGCAATGGATGTTCTTATCCCTCCCAAACAAAATGGAATTGATATCAGGTAGTATACGATTTGAAAACTGTGAACCAACTTTAAAATCACACGTGTGCATTAAAGGCCTAGTCTTGCCGAAAAGTTAGCAGCCTTGTCGATTAAAGGCGATGCCATTCTCCAAATGACCAACCTCATTAAGCATGCATGGACAGGTTGGTAGGTTGAGGAGGGCCAACACACAGACAGTGTGTTTTTTTCCCGTGGCATTCAAAGGTACACCATACCTGCACCTTGATGTAGGTAAGGGTAAAACTACGCTTCTTAAACTTTTGTCTTTTCTTGTTTTGTGGAAAATATAGCAAAATTTGACCCAATTTTAAAAGAACATTTCAGACGGATATATTCTCGGAAAAATGACGACCAATATTTGGGAATAAAATGAAGAATGAACTCAAAACTTCTACTCAGCGTCTGGAGTAGCATAAGAAATTCAAGAATGTCTTCAATGTCTTGAGATAGTCATGTAAATTTTCCTGTTATATCAGATTTGAGCGGTAATGAAAAATATGTCATTAGTCCTTATATTTGTATATTTGTCTCAAAAATATTGATAAATAGAGGATATTGCATCCGCCGACTAGGTTTAGTTATGAAAAAGGAACATGATGATCACGCGAAAATGAATAGTGTTCATAATAAAGTTTTAGCTAGTCATTTAATGTGGAATATAATATTAATGGTACCAAATCGAACATGGCACCATTTTATCCAAGGTGACCAATTAGCCACTACGCTTAGTAGAGACCCAAGCAGTAGCGTCACTAACTCGTTCTGCGTCCCCTCCCCTTGCAACTTACAGTTGTGTGCTTCCACTATGATTTGTATATATTTTGTAAAACATAAATTCACTCCTAGATTTCCATTAGTTATATAAAAATATCAAAATGCATAAACGTAATTTAAATCTCTTTAAAACCTACTACCAGAGGTTTCAAAAGACAAAAATCATATGTTATAATTATAAATGAAAATGCAGCTACTGCAAGGAATATGATATTGTTAAATGCCCATTGACCAATGAGTTTTTTTATGGAAATAAAATCTGGTGTTAGATTGGTCAATTCCAGTTATCGAGCACGATCACATCGAATGCATTATAGCGTTCTTCTTGGGTGATTTCTGTAGATTACAAATTCTGAAATTAAACAATTTATGTAGCTATAGTGCGAGATCTTGTTCATATTTCTCTTAGAAATTTGTGGCGGATTCAACTAAAAAAGGAACTTAACAACAGAACAGTTTCATCAAACCTTGCTAAAACGCGGGCGGTGTATTAGGGATGGGATGTGTAGGGGTGAAAACGTTTCCAGCCCATTTCCGTGCCTGCCGTTTACGCTTCGCCGACGTAATTTGCGATTTGAACTATTCAGGTAATGAATGTTCTCTTCTTACTTGAAAAATAACTTTCATCAATTAATTAATTCATTAACGTTTTCTGCTCGCAGTTGTAGGGGCATACAAATATAATATGTTTGATTGAAAATATATTTTATTTATCGCGGAAACGATAACTTTTGGAAACTATCGGCCCTTCTTATCATTCTAACTGTGTGCCACCCCCGCACCGTCACTGGACTTACGTTTATTAATCTAACTGCGCGTAATAAGTTGCTGCGCCCCCCACCACCTCACCGCGGGGTTTTCTGGGATGGTATTTACTCCACTGGACCCAAGTCTCTTGCAGCAGCTGAATATGCATTTGAAGAATGATGACGTTGCATAAGAAATTCTATACTTTCTTTCATAGAAAAAGTCTTTGCGTGTGCAGCACTGACGATTTGATGGAACTGAATATAGGTGAGCTTCCAAGATCTCGAATGATTGCGATCTCGTCTTTCGTGCTTGAGGTCCCATGTTCGATCTCCGGTGCGAGCTCAAAAATTTCTGTACTGACCCATCATATTTAGAACATTTGGGAGCTACTTGAAATCAATATACTTGAGTAGCGAAGTCTGACCTCCAAACCAAAAGGGACTCACCGTGTTGTCCACGCGTAAGCAAATGAAAAACCACCTCAATGGGCTGTTTGTGGCATGGAATTTAATTTGATCTACTCATTTTAGCTTCTGAGAGGACTTTTTCAGTTTCTATCCGATGTTGGTTCCTCTCAAACCACTTTTACGTTTCTTCAAAGGATTTCGATCCCGTCAAATCAAAACGCGCTACAAAATCAGAGATCTCAGGTTTGGCCCCTAATCAGGAATGGTTGCCTTATTGCTATTTATTCAGGTTATCAATCATCCTCATCATCGCAGTTGCCCAAGAAGAAGGAAAAGCGACATAAAATAATCAAATTAGAAAATGCATCCTGATGTTGCAGGAGTTGAGTTCAACACGCAGGTTTAGATTCCACTCCCACTAGTAGATAAATTACAATAGAAATGCTTGGTAGGTAATCTCATGATAATATTATGTAACTATTAATCGCTACATAAATTGTAAACAGTAATGTGAAGTAAGATGCTTCCATGTGTTTCGCACCACGCCTTAAAGGCGTATAAGCGTTGAGGAATTAGGGCTCCACATCATCTTGATCAAGGCCGAAGGTTTCACTGAAGTGATCAGCACCACGCCCCTAACAGCTTTACACCCTTCCCCCGAGTTTCCTCCAGGTATCCATTATATACAACGCTGGATGGTATCCAGAAGCTCTAACGACTGAGCTACCGCGGTTCTCGCTATTTAAATTGGCATTAATTATATTTGTATGTCTGTGGATTTTTACTTCTAATCAGCTGCTGCATTTGCTGGTGGAAGCGAAGAAAAATCACAGAAAATCAGAACGATAGGTGGAATTTTGAAACCTAATATTCCTAGGGCATTGAGACTAATGAAATACATACTACATGCCCCGTCTTCTTCCTTTAGTGAGGGGTGACTTATTATTCATTACGACACATGTTTTAGCGGCAAACTCCTCCCCCTTTGAAAGTCTAGCTTGCACCTTCTATCACACGCATCATAGTGACTGATCCAGAAAATTTTCGAGGGAGGGGTTCAAGATAATAAAATGCTCTCAACGGATACATCCTAAGCAGTGCATGCATTAATAATATTACATTAAGAGCACTCGAACTTTGAAATGAAATAAAACAAATTGTGTAAGTGATATATATATATCACCATGCCTGTACTTTTATTTTTAAGCTAATTCGATGACATTATGTTTTAAAAATTATATCAACGCAAATGGTCGCCTCTGCTTCGCTGAGTGATATGAATCATGGAGATCAAATTTTCTATGACATTGTCTATGTCGGCATAGACCGTAGATTTCACGTAGCCCCACAAACAAATCTAATGGCGTTAAATCACAGGATCTGGGAGACCAGCTGATGTCGCCACCTCGCGATATAACGGAGCCTTCGAATTTCTCATGCATAAAAGTCAGTGTATCGCGTGCAGTATGACACGTTGCACCGTCCTGTTGAAACCACATGTTTGTCAGATCCATATCATCCAATCTAGGCCAAAATACATTGTGAACATCGCCCTATATCGATCACCGTTGACAGTGAGTGCGATTCCTTCTACATTTTCGAGAAAATATGGGTCGATGATTACGCCGGACAAAACTGCACACCAAACAGTGACTTTGTCGGAACGCAGTGAAACCTGATGAATCTCCCGTGGGTTTTCGTCGCTCCAAATCCGGAAATTCTGCTCGTTCACGAAGCCACTCAACCATAAATGGGCCTCGTCGCTAAACATGATTTTTCGCTCAAAAGCAGAATCAGTTTCCAACTGCTATAGAGCCCAGTCAGCTAATGCACGGCGCTGTCAATGGTCGTTGGGCTTTAGTTCCTGAGTTAATTGCACCTTGTACGGTTGAAGACCCAAGTCACTAGTGATACCTGGTGGAGGCACATACTGGTTGGTATCCAACTTTAATCTGAAGGTCCAGTCCCGATTAGTACTACTGTCCATAAAGTGGACTTAAAACACCATCTCAACGACAACGAGCGAGACACTAAGCAACTTTCACCTGGATCGTCCACGCGTGACTCGCCGCGAGACAGACAATGGCGATGACAATTTTCTGAACATCCAGGTCGGGAGCTCCTATGGACGTATAATGGATGTCCTATGAATATTCCTTGAGAAATGTGTGACACTATAATCTAGTATTGAATCGATTTTAGTCTCCATTGTGTTGTAGAATTTCTGATTCTAAGATTAAAAGTTTCAATGCCTACTAATAGTAAATAAGTTAATAAACGCTAATGGAAGAGTTCAATTATTGTTCAATTCCACGAAAAAGTATGCAATAATATCTATGTTAATGTTCTAATATCCGAAACACATCACGTTTAAATCCATTATAGATATCCAATTCAGGACAAATTCTAGCTCTGTATGGAATGAGCGGATTTGGATGAGCTTTAGATATTCAGTTATGGATATCTAATTGACGTACACTGGCGAACTTTAAAAAAAAAAGTCTCTCTCTCCTCTTAGTTAGATTGGAAGGTAGTTGGAAACACTTGATTACTCCTGTATTGGATAAGAAAGTGGGGGAAGCCAGTTGCAGCCAAGGCCATCACTACCCTATGCGCACGTATACTTGTTTCCGGAAAGCTTTCTGTTGGAGTATTGTCAGGCATGATATGGGCAGTTTGTGGAAGATTATTGTGTTCCTAATCCCCCCTCCCTGTGCATGTGTGTGTGCGTGCGCGCGCGCACGCCGACACCCGTTTTTTTTTAGTTTGGCGTATTTTTATTGCATCGACTACTTGCTGTTATGGCTGGGAATGAACCAGGTTAGCAATGGGCAAATAAAGAAGTATAAAAAATACCAAAATTCCTGGCATGAGTAGTTAGTAGTAGTAAAGGTTAGGTAAATTTCCTCGTTCGAATAGCAACGTGCCATGAAAGCACATTTAGAGGATGTGGTAGTAGGGCATCGCATATTCTCGAGCTCGGCCATTTTGGAGGTGATACGATCAGCACCACGCCCCAGGCGCGTTTCTTTCGCCAGGGTTGTAGTAGAAATGAGAAAATAGAAGTGTTTTGCATTCTGCGTATGTGACGGTATTCTTTGGATGTTGTCCCTGAAATATCTGTTACCATCCTAACCCGCGGTTTTTTCAGGATAAACTAGTTGAAGGCCACGAGTGGTTCCTGAGAAGTAATGAACGTATCACAGAATGAGCACTAGTTTAGCTCACGTTTCTTGGGGGAGGGGGGAGAATGATATACAAATGTATTCTACGAATGCTTACGTCATTGTGCTAATGGAGTATATTTTGCAGACTAACGAGGATATGGCGTCTAGACACAAGGCCAGTATAATGGTCTGTGAAGTTTGGGCCGTGTCCTACGTTTGTGATTCCCTTTTACAAATTTTGTCTTAACACACCTTTCGTCCTTATCTATGTGATTACTCAAAAGTGGAAGAAAAGCGAGGTAAAATAAATAAATCAATTGGTCATTGTGTCCCTGCGTTTTTCAATATTTCTTCCTGAACGAAAATTAATGTTTCACCGATGAAATGCATCACTATAGTCATGTGAATTATCATTTTCCGTAATCATAGTGTGCTTAATCATTCCTTAAAGCATAGACTTTAACGCTGTTGTCCTTAGTGTAAATGATCTTAACTGTGTGGAAGTTTTTATGTAGGCAAAAAAATGGTTAAGAATAAATCCCAATTGATTGTTAGAAATTTAAAATATTATAACTCTGACGTGACCCATATTAACTGTTCTTTGTTCGCTGTCAAGGAACGATTTCTCCTAACTAATAAGGATTCCGGCCTCCGTGGTAGAGTGGTTAACGCAGCTTGCTTAAACACCGCCTTGACATTGTGTTCGTTCAGTGTTCATTGTGACTGTCCCTTCATCAATTTCATCATTTCATCGCTCATCCTCATCGTCGCGTTTAGCCAAACGTGGCAGAAAAGCGAAGTAAAATAAACCAAACAAACATAAATAAGAATATGAAGAGACAAATATTCCATTACCAAAAATAAAGTATATAAATATAACGTAATTGCTTTGTTGACAGTGCAGTTTTTCTGGCAGTGTGTAGCTGTCTTACGGTCGTACGTTCGAATTAGCTGACCTCAAAATATACGAAGAGTGAACGATTAATGGAAATGGGGATGCACATTTCTATTACTTTAGTAAGCGTTCATTCGTAAATCCTGTGGACACAGTGTGATTTTCGTGCAAGGAAGGGTTCCTGGGACATCAACTAGATCGACGTTTACGACATTACGAGGGTATGGATTTCTCTCAACAAGTGCAACAAATGTTTATGGTCATGAAAATTATTTATACAATTTGCTTGAGTATCGTCGTTTTCTACCTCTTGAAATTAGTGGTGACTGGAGATGAAAAGAAGCACGTGGCAGATTGTAACGTGCTTTGAAGACAGAAAACTTAAGTTCGAACCATGATTAAGGCATGTTTGCACCATCTCATCCATGTTATAAATTGGTCAATCATTCTCATCGCCACGGATTAACCAAGAGGCAAAAGGGCAACGTAATATATCCTAAATAGAAATCATACAAAAAAGGGGCAAGGAAATGCACATGTCGTGCCGAGTCGAGGTTTTGTGTTGCAAGACGGAAATGTGTAACTATTATCGCAAGAGCAAGTTCAATTATATTAGGGCAGAACCATATCAAGACCCAGGGGGAAAAACGACGAATGTAGATTTTTCGCCCATTTTGAGATCGCAGCGCCATCTGATAGCTCAAAAGCTGTACTATAAGAATGAGAACGGCCTTGGTTGGGAAACGGTGAGAAGTGCCTGAAAAACGCTTTATTATTTTGGCATATATTGACGTATTTATGAAAGAGAAATACTTGTTTTTGATTTCCTGGCAAATCGTCTCGAATGAACATTCATCGTTTTTCCCCCTGGCCCTTCATATATAACACAATACAGATGAAATTGTTGTAGGTTGACGTGAACTGTTAATCTGCCGAAACTCTTAAAATACTCTAATATCAGGTTTTTTGTTCCACTTTTTATTTCAATTTTGAGGGTCTTCATGACCGAGTGCTTTGCATACTGCTCTATGAAACCGGATACCCTATGTTCGATTGATTTGCTTTATTTTACTTCGCTTCTTGTGTCACTTTTGGCTAAGTTGCAAATATGGGGGAGGCCTCCCCGATGGCGCAGTGGTAGCATCGTCGCCTTGTGAACAAGGGTTCCCGGGTTCGATAAACGGTGGAGGCAGATAGTAGTTCGGATCCCACTTTAAACTGTAGGTCCAGTCCCGATAAGCCTTACTGTGCATAAAGTGGACTTCAAACACAAACTCAATCAATCAAACCCAATCAAATATGGGGATTGGTGACGATATGATGAAATTGAGGAATGAACACTCACAAATCCATGCCCACGCCAGGATTCGAATGTGGGACGCCTGGCATCGTAGCGTGATGTGGTAACCACTCTGCCACTGGGGCCGGAATCTATTTTCGAAGCGTGGGTAATATTCAAGAGCTTTTTGTGTTCGTTCATTTTTTCTGGTCACTTCAACATTCGTCCTTATCGTTGACAGTAAACAAGAGGGATATAATACGGTCGTACAAATAGCAAAGTTACCACATATGCCTGTCACGTGCCGAAAGAAACGACCTTCTTTGCTCGTTTTCTTTTTATATTTGTTTTAGAGCTAGTGACAAAAGAGAGAAAAGAAACGAAAAAATGAACAACCTATTTTCATTCATGAAGGAAATAAATCGCCAGCTCAGAACCTGATTTCTTGAAAGTTCAAAATGGACAACAAATATTTCTTCCGAGGCCGAATGACTACAGAAAGAAACGCTGTGCTACTTCCTTGATGACTCATGGTTAACATTGCTCTTCTGTGTGGTGTTCACGGCTGACAGCTATGCAGCTCTTCCTTATCTTGCATAGAGTTTCGGCATTGACGCTGGAGTGTTTCCAATTCAATATCGGTTTTTGTTTGTTGCTTCTAATCTAACTGAGAGGAGGGAGACCTTTTTAAAAGATCGCCAGTGCACAATGGGTATACAGAATTAGATATTTGGATATGTAATCGATGTCCAGTTGATATCTACAGTCATGGACATAAGTATCCATACAAACGCATTGTCTGAATGAAACATGTTATTATACAAAGAAGACCGTAAAGGCAAGTCAAGTCTGTAGCACATATGCTCCATTGGAATGGCAAGAATAGAAACGCAAAGCAATTGTGTGCATACAATTGAAATTGTCATGAGAAATGTGGGTAATCCTTAGATAAACTGCTTTCTGGATGGTCATAAGTATTCATACGCCAGGTTATAAACCCCAACAAAAGTTCGTGAAACAACCGTTTCCATCATTCAGTGCCAGATATTTGTTTACTGCAGTTGCACCTGTGTAAGGAAGTGGTTGGTTTGGTGTTGGCGTGCTGCAGGAAGTCAAATGGGAGTAGTATGGAGGCTCCCGGGAACAAGATCTGATTGGTCGAGAGCTGTCACATGACTCTACGGGGGGGCGTGGCTATGTGTTCGCCTCCATACTACTAATGGGCCGCAAAGGGAAGGAAACCACGATCGAAGAGAGGAGAATTATGATATGATTATACCACAATAAGAAATCGTATTCTGATATCGCAGACATAGTTGGGAGAAGTCGTGCGACTGTGCAAAGTGTTATCAAACTATATAATGACACAAAAGTGCTGATAAATAGGGAAAGGGTTGGGTGTCCTCAGAAACTTACTTCGAGAGAGAAACAAGGACTGTTGAGAATGATCAAGAAAAACCCAAAATTAACATCGTCAGCAGTGTCGGCACATGTTCACGAACACCTGGGAAAACAAGTGTCCTCAAGAAGTATTAGAAGGCTTTTCAACCGAGCAGGGTACAGAGCTAGGGTACCTAGAAGGAAGCCATACATCAGTAAGAAGAACAAGAAGGCCAGATTAACATTTGCAAAGGAGTATGTGAGTAAAAGTTTGGACTTCTGGGATAAAGTGTTGTTTACGGACGAGAGTAAGTTTAATATTATCCATAGTGATGGTAGAATTTTGGTGTGGAGAAAGCCCAATACTGAGCTTGAGCCTCGAAATCTCTTGGCTACAGTTAAACATGGAGGTGGTGGCCCTATGGTCTGGGGCTGTATGTCAGCCTCAGGTGTTGGAGAACTCGTCTTTATTGAGGGAAGTATGGATAGATTTGTCTATTTGGATATTCTGAAGAATAATTTGCAGCAGAGTATCGATCATTTGGGTCTTTTGGTAATGATTTTTACTTTAAGCAGGACAACGACCCTAAACATACAGCTGAGATTGTCCGCCTTTGGTTGTTATATAATACTCCCCACACACTCAAAACTCCACCTCAGTCCTCAGACCTTAACCCCATTGAACATCTTTGGAGCCATTTGGAAACCAGACTCCGAAAACATGCAATAACAAGCAAGAATAGACTGAAAGAGGTCATTTTGCATGAGTGGCACAATATTACATCTGAAATAATCACGCCTCTTGTTCATTCTATGCAAAAGAGACTGACAGCTGTTCTCCATAACAGAGGAATGCATACTAAATTCTGACGACGTGGTATTTGTTCCTTTCTTGTCTTCAAAGTGAACTTTTATGTTGGTGTATGTATACTTTTGTCCAGCCAAAGAAGCGGGTATTGAGAATGTATTGTATTTTATTTTTCTACAAGCAGCATCTGATATTTATTGTTGTTGTCAATATATCTTTTGGTGCATACATGGTCAAGTATTAACAGTTTTGACTTCCTTATTGTTTTCCTAGATGCTGCAATTCGTCCTTTCTTCCTTTCAGTTCCACTGTATGATTACTTTTGTCCACCACTGTATATAATCTATGGATCTGATCTGTACATTGTGGATATCCCTTGGAAATTTGTGCTGTATGGCACAGTGCTGGGGAAAATGTGGCAAAAGTGAGGTCAACTGCCCCCATACGCCCCTAATGGTCACCACTGATGCTGATTGTTGTCAATTGTTGGCTCCCAAATCACAGTCAAATGGATAGATTGATCTAAGTATGGTATATCTGAATAGTGGCGGCAATGTAGAGTGCGTGAGGTGGCAGTTCCCCCTACTTTTTGCTACTTTATACTTATGTATAAATGGAAAGTAAAGTGTTCTTGTCCCCCTTAGATTTGGCAGCTTGCCCCCGCAGTTTTGGGAATCAATGGACATTTCCACTCAATTTATTTACAACAATTTTTAAAACTACACCCTGGGAAAATGACCTCTGCAAGTTCGCGTGTTTCTCTGCGTCCAGTTTAAGGCAGTAACGAGACTTCCAAAGTTGCGAGGCTAGCGTTGCGCTGAAAACACGCCCCCAAAATGTTAATACGTCACGACTTAGGGAGAGCTAGTTTGTCGTCTGCTTCGAGCGTCCAGTTTACTGCGGGTAGCCCACGGTGAGCGAACATGTGCAGCAGTTTTACAAATCTGTATAGATTTAAATAATGGAAGAAGGAGCGATAGTGGAAAGGAAAGCTATGCTTTGTAATGATCATTCTTCCATCAAATATCCCTGCTGCTCACGTGCAAGATAAATGAAATGGTGATGTTGCTTGCGTGTTCTCAGGTCATGCGAAAAATATTGCTTGTAAAATTGGTTGCTGACCAAACTTTCAAATATGTATATATTTTAAATTTATATTTATCGAAATTTACCTTAAGATTTTTAACATTCTTCACTTTATTTATATAAAAAAGTAAAGTGCTCCCCTGTGCATAGCACCACGCCAGGGAGGCGTATAGGGGGTGTGGGGGTATCTCGCCACACTTTCTTGATCCGGTCGTGAGTGGTGGTGATGTGATCAGCATCACGCCCCTGACCGCCTTTACCCCCCAGGGTTTGCCCCTGGTACCTATGTTATTCGACACTGGGTGGGCGCCGGGGCCGCTTCCATCGTTAGAAAATTTCCCGGATTTGAACCGGCCGGGGATCGAACCCGGGACATTTAGCATGGTAGTCAGACGCGTTACCGACTTTTTTTTTTTTTTTTTTTTTTTTTTTTTTTTTTTTTTATAAAGGAAAGCCCCTATGCGGAAGCTTCCCCCATCACACTTCATTCACTCATATCATTTCATTCATATTTCAATTTCAAGACTTTTCAGGACAGACAATCACAAACATCCATGGCCGAGCCGGGAATCGAACCCGGGACCCCTAGCGTAGTAGCGCGATGTGCTAACCACTCCGCCACAGGGGCCGCCCGCTGAGCTACAGCGGCAATATCAGTTTGTGTTTCATTTCTGTTGTGCAAGTTATTATCAAATATTTTTGGGCAATTAAGAGAAAATACACTGAGAAGATTACATCAGTTGCACGGTACATATTAATAGTTAGTTTATGTATAATTATTACAAGAAAATAATGTGTATAACCAAGGGCGTATTTAAGGGGGTGTTCAACGGGTCCAGCTCTATTTGGTTCAGTAAATTTACCAGAGTTACCTGTTCATCCGCTTGTTCATTTATTCGGACTTATTGTATTCTCTTAAATTAGAGACGTAGGACGGGATGCGGATGGGAAGGAAATTACGTAATTCCACACACCAGATGGGACTGCAGACCAAATGTCTGCAATTTCCTGATAGTTTCGTAATTTCTGCGATAAGAAACTGCATTGAGACTGTCAAATCAGTTATTTCCCCCCCTCAAGTCATCTTAAAGATATTTGGTTTATAAAAACGCATTGACACAAGATTAACAGAAAAGTACCAATACTACGTAGCGTGACTTCGTGACTACATACACACAACTTTGTCGGGTCCAGCACCCCCTGCTCCCCAACAAGCTTCCAGCCAGCAGTGTCCTGGATTTTCACTTACGAAATAAAGCAACCCTAATCTTACCAAAAGTTGATCCACCCCCCCCCCCCAACGTGAACTATATATACGACCATGTGCATAACAATATCCCATACTGAAATGGTACGATATATTTTGAATTTTGTACTGCGAAAAAAGCCACCTCATCTCGTTACCCCGAACGCATTAATTGTTTGGTTCACAACTTCACCACTAAGTATCCTATCGAGACGAGACATGTCACCCTTGGTCTCGTTCTAGTTGAGAGTTGTAAATGTCTGTCTCGTGTTTATTTGTAAATGTCTCATTGACAGTCTCGTCTCGTCTTATAAACATTCGTCTCGGTTTGGGAGGACAATTTTCGTTCTCGTCTCAAGTCTCGAAAAATATAGCATTAACAACGTATGCAAAGGCTTATCATTATAAAAAAAAAATGACTCCTCGTCTCGACGGTACGAGCTCTCGAAAACTGAATATTATCCTGCTTATACGTGCAAACCAAACCACAGATTCAGAGTTACCAGGAATGAACTGGTGTTGTAATTATTATACACAAAATACATGATTTATCTGAGGATGTCGCATGTTTCAGGTTTGACTCTCGACCTGGGCATGACTGTTTCCTTGTGAGTGACATTTCATTGAACTTGAAATTGTTACATAGGAGGGTGTTTGCTTGAGACTTTGGGGACAGCTAGGGGATGCTTCTATTGTTAATGTTAGTGTTGCTCGCGAGACGAGACATTTTCCGTCTAGTCTCATAAAAGTAGATGGGACAAGTGAATGTTTTCGAAATGAGATGGGACAGAAGAAAAGGTTCGTCTTTTATGATGGCAGGTTGTGCTTGTTGTGCTTGTTGGTGGTGGTGGTAGTGTGTGTGTGTATGGGGGGGGGGGGTGTTCTCATACTAAATTAACCACGCGTTCTCATCGTTGAAATTGAACAAAGTGACGGAAAAGCGACGTAAAAGTAGGCTAAATACAAAATTTGCAATATATATATTAACTGAAGAAAACTGTCATTTACGGCAGGAAATTTAAAAACTCCCCGTACCTTTTTATACCGTATCACCTCTTATATTGCAGAAATTGGCGTGTAAACCAGAGCATTCTAAACGTATTATCTTAAAATTTGCGAAGAAAATATTATGACGAAAATAATTGTAATTCCAGAGAAGGCATTCCTATAACATTAAGTACTGCCCAGTCAGAACCAACCTATGTATTCGCAATGAACAAGGCTGTTCACGTGTTCAGCCATTGACTGTTACAAGTTTTGCTTTGTCACCCTAATGGGAAAACCGTCTACCGTGTGGCTGAATTATAGTAAATACTGCTACGGCATAATTCATCTCCAAGAAATGGAGCACAGATTTTTGCACTGGAAGTTACAAGATAGTTGTGACTTTGCTGTCGCTTCCGCGGCTAATGCTAAGTTGACGGGAAGAGAAGAAGCACTGCATGCACGCATTTCTAAGTGATGACGTCAGAGGACCTCGTGTCTGTGAAGAGGACGTTTTCAAATCCGTGACGTAGGAGGTGAATTTCAGCGGTGTTTGAAGGCGTATTTCTCGAGAACTAAAACAAATATCGCTGAGATATTTTGCACATCTCATGTTTGTGTCAATATCTGTAAAACAAATAGATTTAAAACATTTTTCATGACAAACTAGAAATGTCCATTGCCGCCACTCTCTTTCACCAGAACAAGTTTGTATTCTTATCAGTACAGAATGTTCTGCATTTATCCCTGTAAGAGCTTAAGTATATCGAATGTGTCCATCCTTGACATCAACAGGGAACATCCCCGATGGAGCAGCGGTAGCGTTTTAATTATGTGGTCCCGGGATCGATTCCCGTTGAAGGCACTTAGCGGTTCGGATCCCTCTAAAAACTGTAGTTCCAGTCCCGATTAGCCTTACTGAGCAGCATAAAGTGTACTTAAATCACTACGAAGCCAGAAGCCCTACTTTTAAATCCTGTTTAAGGAATGGATATGTCATCGTGTTCGTTCTGATTTCACCATTAATGCTCATTAACGATTAACCTACGACGTAGAAAAACACTTAAAATTAACATACATATACGTCTCATTCATTTGTCACTTCATTAATGTGGATCATTTCACTATCCTAGGGGGAAAATGTTATTTTAGCAACGTAAAGAATATTCCCTATCGAGGCAATCTAATACATTGAGAGGCAGTTGTGTAGCAAGGGGTGGGAGAAGTGCGCGACCGCACATTATAATTTGAATGAATACGTCAAATCAGAGGCATAACATACATGCAGGCAGGTCTTAAGTCTAAAAGGCCCGAAGGAAGTAAAAAATGATCGTCGTATTTCTCATGTGAAATAGTTAGCAACAATTCGCGATAACTTGCGTAGACATTTTTGCCCATTTATTCTTTCATTGAATAAAAAGCCCGTTGTCTTGTATTCTCTTCTTTCTCTTGACCTTGCACTCCCGATTTTAATAAGTTAACAACAAACACTTCCAGCTGCCAGGAAGCAAGCGAGAGGCATTTAAATGCTCGCGTTGTTTTATTGCTTCCTAGAACAGGCCCGTACCCAGGATATTTTTGAGGAGGTTGGAGACAGATCCGAAAATGTGGAACAAAAGAGAACGTCCGAAATGCTATTGGATTTGTTGAGTTAGGTTATTTTACGTCGATTTTCTGACAATTTTGGCTGATCGCGATGATGAGGATGAGTAACGATATGATGAAATTGATCAAGGAACACTCACAAAGAACATACATTCCCAAACCTGGATTCGAACCCGGAGCCCACGCCGTCGTAGCGCGCTGTGCTAACCACTACATCAAGGTGGTCGGCCCTGATCGGCGAAATGCTGTTGGGAGTATAGGATGTGACCACCATTGTTATGGTAGTATTGTTGTACGAGCTAGTGCTAACTCGTTGATACAGTGCTAAGTGTACACCCAACGGTTAAAGCAATATGTCCATCTCCACCGTATTTTCATTTAGTCTGTTCTCCACAGTGTCATGATAATGGGTTGAAATAGAAACGCAGATGTCAACATAAGCTTCTAATCAAAAGAATTAATGACCCCTTGCAACAACACAAGATGTAGAGTAAAGAGAGAATGAAAATGATGTTGAACAATTTGCCTACTATTATTTTTCTTAGCTGTAGAATTGTAGAGTTGCAATGTTATGGTCCAAAGTATCGAAAGGAAATCAACTCACCGATAACCCCTCTCCCCCCTATCCGACAATCAGCATTCAGCAACGCAATCACTTACAGACTAATGTTGTCGTAGAGCTTGGTGCTTATTGTTTACATTCAATTCTCAGAAATATTCGAATATTTCTGTGTTCCCCAAACTAACAATATTGTATTTTTTTAGAAATGTTCTTGTACGAGCACCATTGAACAGCCGTTATAATCCTATGGTTAGAAAATAATACATTTGTAAATGAAATGATGTGTACTAGCAATCATTATTAAAATGAAGAACATGTCTAAATGTGGGTTAACCCCCCCCAAATAAAACTCGAAACATTTAGGCAAATACGACGTAAGTTTGAAAGAAATTAGGACAGGGATTTGAAAGAATGGACTGTCCCGACTAAACTGGAATGTCTTGTAAACACGCATCAATGATTATAAAACAAAATTGCAAGGAGAGTTTACTTTCCCTTGGTAGATAAAGTTTAACCTAGTCCTGGCGCAAAAGTGGAAAAAAGAGGGGAGCGACTGCTCGCCCCCATTTCGCCTTAATTTCCGCCACTGGATGGAGGCCTCGCATTCTAATCTCTTCCAGGGCGTCGCTATATGTTGCGACTGTTGAGAGAGGATTACTAAATTCAAAATTCCATCTTTACAAGCGTCATGCATGTTTTGTGCACTTGTTTTTATACTTATTGTTAGTTGATGTCGCATTTCTACGACTTCTGGCTCCTTGCGAGGATGCAAACGAATGCCAGAAATGAATGAAGGGACAATCACAGATTTAAGGGTCTTAGCAATAGCAACCAATTTTCGCGACGTTTGCAAGTCGCAACTGGACCTGTTCATTGGCAAAATAGTGGGATGGAACTCTGTTCAGGATTCTGGTTTTGTGAAAATTGTCTGCTGTGATATTCAAGCCATCAATGTGTTTGCCGTCAAAGTGTATGCTCAACTTCTCCAGATGAAGCGTGCTCACCAAGTGCTTCTTCATCTGAGCAGCTCTCGTGTAGATAGCCTTGTGGATTGCTGACTGACATGGGGTTGGGATTTCAATGGAATCACCAGAAAGCTGGCGACACTTTTGCTGCTCCGTGGGACGGCAGGTTTGAGCTTGTAACAAGGCGTCTTGCAATGCCTGTTGGGTTATGCTTCCTTGTGCTCGTTGATGCTTCATTCTCATCCTCCCAAGGACTGTCTTTGCTGTTGTCGGATGAGTCCGTGTAACTGTCGGAACAATCAGGTGGAGCTGAGCTGGTAAGTGTTGACACAGTCGCTTCCATTGCCTTCTTTCGCTTGGATGGGTGGATGGTCTTTGCACTAGCACGTTTGCAACTGGAATAACCAACCTGGCCCTTGCTCTCAATTTGCAGTTTGTCGAGGTTCTCATCCTCTTTGCACATCCATTTTCCTTTCACCTTGGTCACGTCAAACATTCAATGAATCAAAGTTTTGTTTATTTCTGCATCACTCATAGTCTTTCAGAAGGTTTGCTAGTTTTGCACAAATGGCTTGATCAGATACATGCGGGAAGTTCAATGTTTTGCTCCATAGGGCTTTAAGCTCCACAGCAATTAGACCGATCCTCTATCTCCGTTCTTTGGCAGTGGATTCAAGAAATTTGAAGCGTCCAATGACGTGGCTTCTCAGGGGCATGCGACTCCGTTCACTCAAGGGTGCTTCAGAAATTGCCACGTTGCCTCTTCTTGAAGGCGCTTGAAACTGGACTAAGTTATTTGTTCAGGTTTCCTTGTTCTTCTCCGTGTTAGAAGAGCTTTTCTTGAAAGACATGTTTTCTTCTACTCAGCAACTGAAATAGAAAAGGCCTTAACGTAAATATTAAATACGTAACAAGTTAAAGAAACTGTTATTGAGTTTCCATATATTTTATTTAAAAACAAGCAAAAAACAATTATAGAAAATAAAAAAAGACAGACACTAATAATATATTAGATGCTCAATTATAAATAGCGAGAGAGTTTAATGTAGCTCACGAAATAATACAAGGATTTCTTTATAATATACTCTGGATAATGCGCAAATGCGCATTGTGCAATAGTTATAATAAGGCAATAATAATGTTGACACCAAATTAATCTACTTAAAACTTAACTACCTGCTTTGAACACCTCGCTTATATAGCAGTTTATACCACACTGCGAAACAGCTGAAGAAAATTTTAGTACTGTACAGAAGCTTCCCGAGTAATTACGTCACCGTGACGTCTCAGTCCGGATGGACGGCGCACAGCGTTCTATGATTTTCTGAAATATTCCATACAATTCTCTGCTGCATAAAATATTGCACAACTCCGTTTGCTGAATTATATTATATATAAATATTGTTAATACAATTTTATGAAATGGTAAAATGGCATACATAAAATTTAAAAATGGTGTGTGCGTGACCTGTTTCAATAGTTCAATGGAATATACCTCATTTTAGTCATTAATAATCAAATGTTCATCCATTTGTGCTACAGGAAATAATTTTTGTGGAAAAAAAATGAAAAAGTCATGACCATAATAGACATACGACAATATTCAATTTTTATTTCTTTTTATTTTTCAAATACAACTTCTTATTAATTTTTCACAAGCATAGCCAGCTGTTTTTTTTTGTGGAGGCCCTTCACAGCTTCCTTTTGGTGGGGGCCCCGGGGTAATTGCCCCAGTTTCCCATAGGTTAATGCGGCCCTGTACATAAGCAAACGCAACATATCAGGAAAGTATTCATTACTTGTTTCATAAACAAAAATTTGTTTCTAAACCAGGATCTTTATTTTGGATCATTCACTTAAATTGGCCTCCTTAGTAAATCGTATAATCAGCACGCATGCACACAGCAGTAATCAGGATAATATTCACAATAAAGAAAATGTAGTAACTGAATGGTTTTTGGCATTCTGTATTGTATCGAGGGCGTTTTGTAGAATGTGCAACAGGGACCAAAATGTCACATTTTTCTTTGTTCCACTTCGAAACGCTTTGTTACGAATTGTAAGAGACATCACAAACGCAACACAGAAAGCAGTAATAAACACAGCAAGCGAACCCTAGCAAGCAAGAGCCACAGGGTGGTGTTCTACCTGCTTCCCATCTCGCGTTTGGAATTGTATTTTCCAGCTAGTTTCTTTTCCCTTGGCCAGACTGTACCAGTCAAATTATGATTTAAAACTCCAAGTTACTTGGTGACAAATAAAAATACTACACTAACCCGAAAAAATTAACTTATTTCACAGAATATAATACTAATATGATTATTTCCTTAACATGGAATTATCATTACCGCAGACTATGAGTCTTTCCAAACATCTTCTGCATATACCCTTTCCCCCATAACAAACACCAACTAAAACTTTAAATAAAAACGAGCGTTTCTCTACTTGCAGTCCTCATTTTTTTACGTGTAGCGCGCAAGGTTAAAGTTTTAGGGTTCGAATCCCAGAAAAGCCTGTTTTTGCACGTATTCTTTCTTCCACCAGGATAAGATGTACAAATGCCTCAGCTCGATATAATTCAACGGCCGAACTCTTCTGCTGCTAGCAGGAATGGATATTATCTGCTTCAGTAATCTACACTCCCTTGTTTCACCTGCCAGGCTGCGAAAGTAGTGCTTTCAATTATTTTGACTGGTATGTAATTTTCGCTGCTGGCTACAAGCAAGGTGTAACAAAATCATACCTCATGTGATATTGAATTTGAATTTAAAAATTTTGGGTGCGTGAGCACTTAGGCTATTTTGCACCCGTCACAATATACGGGGTACAGCTCCTTACCATAACTAAAATACCATAATTGCACTGTCGTGTTACTAAAATGCAAACATTTTCTGACTTTCGTTAAAAGCTGAGGCTGTAAAGGGGCAAGACACAAGACAAAAACACAGGACAACACACACAAAATTATACTAGCCATAGTACCAGTCGCTAGAGCCCCGTTCGTATGCAAAATGTAGTCCAGGGTGTACTACTGTGAAGAGCTAAATAGGATTTGAGAGACTATGATCTTCCGCAGCAGCAACAACCATTGAGTCACAATGAACTTGTAAAGCAGGTCTCGGAATATTGCTACATAGACCAACTCTCACCAATCTTGTGAAGCTTGATACGCACCCACTTATTGTATCATTTTAAGTGTTTGATATTTTAAATATGTTAATTGTTTATTATGACGTAATTTGTTTTATTCAATTGGGTAGTCCCTTATAGTTATGGACTAACCTTAAAACATTTGATTGTGGGTTGTGAGGTGAGAGATATTATTATGAATGATGCGGGATAATGGAAGTGATTTTGGAAATGTGAATGTGTTAATTTTTGTAGTGAAGAAGCATTATGATCTAAATACACTTTTGTTTGTAATAAGAAGTGTAATTCTGTGTTCAAGTGTTATATCAAAAAGCTGTAAATTTTAACATTTACCGCCATAACTGCAAATTGCCCATGCGTGCAGTTGCCGGCACTTCAAAATGTCCCTGTGCATAAGCCAACAGCAAGCAAATCGGATTTCAGACAAAGGAATGATAAGTATGATAATTTTAAAACCAAGTTAACAACTGCCATGGGGCTTAAGCAACAATGGAGTATAGTTTGTTAGGCAACTGACAATTAGTTGAGCCGTAAGTTGAGCATTTACAATTTAAATACGTACACCCGCCACAGCCATCTAGCGACTCTTCGCGTAATCACGGAAGCAACACAACAATGTCTTATTTCTGCATTGACCTTCCACCTCTCGTGAATTCTCCACACTACAAGAGTGCATCGTCTTTGGACGTGAGTTGAGTTATTTTATTCCCGTATGCACGCACGAAACTCAAATAACCAAAATGCCTTTTGACAACTCGTCGTACTACGTGGAAGTAAGGTTGACAATTGGGTGTACTACGTCGAAGGCCACCCCTTACACCACACCTCATGTGATATAACATGACGATTATTATTCTTAGAGATTAATTAGTGAAATAGTTTTCTCTTTCGCTAAAATTAACCTCAAGAAGATTGCAAAGAATGAACTATGAATCAACGAAATCAATAACAGCGTTTGATTTTCTTTGACGGTTTACTCAGGAAACGTACCTGTGATCCAATATTTTGTTCCCAGTTATTTAAATTCATTATTTTATTATTATTATTATTTTTAAAATCTTCTATCTACAAGGAAAGTCAAACAAAGAAAGATAAGGACGTCTTATTTGAAATTCTTAACTCCGTAGCGTAAAACGAAGGGTGGGAGGGACTTCGAAATGCAACAGTTAACTATAGTACTTGGTTCTTGGAGAGAACGTGCGTAATATTAATTTAACGAATGGTTTGTCCAATGAATGATTAATAATTGTGACAGACAGGCGGAGCAAGGGGCGAAAATCCCGTGGATAGAACGAAATTACTATTTACATTAGGAACCATCCAACGTGATTTAGTTACATAACAACCGCTGCATAGCCAACACAAAATTTGACAAATTAAAAGTATAAGCGAGCAAATGTAGAAATATTATGCAACAGATATTGGTCCATCATTCCGAGCTGAATTGTATCCACAAGTGACTTATCAAAAGTTTCATCTGCACATGATTTTGCGAAACTCTACCTCTCCAATTCCACCTCCCTATCCAGAGGTATACCATGATCGATTCCCGGTGGAGGCGCATAGTGGTTTGGATATAATTTTAAAACTGTAGGTCTTGTCCCATTTAACAGATCTGTGCATGAAAGTGAACTTAAAACTATACATTAAAAAACTCCAGAGATATTCCGACCTCCGCACGGAGCGCTTAGCATAGAGTTTACGAAGCCAATGGTTACGGTTCGGATCTCCCCCTGGTCAAGGGTGTTCCTTGTAAGTGTTTCTGCATCAATTTCCTAATTTCATCCTATCATCACTCATCCTCATCGTCGCGATTAGCCAAAGTGGTAGAAAAGCGACGCTAAATAACAAAATCAAATCTTTGCAGACACACGCAAACAACATACATAAATAGAAGAAACTCAACAGAAGGAAATGTTTTGTCATTTCCTTTCACAAGTGTGTTTGTTTTACATTGAAGGTAACTTAAATAATGCTTTGGGATGTTCCCAAAATATGTAGATTCGTCACTGACTGTCATTTGTTTTCTCCTCTCCACATCGCTTGTAGCCGAGTACCGCCTTGTTGCCAGTTTCCTTCAGTGCTTCGTTGTCAAAAGCTTCAAAAAAGAAAAAAATATTACATCTCTACTTTCGATGTCTAAGGTTCATGATGATACAAATGCTTAGCACTGAATAAAGGCGACGACCATCTGTTCAAGAATGCTTAACATTTTGACAACGCAAGGAAAGGATTCTATTGTAAAGAGCTGCTTGCGTCACCCACGCTCCGACCGCTCCCTTACTGTTAGGCTTATGCACGTTGTAGCTCGGATAACACTTTTAACTGTACGTCAGCACCGATTAGCCCATCTTTGCATAAAGTAGACTTAGAACTCAATGTAGCGTGATCACAGGTTCCATTACCGAACATTTGTGTTAATTGAAGGCAATTGGGGAGCTACGTGAAATAGAGAAGAAAGATAACAGCTGCGATGGGATTCGATGTGCTGACCACGTGTCAACTAATAAAGAAGCCAATTAACAGGCCTTTGTTATTCAAGGGCCGTTTCGCCACGGAGTTTATTCATCGTAACTGTTATGCAGATGATTATTTTTTATATAAGATGGGCGGGAAAAACAGGCTGTTATTGTGTTTCATGCTAAAGGGAGGTGCATTCTGTTACTGGGTGATAGACGGGTGTTATCAGGGGTGCCCACAGGGGGGATTCATGACGCCCCTGCATCATGGAAATTTTTTTGGGGGGGACACAATTTTATAGTTTAGCTGACTTGTTATTGATTTTTAGTTATGGTTATTAAGTACATTTTATATACTTAACTGTTGCTAATCGCGGCGATGGGGTTGAAATGAAGCACCACCACTTATGCCTTTACAATCAGTTTAGAATAGGCCTCCCCGATGGCGCAGTGGTAGCGTCATCGCCTTGTAATGAAGGGGTCCCGGGTTCGATACCCGGTGGAGGCACATAGTGGTTCGGATTCCACTTTAAACTGTAGGTCCAGTCCCTATTAGCTTTACTGTGCACATAGTGGGCTTAAAACTTCAAATCAAACCAAATCAGTTTGGAAGAGGTGAATGTGCTGTGCACTTAGTCAAGCAGAGAAAATGTTAAAAAATAAAGTTCAGTACATTAACAAAGGCAGTGAGCCAAGGCAGTTATGTACGTTTGTGTTAGGAAACATGAATTAACTGTGCTTTTTCTATCTTGCAATGAAAGGTTAGGAATATTAGGCACCTTCGATTGTTGTCATCTCGGCCAGTGGTAAGCAATGTCTGGTGTTTTTCGGACACTGCAGAATTCAGTCTTAGTGTTAGATGATTTCAGGCAAGATTTGATTCGCTTGCAGTGGTGGAGATTAGAGGGAGAGGGTGTGGGTGAATTGTCCCCCCCAGTTTTTGCCATTTTCCCCCTGCACTATGCTAAACCTAATGTACTAAGCGAAAGTAAACTTTCCTGCCCCCCAGTTTGGGTACTTTTCTCCCCTAGTTTTGGAACCAAATCGCCGCTATAACTGTTCGATTGTCGTGTTCTTGTGCTGCTGGATAATTGTATAATACTGTCAGTTTTCGTTGTCTACAGCTTACTTTTATTGACTATGTAATTGAAAGGGGGACATTCATTCCAAAGGGTCTTACACGACAATTCAAATACATGTGTATGGTGTACACGTGTAAAACTATTCGCCGCCAGGATAAGTGGAAAAAACACTATGAACGTAAACATGAATATTAAACTAAAAATAATCTTCCCATAAAGCACAAGTCTGTGGAAGTTAAATTTGGAAGTGGGCCTTGGCAAAATAACACCAATGATGAAAGTGCATCAGGTTCAGGACCAGGTTAACAAAATCAGCCTAATGAGATGAGCCACAATAAACACGACAGGTAATTCTTTTTAAAGTTTTTTATGCTATCATTCCTGTTCACATGGTTTCATTGTGAAGTGTTTCTGACGCTTTGCAATGGAAAACAATATTACTATTGAGTTATTTAACGTCGCTTTTTTACCTTGTGCTTAATCGCGATGGGGAAGATGGGATTGAGAAAGTTAAAATGTTCAGGTACAGACGACATGACGGGTTCTGGATAAGTTATGGATCTGCAGAAATGGGTTAAGAATGGATGTCTTAAACCGTGGACCGTGTTGTTGTCCAGTTTTCGACTTTTCCAAATTGCAGGCATTATATAAAATAAGTTGACAAATAGCTCTGCAGAACACACAATGGGTGTAATTAGAGCCAATACGTAGAGCTCGTGTATGACTTATAAGTGGTAATGTCTACCTTAATTCCATCCTGTGAGTCCGATATTTTAAGAGTGCAGCCAATTGAGGAATTTATCAATAAGTTTGCTGCAACAACGTCAGAAATTATTACTATTTGTGTAATAAGTTATTTCAATCAATGTCAAGTAATATACAATATACATGCAATTGTCTACATTGTAAACAATACTTAAAGAAAACACATATTGCTTAAATATGTCTGTGTTACACTGTTCTATAAATTTTGTCTGAAGAAAATAATTTGAGCAAATAATTCGGCATAAAGGGGGATTTGTTCTACCCTTTTTTGGGGGTAGGGCGTCATAGGCCCTGGGGGATGGGCACCCCTGGGTGTTATGCTATGCCAGCTGGAAAGTTAAGAACACTGTCGTATCTAAAAGGAGTTTTAGAGCAACGTAGTGTTCCTTTTGCTCAACTTTCCTAAAAAACAAACAAAAAAAAACATCAAATTTAGGAAAAGATGGCATCATTTAGGAGTGGTAAGAAGTAACTCATGGTCCCTTTACTACATTTTTGAGTACGCCACTGAAAGCGTGGGGAATATTGCTGCAAATGGAGAGGGTTCCTTAAATAACGATAACAGGAGCGAGGCTTTCCTGCAAGAGCCTAAATTTCAATCTCTCTTCCACGTCCTGGACTCAGGGAGGGGGGGGCTTGCCATTAGGTTATCCTAGGCTATAACCTAGGGCCGCACAAAAATGAGACGCTGAAGGTGCAGAAGTGAAGAAAATGCACTATTAACATTTCTTAATGTTGTGATAATGGCAAATTAAAACATGCCAAATCCTATTACTTGCTTATTTTGTGAACGAAGAACTATCTAGCGCTTAAATAAGTTCTTACACCATGACCTTATTTTCATACGTCACCTAGATCATACAGACAATATGTACCAATATTGTATCAATGTTTTGGACTTTACAAGTGTTATTAGTACAGAGCATGATGCAGTTAGTGAAAATCAAGTACCATGATATCAAAATTATTAATAAAAATGTCTACATTGCCCGAAAGAAAGGATAGCCTATATATATCCCGCTCTGCATGGGCTAGATTTTGCAGACAATCGGGGCTTTGACGTCTAGACTCACATTCAGTCTGTTTGTTGCGTACTGCCCATCAATTTTTGTCATTGCCCTCACATCAGTTCCATCCTCATCTTAGCGATTGATCAAATGAGTCAGAAGCGAGAAGTGAAATTAGTCAAATCAATCTCTAGATAACAGCAGAAAATTTCTGTGCCTTCGTCGAATTGAAGATTCCTATCGCAAATATCCCATATAACATGAAGAATAGGATGAATGATGAAACAGATTGTTGGAACAAACACAATCTCGTGTCCAGGTTTTCCAGGATGCAAACCTAGGACACCGAGTTTTGTAGAACGGTACGCTAACCATTCAGCCACAGAGCCGACCTAAAATACTTTGTGCTTGCGTGAGTGATTCCCGAGACGCACACGATACAAGTAGGAAGACGAAAAAGACTTGAATTGGCGCCTTCAAGTCTGCACCGACCATTGAACCATATCAGTATCAATACCTCAACTTGATGTTGTGGTTTCAACGTGAATAGTTTGTATGTCCCCTATACTTTCCGTTGTTGTGTTTCGGCCGCCCAACTTACAGATATGTATGTGTAACACAGTGTTAATGACAAGGGACATATGAAAAATGCTAACGTTGGGATAACCGTTAAAATAAAATAAATGATAATTGTATGATTGTGGATTAAAGGTGTTGCATTGTTAACTGACTTTCGCAGTTATAACTATCGAAAATTAAATATTTGTGGTTAAGGTCGCCTGAAATCTCTTAATAAAATGTTTTACATTTTCACACAAATGTCAATATATATTTATATATATATATTTTAAGTTTTAAGTTATTTTTATATTTTAAGTTTGAGACATCACTGTGGGCGGAGGGGTGGTTGTTGAATGGCTGCTGAATCCGCCGCATTACTCTTACAAGTAGGGTTACCAGACGTCCGGTATATAAGGGATTGTCCTCTTTTTTAAATAAATGTCGCGGGGTCCCGGAAAATGTTCTCGCGACTCCCATTTGTCCCGTATTTAGCTAAAGAAAAAAAAGAATTCAAATTTCAAAATCATTTTATAAAACAAGAAATTAATAAGAATTTATAACTGACCTGATTGGATACCAATTACCATTTACCACTCAAACCTCATATTAACATTGGCATTAACTACTCGTTGTCGATTTTCGATATGTTAAATAAGAAGAGACTCACGACTGGCAAAGGCAGCTCTTGTTCCAATACAGCTATAACTTTTTTATTTTCTTTGTCAATGAAATCAGAGTGGAGTGGGTAATATTCAGGGCTTAGGTGATGTAAAAAGTTATCTTTCATTTCGTCATGCCAAAAAAGAAAGTGTTCTTATAGTAGTGATTATTCTAAACAAAGCTCCTCTTAAAGAACGCCAAGTGTTCACTCAAATATTAATATATTTTGTCAAAATGTTAACAACTCGGCATTAACAATGCTTTAAATTGCAATTGATTTTGTAATGTTTAAAAATGTTATAAAAATAAATTTAACTATATCCATAAGTCTATATGTCCCGTTTTTTTTATTTTAGAAATCTGGCAATCCTACTTACAGGGGAAGGGGGAAACTACGTTCAAAACGTAAATACTCTCATCTAAAACGCTAGTAGCAACAAAGAAGGAGGTGAGAATTGTTTTCAGCACTCTGTCCTCAATATTGCACATGCTTGTACTGCATGAGAAGCAGAAACTTGAACGTTCCTAAAGGATAAATTTTAAAAAATCTGCTGCTACCAGGGGGCTCTGGGTTCTTCTCTAACTCCGCGCTATTAATTCAAGGAGACGGTTTTTTTCACATATTGACTCACGTGCTAGTCATTCATGAAAATCCCCGCTTTTAGTAGGTCATTCCCAAGCAGTGACATGAATAGATATTGATGTTTTTTAACATTAAAATTCAATAAATTATTTTCTAATGAATCATTTCTTCCTTTGTTGTTTATATTAGGTGCAGTTATATAATAATTTTAATAATTGCAAACTTATCATCATTAATAAAAAGGGAACCAATTATTGCGCGAGTGTTACACACATATTTTATCATTCTCTAAACCTCAAAATAATATGTTAATACTGAATCAATTATTTTTCTCGTTCACATCACATCACATAGGTGCAATGCCTGTAAAGTGTGTTTACAACACGCCCCTAAACGTTTACCGGAATCATTGCAATGGGTGTGATTTGGCGGAAAGAATTGTGCGGGAAGTTGTTGGCGAAATATCATCCAATGGAAACAGCCGCTGAGGCTCTAATGGTGATCGAACGCCGGACCACAACATTACATGTGTTACTGTTACCACTACGCCATTGGGGACAATTGTAATAGCAGAAGACATTCACACTATTTCGCCATTTTTATTTGCAGTTGAAGTTAATTGAACAGCGAACTTGAACCATATTGGGAGTATTGTATTCCCAACTAATTGGCCTTATACACACGCCACTGTAGCTTGTGTATATAAGTACGCTACTCGTGTTCACCGAAACTCGAGCTCTCAGCGAGACAAATCCAGACGCTGGCGCCTGAAACAGAACGGTTGAGCCACTGATGTTCGTCGGAACCTGCATTTCTACAGTCGTGGCCTTTGTCCCACTGCTTTGGTTGCGATGAAGTATTTTCACAATTGTCCGTATTTCGCTGCAGGATACATGCAAGACTTGACCGAATAATGTTAATGATATGCATATGATTTGAAATGGTGATTAATTATTATCCGGAAATTAATACATGATTTCTCTTCTGCATAGTGTAAGAATTTTTTCTTCCGATAAAATTAACAACGAAATAGTAAAAAAATATTTAACCAGAAATCAAAAAAGTGAATAACAGCCTTTGATTTTATTTACCTTTTGATATATTACCAAAGAAATAACCGACCTTTCTTTTTAATACTGCCGATGCTGTGCGTAAATGCAGTCAGTACCCCTGCCACCAAAAAGATATGTTTACTGTCTCCTTATATATATCTCTGGCTTTAGTTAACACACCTCCAAATGCGTCCTCAAAAAATTAAGAATGTAGAAACAACCATTATAATAATGAAAATAATGTCTCCCCTGATGTCTTGAAATTTGAATTTAATGGTCGGGCCTTTCTAAAGTTAAAGCCAGAAGAGTGAAACGACTTGCAGCCAAAGATATTCTCTTCTCTAAATTTAATCTGCTCTTGTCTATCCTCTTCTTTACTCTGCTTCGTAAATAACAAAAGTGTCGTGAGGCTAATGCTCTCTTCATTCTCGTCAGTTAATTTTTGAAGACCCTGTGAACTTTTACTTTTCCTTCCTTGATATTTTCCTTTTCTGACACTGCGCAGCATATCGTGCAAGAAAAAATCTTCTAAATGCAACTCAAATTTCGCAAATTCTTCTTCGCTCATTCCCGCGCAAGATTTATGGTACCACTTTTTATAAAAACTACATTCTATTGCCCTTCATAACGAACTTCTTTGACGCAGCATTCAAGTATTTTATTCCAGCCTATTTCGGCTGCTTCGTCCTGAGACGGAGAGATCGACGTTCGAACCATGTTCGTACCACTGACCTACTTATGGCTAGCTCACTAATCCCTTAATCCCGTACAGCTTAAACGAAAGAGCCTGCTCACCCGATCAAACAGTACAGTTTTCTTTTCACTTTCTTACGTAGGACACAAATATCTTACACACAAATAATCATATTTCAACTTATTATTAATACAATTTCTTAAGTTTAATGTATTATCTCAACATATAACCAGAAGTATATCCTGGGTCAAGGCACCATGTAAGGTTATACAAAATGGATTCGAAGTTGAAGTTTTGTTGTGAACTGACGCCAAAAGCAAAAAATTAAATAAACCCGACAGTGGATTTTTATATTTAAATTGTTTTATATATATATATATATATATATATATATATATATATATACATATATATGTAATTTATAGAACTGTGTTTTATAGGTGAGGTTTTAACATACAATATTTATACAATAAAGATAGTATTTGTAAATTATCAAAACCCAGGTACCTGGCATCAACGGATTATATACGTTTTCCGGAATACGTTGAGCGGCCAGCTTCCAGTTTAGATTTGTTGAGATACTATAACATTTTTTTCAATAACTGTTTGTACAGTTCACAAATTTATTTTTTCTCGTTGTAACCAAGGTTGTATACTATACTTGGCAAGAAACTACCTACCCTGTCTTTATATATTTATTATTTTATTCTTACTACACTCCGTAAAAGAAATAGCATCACTTCATTATTTTTGGTCTTCAGCATTTCGCTCGTGAATTATCAGTTGTTTTATTGATTTAATTCGACTTGTTGAATTGTTTTCCTTACAATTATATAAAACACTACATCTATACAATATATTTTTATTATTTAAGTCATAGTTACGTACATAATGCACTTGACAGAACTATTAACAAAATTATTGCAAATATAGCTTGTGGAACGTTTTCGCACAAAGACAATTTTTACAAGTAAAAAGATTGAACAAAGGTTTTAAATGCATCATGATATGCCAATTTGAAATGATAGAAAGTACATACATTGACTAGTACTTAGTCTGGCCACCCCTGGCCATCCTAAGGGCTTCCAACCTTCGAGGAATGCTATGAATGAGATTTCGACCTCAATTTCATCCCAAACATGTACAATTGATGCCACAAGTTCCTCTTTTGACCGGTACGTCTGATTACCAAGTTTTTTGCACATAATAGCCCACACGTTTTCTATAGGATTCATGTCTGGAGAGTTGGGCGGCCACCAAAGTATTTCAATATTCATATCATGAAACCAGTTATTCACCACCTGAGCATGGTGACAGGTTGCATTATCGTCTTGAAAAATAAAGTAGTCCAAATTTCTGTCCAGAAGAATGATCTCCTGCAGTTTGTAAAACTTTCCGATTCAGGATTTCCAGATATTGATCAGCCTTAACGGTCCATGTGCAAATATGCATCCTGCCCATCCCTTTTGCAGAGAAACATGCCCAAATCATAACACTGCCACAAAACTTTTGACTTTCTAAACTACAAGATTTTGCAAGTTCTTCTCCCTTCCGCATCCACAGTTTAACTGAGCTGTCATTTCCCAGCAATTTAAATCGTTTTTCATCAGAAAATATCACATGTTCCCAATCTGTATCATTCCATGCGCCATAACGTGTGACAAACTCACGTCTAGCTTTTGCATGTGCGTCAGTTAGTCTGGGTTTTTGACGTGGGACCTGTTTAGAAACACGCTGTTTCTTTAGTCGCGATACTACAGTAGCATGAGTAAGATTAACTCGCACCTTCTTTTGAAGTTTATGTGCAATTTGGCTTGAACTCATTCCTCTATTTTTCAGTGTCATGTCCTTTATCATACAATCCAGTCAAGGTGATGTCTTTTTCATTCTGCCACATTGACTTCTCAGTGATGATTTTCCATGTTCTTGTTACTTTTGCAGGCAGCGGCTAACTGTGGATTGATGCATTTGAAGTTGTCCACCAATTTCTCTCTGAGAATGACCATATGCAAAGCAATAACCATTCCTTGCTTACGTGATGAAATGTCACACTTTCTGCCCATTTTTTTCGAGAAAACAAGCTCAAATACACTACACACCACCAGAACACTTCACAAATATGATAACGTATCCAAACTGTCAATAATGAACATGTAGTTGCAACATAAAACACGTCAGAAGTTGCACTACTAACAATCGTTTTACAAATTCCTGACAATTGATTACAAAGCCTTGCAGCAGTAACTGATTGTGATATGAACCTCACGGCTCATATCCATGTGCCGTTAATTATTCTGGGTTATTTTATATTAGTTAGTTCTTATTATTTGATATTTAATATTTCATATTTCATAATTTTTGATAAATAGAAAGATTATTACTAGAGTTATATAATCCAATAATATTTTCTTTATTGTAACAATAAGTGTAAACGCAGCCTAATGTAATAATCTATATGTTAATTTTCTGACCGAATCTTTAATATTGGATATGTAAATCTGTGTTCTTTCACGGCAGAAAAATGTTTATGATTTAGATTGACATAGATTTCGTTTAACAACAATGGGAAGATCGAATCTGTTCTTTTAAGTTTAATGTATTCAATAAGGTTCAAGTTGCAACGGGGAATGATTAGAGTTTAGTCCTTATTAACAGAGATGAATCGTTCCCCTTATACAATTTTATTTGGTTTTGCTGCAACGTGGAAATTAGTTCAACTTTGATATTGAGATTGTGAATATATACATTGATGAGTATTTAGTTTTGGAAATGTCGCAAGTCGCGCTGTGCAAATTACGTAATGCTTAACAAGTGAGCATCGATTGGAAAGGTATATAAGTAAATGCGGAGCTTAGTTTGCACGCATTCCATCAGCGTCGGCTCTACGATATAAACATCTAATGACACTTGGGAATAAATATACCTGTATTTCGCCAAGCACAATTTATACTTCGAAATTTATAATGTTATGGGACGACAGGTTAGGATCGGCCGAAATCCTTTGAGGTTAATGACGCCTGCCTATTGGACATGTATTTGTCACTGTTGACCCATATATTCTCATTCTTACGGATAAATGATAGAGTTTCAGATCTCCGAACTTTATTTTGGCCTTCTTCAAAATTTATTCAACGTAGACTTATTTGGGCAAGGAAGCAAAACTAGACATGTAATGCAATATGTCTCGTTTTTCAATGGAGATGTCATCATTGGCGTGTATCTTGATGCAAGATCTGCCTATTAACGTTTCTCGATCCCAAGTACTCAGTGGAGCCCGTAGATTCGATTCTGTTTAAATCCTGCCCGTATTAACTTCGATACTCGTGACACATTTTGGTCGCAATACTGTAGGAAGGGGCACGTACGAAAGTTTTTGTCTGCTACTGAATGGTAGGCCGTAAGCTTCGTCTACGGTTGCAAAAACGACAGGGTTCTCTTCCCTGGTACGGCTTCCTCCTAGCGACGCACATACACAAGTAACTATTCCCTACACATATACATATTTGGATTTTCCCCGTGGAGACATGCAGCAAATTAGAATTCTGGATTCATCGAATCGAATACTAACGAACAGGGGATTCTGTATTTATTTTAAATTTAAGGATATTCATGGACTGTAAATTGTAACTTGAGTGTAATGTAAGCTTTCGTATGTATTGGAAATAAACCATCTCCTGGATAAGAATGAATGAAAAGAAAGGTCAAAGTAACCTCCCAGAAGATGCCGTTGCCAATCTTAAAATTTGAGAATAGTCGTTCATTTATTTCATGATTCACCAACAACACCCTTAAGTTCTCAATGCTTTATTCACCAAGCCCGTACCTGAGAGGGGTCAGAGTATCCCATTTAGCCGCCTGAGTTTTAGCCGAGGTGAAATTAGAACATAAGGTATTTGGAAGATTGAGGCAGGCTAGGATTACCATAACTTGCAGCTCTCTGTGTGTGTGTTACTGAAAGGTTATCTATAGTGGAGAGTGAAATAACACACATTTATAGTTATATGAACATACATATATATATATGTTACGCAGATGAATTGCGTCTTACATTAAGCTAAGGTCAACCCTCATGCGTGAATAAGCGCGCGTAACGGCCATAGTAAGTCTCGCAGGTAGGTAAGACGAGCAGAGCCGCGCTCGCTGTGAAAGAGGTTGAGTTGACAGTAGCGTCGAGACGTTCGTCGCGTCCAGTTTAGCAGCTGCCGTGCGACCGATCAGTGGTTGTACGTTTTTCTTCGCCTGTGCCTCATTTGTCCACAGTATATTTGGATATACAACTTTACGTCCGACCGGAAGTCACGTCGTCCTTGGCAATTGGCACTGCCATTGCGATCCTGCAGTTGGCGATCACGTCGTCCATTGCATAGCGTCCGTGACAATTGGCACCCTAAACGTGGGGCTCGATTGAGAAAAAGATTGGTGAAGGCTCGATTGAGAAAAAGATTGGTGAAAGCTAGATTGAGACGGAAGGAAGATAAACATTTTAATTGAATCCAGAGATGCAGTCCTTTAAGGTAAAACACTCAACGTCCTTTGGATGTTCATCAGTTGTGTCAGAGGCGCAATTATATAACAAGGATCCACTAAAGCTAATGTCTTACGTCCGACCGGAAGTAAATCCAGAAGAAGGGAAGAAAAGGATGGCGTATCAGCGTAAGCTACATGAAATAAATTCAAGAAAATACGTCGAGTGGCAGAGAGAATTCGAAAAGACAGAACAAGATATGTACAGAGAAATACAAACAGAGAAACTAATTTCAGAAGTTGTGTCCGAGCAGATCCAACCTTTGGAGGATTCGCTGCGTGAACACGTGACAAAAGAAATTGCCGACTTGAAGAAATATCTGAAAGAAGAGATGTCTTTGCAGTTTTCCCTGTTGAGGAAATCGTTAACCGCAGAACTCTCTGGGACAAACGTAAAAGAAGTTGAGGAAATTGCTGGCACTAAAGACTTCAAGAATCCTATAGGAATTCAAGATGGTGGTCGAGATCCGTTGCTCTCTACGATGATGCAAGGCGCCGTGCATGTGCAGAGAGATGTAATGGATGTGGCGGTACAAACTGAAGAAGAAATCGAGATATGTAACCTTTGCGGTTGTCGCAAAGAATCCCGAATGGACTTAATTATAAAGACTATGAAAATGCAAGTGCCTGTAGAAGAAAAACCGGAATGTTCCCGAACAATATGTGAAGATGATGGTTTAAGTGAGATTAGTCTGGACGATGAAATGTTGGTGGATCTAACCATATCGCCAAGACTTTATGACGAACTTAGTGCCCTTGGTGAAGAGTCAGTTTGGAATGAAATGGAAGAAATCAGTGCGGTAGACTCGAAAGGAAATTTTCCTTTAGTGTGTGAAATCGATCAAGGTTCTAATCAGAATCTTAAGGAGAAGATTTCCGAGCAAATCGCTGGAAAACAACTGAAGTTTGAAGAACTTGTTAGCCGTATGGTTGCAGAACTTAAGTATGTGGGCAGCCGTAGCAAATTAAAGAAAAGGTTGATGAGACATGTTTGTGTCAATAAGGGCATTGTTTGCATGAAAGTTCCTTGAAATTTAAAGGGGATGTTATGACTAACACTCCAGGTGTTTGGTGTATATAATATGTTTGTAATACCCATATATATTTAATGGTTTTAGTGGATGTCTGTACCTGTAAATATTCCTTTGTATTAATATTGCGTATTATTTAGTATTTTTGTGAAAAAAAAGGGTAATTCGTATAGTGCATATTCTCCGTAAATCGTTCTTCTCCTTCATTTATATATATATGTATTTCGTCCAAGAAACGATTTTCAAAGTGGGGGCCATATGATATGAACCTCACGGCTCATATCCATGTGCCGTTAATTATTCTGGGTTATTTTATATTAGTTAGTTCTTATTATTTGATATTTAATATTTCATATTTCATAATTTTTGATAAATAGAAAGATTATTACTAGAGTTATATAATCCAATAATATTTTCTTTATTGTAACAATAAGTGTAAACGCAGCCTAATGTAATAATCTATATGTTAATTTTCTGACCGAATCTTTAATATTGGATATGTAAATCTGTGTTCTTTCACGGCAGAAAAATGTTTATGATTTAGATTGACATAGATTTCGTTTAACAACAATGGGAAGATCGAATCTGTTCTTTTAAGTTTAATGTATTCAATAAGGTTCAAGTTGCAACGGGGAATGATTAGAGTTTAGTCCTTATTAACAGAGATGAATCGTTCCCCTTATACAATTTTATTTGGTTTTGCTGCAACGTGGAAATTAGTTCAACTTTGATATTGAGATTGTGAATATATACATTGATGAGTATTTAGTTTTGGAAATGTCGCAAGTCGCGCTGTGCAAATTACGTAATGCTTAACAAGTGAGCATCGATTGGAAAGGTATATAAGTAAATGCGGAGCTTAGTTTGCACGCATTCCATCAGCGTCGGCTCTACGATATAAACATCTAATGACACTTGGGAATAAATATACCTGTATTTCGCCAAGCACAATTTATACTTCGAAATTTATAATGTTATGGGACGACAGGTTAGGATCGGCCGAAATCCTTTGAGGTTAATGACGCCTGCCTATTGGACATGTATTTGTCACTGTTGACCCATATATTCTCATTCTTACGGATAAATGATAGAGTTTCAGATCTCCGAACTTTATTTTGGCCTTCTTCAAAATTTATTCAACGTAGACTTATTTGGGCAAGGAAGCAAAACTAGACATGTAATGCAATATGTCTCGTTTTTCAATGGAGATGTCATCATTGGCGTGTATCTTGATGCAAGATCTGCCTATTAACGTTTCTCGATCCCAAGTACTCAGTGGAGCCCGTAGATTCGATTCTGTTTAAATCCTGCCCGTATTAACTTCGATACTCGTGACACATTTTGGTCGCAATACTGTAGGAAGGGGCACGTACGAAAGTTTTTGTCTGCTACTGAATGGTAGGCCGTAAGCTTCGTCTACGGTTGCAAAAACGACAGGGTTCTCTTCCCTGGTACGGCTTCCTCCTAGCGACGCACATACACAAGTAACTATTCCCTACACATATACATATTTGGATTTTCCCCGTGGAGACATGCAGCAAATTAGAATTCTGGATTCATCGAATCGAATACTAACGAACAGGGGATTCTGTATTTATTTTAAATTTAAGGATATTCATGGACTGTAAATTGTAACTTGAGTGTAATGTAAGCTTTCGTATGTATTGGAAATAAACCATCTCCTGGATAAGAATGAATGAAAAGAAAGGTCAAAGTAACCTCCCAGAAGATGCCGTTGCCAATCTTAAAATTTGAGAATAGTCGTTCATTTATTTCATGATTCACCAACAACACCCTTAAGTTCTCAATGCTTTATTCACCAAGCCCGTACCTGAGAGGGGTCAGAGTATCCCATTTAGCCGCCTGAGTTTTAGCCGAGGTGAAATTAGAACATAAGGTATTTGGAAGATTGAGGCAGGCTAGGATTACCATAACTTGCAGCTCTCTGTGTGTGTGTTACTGAAAGGTTATCTATAGTGGAGAGTGAAATAACACACATTTATAGTTATATGAACATACATATATATATATGTTACGCAGATGAATTGCGTCTTACATTAAGCTAAGGTCAACCCTCATGCGTGAATAAGCGCGCGTAACGGCCATAGTAAGTCTCGCAGGTAGGTAAGACGAGCAGAGCCGCGCTCGCTGTGAAAGAGGTTGAGTTGACAGTAGCGTCGAGACGTTCGTCGCGTCCAGTTTAGCAGCTGCCGTGCGACCGATCAGTGGTTGTACGTTTTTCTTCGCCTGTGCCTCATTTGTCTACAGTACATTTGTATATAAACTTACGTCCGACCGGAAGTCACGTCGTCCATTGCATTGTTGCGTCCGTGACAATTGTAACACCCTCTAGCGGACACTCCAAACACTAAATTAACAATAACTAGAATAACACCACACTACGCAGTGATGACAGATCAATGCTTCAATCAACTGATTTCAAGTTGTGCAGGAAAGATGCATGCATGCGAAACTCAAAATTGTCAACATCCGTAATAAGAATACAGTGATGCTAATTTTTTTTAGAGAGTGTGTATAATTTTAATTTCATCACTCCAGGCGTTAACTTCCTCTGCGCGCTTAGTAAATTTACTTAACACTAAACACACAAATCAATGAACACACTGAAGCACTGAACACATGGAGGGAGTTGGGGGAGTATAAATCTTGACGGTGACTAAAATCTAGTTGTATGTCATCTATCTCACTTTAGTTCCGCCGATCCTGTCTCTCTTCACTAAAGATATGACGTTTTGCCTCGGAGTGCATTCCTCGTAAATGTTATGCAGATAAAATGGTGGGAAAATATTAGAAAAACAGGCTGTTATCCTAAACACTACATCAGCTTCTATTCTGTTTCGATAAACAGGGTCGACTTCTGTTACTGGGTGATAATGATGTGCCAGCAGCGAATTTATGTAACAGTGGCGTATCTAGAAGGAGTTTTAGAGCGGCGTAATCTTATTTTTAATAAACTTTCCTTTCAAAACACGTCAAATATAGGAAAAGATTGCAGGATTTAGGAGTGGTATAAATAACTCAAAACTCCCTTATGCTCATATCCCTTTACTACATTTATGTGCACGCCACTAAAGGGATGGTGAAAGCAGCCCTCAAGTGGTAAGGGTTCCTTATTTGACGATAACAGGAGCGGAGTGTAAGAGATGACTTTCCTGCAAGCACCTAAATGTCAACCCCTCTTCCACGTATTACAGTCTGTACTCAGGGAAGGGATGTTGCCACTAAGCTATCTTAAGCTATATCGTAGGGATATTGACGGTTGAAATCAACATCCTTTTATCTTGGTTCGCGTCCAGTTTGGCTACCGTAATGTAGTTTTGATTTATTTCTCTTTAGTGCGTGTGCGGTATTTGGATGGTATGGTGAAATGCATTTTGCAAGTGGCAGTTTTTTGTTTTCGAAAAAGAGAAATTGCAGAATAATTTTTAATCAGATATCTACATCTTAATGCATGCAATTAGTAGAAGTGAAGTATCATGATAAGAAAACTGTTAATAATAATAATAATAATAATAATAATAATAATAATAATAATAATAATAATAATAAAAATAATATCGATACTCCCCAAAACAAGGAATAGTCAACTAGACCAAATGTTATCAATCCCGCTCTGCCTGGACGACAACCGGGGCTTTGGCTTCTATGTAGACTCACAGTCAGTCTGTCTGTTCCGCACTGCCCATGCGTATTTGTCATTGCCCTTGCATTAATTTCGTCCTAATCTTTGCGATTGATCAAAAGGGACAGAAGGGGGAAATAAAATAAATCAAATCAATCAGAAGAAGAGAGCAGCAAATGGTTGTGCCTTTCCCAAATTGAGTATTCCTACGGCAAGTCTCGCATATAATATGAAGGTTAGGATGAATAATGAAACAGTTTGTTGGAACAAACACAATTTCATGTCCAGGTTCTATCCAGGATGCGAAACTAGGACACCAAGTTTTTTGGCACGTCACGCTAACCATTCAGCCACAGAGCAAAACTGAAATACTTTGTAATTGGGCGAGTAATTCCCGACACGTAAAAATACAACTGGGAAGATAAAAAGAGTGTATTGCATTTTCGCATTCAAGTCTGGGCAGAGAATTCAACCATATTAGTTTCAATACCTAAACTTGATTTTGTGGTTTCAGGGTGAATAGTAAGTAACCCATACTTCCGGTCATTCTGTTTCTGTCGTCCAACTTAGAGATATGCGCATGTAACATAGTGTTAATACGCTGGGACATGTGAAAAATGTTAACGTTCGGATAAAAGTTAAAAAATAAATGCTAACTGCATTATGGTGGATTCATAGTGTTGTTTGTTAAATGACTGTCGCAATTACAAGTATGGAAATTTAAATATTTGTAGTTAAGCTCAACTAAAAACTCTTAGTAAAATGTTTTATATCTTCATACCAATGACTAATAATGTATTTAAACGCGTCGCTTCTCAACGTATGGAGCGCGACCCACTGCTGGGTCCCGAGAGGGCGTCTGGTGTGTCGCGAAGTCGGGCTCGAAAATGTATTTATTGTATCTCAAACACTTATTACATTTTAATTACTATGATACTTTGTTTAACAATTTAAATTCAACTCGTGTTGTACGTGGTTTAAGCTCTTCATGTCTATTATTTGCGCTCTACCATCGCTTTTTGCCGGCATCTCTCAATTTCATCATGCGTGTTTAGTTAGATTAGAGTAAATTAGTATTTTAAATCACATATTTACTTTTCTTGAAGGAAGTATACTCAATTTGATTACGCAAATGTAAAAGAGGGCTTCTTAAAATTCTCGATGTTAGGAAAAATACGATTATAAACTGGGTGCATACCCCTTCAAGTAATTCTGCTGAAGCATGCTTGTGGGTCCCGTGAAGTGTATTATCCTTCAAGGTTGGTCCCGAACTGCAAAATTTTGAGAACCACTTATTTAAAGGTAGTATAACTATATATTAGTATTTTCAGTTTGAGACATCACAGAGGGCGAAGGGGCGGTTTTTGAAGGACTGCTGAATTCGCCGCATTATTCCTGCAAGGGAAAGGGCGGGGATATCTTGTTGTTTCCATACATAAGAAGCACGGACTTGAAGTTTCCTATGGGATAAATGGAACATCACGTGCAACCCTCCCCTCCTACCGCCAATAAATCTTTGGCACGCTGCTACCACGGGTTATTACTCTAACTTTGCACTTTTAATCAGAGGAGACGCGTCTCTTTACACACTCACTCACCTAATAATTCATGAAAATCCACGTTCTTAGAATGTCATTCCCAATTGGTGACATTATAAATAGAAATGCGGAAATATAGCTCGCGTACTTTGAAACGGTGTTCATTAAAAATAACCCGGAAGCTTTCAAGTTGAACGGTGCTGAAACTTGGTTCACGTCAAAATTCACGTCTTGTCGAATTGTATTACTCGTCCCCATCTGTCGCCACATCGATGGCGACGCAAATGATCACGGTTAAGCTCTGGCAATTAGTAATATTTTATTACTATTATTACTACATAACTGTATGTTACTGCTAGGCCTACTACGTGAATTTTCCTTCCATGGACGTTACATTAAATCATTTTATGAACAAAATAAATTTAGAAACATTGGTAGGGAACATCCTTAGAGACGAGTGTAATTTATTTTCATTTTTTATGCAAATATTTACAGTTAAAAATTTGATAACAAGATATTATAGGCCTGGCAGCACCCCCTTCTCCTCGTGATCCAGTCTCGATCAACCTATCTGTGAACAAAGTGAACTATAAAGAAGAATGTTGTTCCGTAGTCATAGAGGATCACCGACCTCTACTCCGATGGAGGTACAGTCAAGGATTTACAAGGGCGGATACTTTCTTAATGTCACTCGGCCACCCAATTTATAATAACATTTTCAGACGTTTCGGGAGAAAGTATCCCATTTCCCAGTTAATACGCCCATGATTAAATTTACATTGCATATTCTATTTTACGCTTAATGGAGAGAGTTTCTTCGATCTATGTGTCCGATTTTGGTTATTTTACGTTTCTCTTCATAGTAGAATGATGAAGTAATGGCATAATAGTCGCACAAACACAATGAATCGTCTATGCCTAATCAGGGTTGAACCCGCATACCTCTGGTTCTGCAGGCTGTTAACCTCATCACTTAACCGTGGTAGGTTGCATGTGAAGTTTTGAAATGGTATCAACGTGGCTGGTTGGAACTATAGTGAAGGTACGTATGCCAATTGCTTATAATGATAGCTTTGATTAGATATATTTAATTCGCTTACTTTCAGTTAATCGCAAACATTATTTGGATCGAGTGTCTTGACCACGTACTGCAGGGTGCGTTGTAAATATAAAGTTAAGGAAATCGTTAACGTATATTTCCATTCTATCAGAAAATACACAGGAAATATAGGGAGAGAGAAGGGTGTGTATTTTGGGGACAAAATATCATTGGACATACCCATAAAAACCATACGAAGATACGATATATGGGTTTGAATGATCGTTTATAGATTGTACTTTTCTTGAACTTGCTTTCTGGGAGGCGAGAAGTTATGTTGTCCGAAGTACGCCGTGTTATTTTATATTCTGCCGTTGTCCTCGGTATCCTTAGCGATTTTCTTTCAATCCTGAAATTTTGTATTGCATGTGGCATAGTTACAAACATAGTGATAGACAACTTGCCTGCTGCTTCAGCTGCTGCTTAAAAGAAGAGAATGCAAGTAAAGTTATGCTATTGCAAGTTCAATTTGTGGAAGCAAACGTTATATTTTTCCTTCCTTCATTCCTACCCTTCGCCGACCCTTCTCCAGACTTCGAGGTGCCATAAACTGACACAGCTTGCAGAAGCATTCTTCCCAAACTTGTTTCCGTCCGACTCAAATGTTAGGGGGAATAAGGCATCGGATCGCATCGTTTCTCAACCTATGGGGCGAGACCCACAGCTGGGTCTCGAAGTCGAGCTTGAGAATTTACTTACTGTCTTACAAAACTATTACATTTAAAATACTAGTATATATTGTTTCAATATTTTAAATTAAACTCGTGTTGTCCGTAGTATAAGCTCTACATTTCTGTTATGCGCACCCTACCATTGCTTTTTGCCGGCATTCCTCATTTTCAGCCTTTTCAATTACATATGTATGGTACTTTTCTAAAATGAAATATGTGAAATCTGTTTAAGCAAGCGTAAAAGCTTAGTAAATTACTCAATGTTAGACAAAATACGTACTATTATAAACTGGGTGCACACCTCTGCAAGTAATTCTGCCGGATCCCATACTTGTGGGTCCCGTGAAGTGAAATATTCTTCAAGGTGGGCCCCGGACTGAAAAAAGGTTGAGAACTACCTGATTAGAGGCCCTTCAAAAGTTTGATTCACTGATTGATTGAGTTTATTTTACTTCGCTTTTCTGCTACTTTTGGCTAATGGCGAAGATATGAATGAGTGATGAAATTGAAGAAAGGACTTTCACAAATAACTCCAATTCCCAGGTCGGGAATAACAAGGTAACAGCATTACCAGTGCACCATCAATATAAACGGCTTGAAAACACATTGCCCCTTTGCTCCTTTCAATATGACTGTCAGTTAGAGCCAGCGCCAGGGTGCAGGTGCAGTCCTGGAGGTCTTTAAGAGGAAATTTAGAGAAAACCGAATGACATATAGTGCAGTCAGATGCCTTTATCATTTTTCTGAAAATTAATCCAAATGCTGTGCCTCCCCGATGGCGCAGTAGTAGCATCCTCGCCTTGTAATCAAGGGGTCCCGGGTTCGATACCCGGTGTGGCACATAGTGATTCGGATCCCACTTTAAACTGTAGGTCCAGTCCCGATTAGCCTTACTGTGCATAAAGTGGACTTGAAACACCAAATCAATCCAATTATCCAAATGCTGTTTATACGGCCTTACTAAAAACACCTCGCTATGTGTTGCCGAACAAAGTTCATTCATTGCTGAAGACATTATTAAAGTTCACAATAAAAATTATTTGGTTATGCCATACAGTGTTGTAACGAGGCTAGAAAATGCCATTTTACCTATCGTATATTAATTTTAAAATGTGACTTCTTGTCGTAGTTTGTGTTCAAGTTTGTCCACTTGCTTATGCCAAATCACAGGAATGTAAAAGCTTTAATAACATAAATTGGGGAGAAATTTTCTCACACAAAATAATTTGGAAGCATTAGGTGACTGTAACATCTAGAAACAATAGATTTCGTGATTATAACTTGCCTCATAATTGCAGGACAAACTACATCGTTGGAAATTGATATTGTTGAAATTACTGTCGAATTATCAGGAACGATTGATTGATTAATTTGCTTTATTTTACTTCTCTTCTTGTGCCACTTTTTGCTAATTTGCGAAGATGGGGATGAGTGATGATAGGATGAAATTGATGAATGGACACTCACAAATATCCATGCCCAGGCCGGGATTGAACCCGGGGCCCCTGGTGTCGTAGCGCGATGTGCTAACCACTCCGCCAATGGCGCCGACGTATCAAGAATGAAACAAGTTTTAAAATATAACATTTCGTATGTAAATATATCACCGAATGCATAGTCCGCGTATGCAAGGTTTGAGTGACGGAGCAACCAAAACATTAACAATTGCTTCATGTTTGTTAACCCGGCGTTGGTCTACTTGTTAGCGTTGCTCTAACATTGAAATTTATGTGCTTATATATCTGTTGCAAAATACGAGAGTCGTTTGTTAAACCATATCTTCAAAGGGAAATACTATCTTTGCTTCCCGGTTTTGGAACCCAAACGCCGCCACTGGGGTGGAGCAGTTCCTTTCGTCATTAAGAGCTGTGTCGTTATCCTCTAAACACATTGTCTATGCTAACGTGACGCTCACGTGTCGATCAAGCGTGGAATTGTTTTTTTTTTTTCATTTTGTTTTTTTTAATTGTATTGGTCTTCTTGTGCTTAAGTGATAGTTTTCTCATGATGGACAATACACATATATTGTAATGTCTCCCTTGCCATCCGTGCGCACGTCTATGAGAAGGATTGTTACTGCTGTGGTTTTCCATGCAAGTATGAATTAGAACGGTCTTCTTATCCTGAACAGGTTATGGACTTTTGAAAGATCCTAATTGATTACTTTGTAGTTCTGCCTCTTAAAAGATGAGTTCAATGATGCATGGATTCAACACACACAGAAACGCTCAGGTCGTTAGACCTGACTCAACTTTTTATTCATTTTAATTATTTTACTTCACTTTTCTGCCGCTTGTGACAAATCCCGACGATGAGGATGAAGTTGATGAATTGACACTCACATCCATGCCCAGTCCAGAATTCGGAACATTGGACGCCGGGCGACAAGTAAATCGAGTTCACAACCGTTAACTTCGTAGTAGCCATTGATCCCCGTTTATCTACTCGTCATTAAATGAACACTGACGTCATGGAAGCTGCTACCCTCGAGATATAAATAACCATCAAGATTTAAGTTTCGGTGGTGATAAATTGTAGACAGTTGTTGCTTCATTCTGCGTGCAACATTTTATCGTAACCTAACCTCTCGATTTTATTGCAGCGTGCTGTTTAACACGCTCTTCTTTTCAACAGTTCACTCATTAGAGTGCACGTCAAATATCCTTCATATGGCCTTGAACGGCTGAACAGCACCAGCGAATCACAGACGTGCGGCGTTGCCTAGTTCCGTGACAAGGCGTCTCGCTCAACCACGCTGTCTCTTTTCCGTGTGAGATTTCGACATGGCACCGCTGCAGCGTATATGCAGTTTCAATATGGACTTGGGACAAGACACAAACCACAAACTCAAATGGCAAATCTCGCAACAGATGTGTGGGGTAAGGTTTTCGAGGAGATTTACAAACGGTTGGTAAAAAATAAAGCCGCTCTCGATAAGATTGATTGTTCTGATACATACTTCTGGCACTCCTCAACTTCAGCGTAGGGCTAACATCAAAGGTTGATCAGAAGGAACCAGAAAAACTGTGTAAGTCACACCGAGACCTTTTTGACAACCAGAGATATATTTCAAATAATAAAATAATAATAATGATACTTTAATTATAACAATATTTTTATAATTTTGCCTAACTGATTTTTCAGGAGGGGAGGAGGTAAACTGATCTCCTTGGGATGTCGCTTTTTGGGGTCAAAATATTATGCTCACCCTACTACTAGGGCGCCAGAATATCTAGATACGGGTCTCTCATTCCATTGTAATTATCATGCTCTTACCATGAAAGAGTCTCACGCGTATTATCTGCGGTCCCGGGTTCGAACTTAGATGAGAGCTCCAAAATTTGGGTGATGACGAAACACTATTAATATAATTCAAAGACTTAATAAGGTCCTCCAGGCGGGGGAGAACCGGAAAATTTTGCACCTGTTCAAGCATCTCTGGCGTCCACCCAGCGTCGTATAAAGTGGGTACCTGGAGGAAACTCTGGGGTTTAAAGGCGGCAAGGGGCGTGGTGCTGGTCACATCACCCCCACCTTCGGCCGTGATAAAGACAGTGTGAGGCCCTAACACCACACCCCCTATACGCATTCATGGCGTGGTGCATTGCACAGGGGAGCACTTTCCCTTCACTTTTGTTTTAAATGGACGATCTGGCTCCTATTGAGGAAGTCAGATAACAGCGTCGATGGGACGAATGTATTCAACGAAGAACCCATTTGATAGGCTCTGGCCTTCAAAAGGCTGTTGGACTATAGAGTGTACCTCTCCATGGCTATGCAGAGCAGCTGCGATACATTGGGAAACTGAAAACCTCCATTAAGTGAAGTCAAATTAACATGTTTTTAATAGCCTCTACACCCGGTGCCAATCGAAGACCAGTTCTGCCTTTCCTAATCCATTGTTACTTGATTCCACACAAGCTTTATGTTGCTCATACTTAGAATTTGTTTGAAATTTGAGTTCGCTTTAGCCCACAACATGCGCAAGAACTGAGAAGAAGGGAAGATGTAGAATGTTGATTGCAATACTGAAACCTGAATCATTACAACACTAACTTGAAAACTTGGTCAAGGCCGTCCGCAGAAATGTACCCACGTTGGGCCAAAGTCACTTTCAGACATATGTACCTATTTGTTCGAATTTGTAGAGAAAGCAAGGCATATACTATAGAAAATAAACATTTCTATATTAGTATTATTAATATTACATAACATTTTTGTCGTTTGACGTTAAAATTACTTCACTTTTTGTTTTAATATTTACACAGTAATAAAACATAAATCATAATTGGATAGTTTCATATGGTCGGGTCGAGAATAGAATTTGACGTCATTTGTATCTCATCTTAGGAAATTTTTATTAATACGTAAGAAATATTTTTTTAAAGAAGGAGAAGTGTGCATGAGCGTCATAAAGCAATATGTATTTCGAGCAAAGCAAAACAAAATTCTAAAAGGGACATTGGGAGAGAAGTGAGCAAGGGAGCAGAATTTTCTTGAAACTGACAAAATCCATTTAAGTCGCCTGTTCTTTCTAAATAAGAATGAGATGGAAGTGACTATTAAGAACGGTTCGCAGTGCGTGTCGGAGTGAGCAAGAAATGTTTAGTAAATACATTTCTTCGAAAACTGAGTGCTAACTTTAAAGTAATAAGCATAACCTTGAGTTGCGGGACATAGAAACAAATGTTTAGAACCCAGATCGAGCAAATAAATTGTTACTAAATACATGGTAAAAACAGACAATTTGTTCCAAATTCAACAAAGTATATCTTGTCCCTACCCTCTATCCCCTGTCACGTCCCTGGTCTTGCATATATATATAAGTGTGAGTTTATTAGAAAGCGAATTCGTTGCCTGTGTGCTCACTGAAGGTCTGCTTGAGACGATTCCAGACAATTTGACACCAACGACCAGCTGGGTCGCTCGGAACTTGCTTTCGGCGCGAGCACGATTCGAATGGAAACAGACAACTCTGCTAGTGATTCTTGCAGTCTAATTCTCGAATGAATATTTCACCTGATCTCGTTGCCTTCACTAATTCTATTTAAAGCAGCCCAAAAATCAAAGAACAAAATAGCTATATTGGGAACCTTTCAACAACTCCCATGTTCGCAAAATAGTACATATTGTGGTTGGTTAAGTCCACTTTATGAACAGTTAGGCTAAATTGGACTGGACCTACAGTTTAAAGTGGTATCGAACCCTGGACCACTTGATTACAAGGCGACGACGCTACCACTGCGCCATCGGGAGGCCCAGTACATATTTTGCCAGAACATTTTAAATAGCAGGTATTATTTTTATTTTTGACTGTAAACACGGGAATCTAATAAAAATGTTCCTACATTTTTCATCACGTTTTAATGAAGTCAAAAACACAATGTTCAAACATTCTTGTAATACATTTCTAGATATCCAAGTTACAAGATGTTGTAATTTCTCAATGATAACATTGTTGCAACATTAATATATGTCTGTCATTGTAATCATCATTTCTCAGCTAGGGTGTAGTAAACGTTCATGCAACTTCCAACTCTTTAAAATTATGCACTTTTTGCGTGAGGCCCGCCATCATAAATTAGGAAGGAGGAAAAGAAACGGATGACACGCTCACTCAACAAGAGGCCTTGCATCAGTGGTGCTTTCAAATCTGGGCCGATTAACAATTACAAAAGTCGGAACGAGTTTACGCCATAGATTGAGCTGATGCACTCGTATCCGGACTGAGATTTTCTGTGTCTTCTACAGATGACTGCAGGCATAGCAGCTTCGTCGACGGTAAATATTTTCCAAATAACTGCCCTAAATCAAGAAATGTTCCAAAATAGTGGGATATTAAGTGAGATATAATATGTGGCTCCTTACAACTACATCCATACAACGCTGTAATGCACTTTACTTTACCCTTACATGTTTCCCATTCATATTATTTATTAGTATTTTTTCCGTTAAGAACTCTACACCTTTCCAACGACATTAAAATCTAAAATCTTAAAATACCACCATAAAATAGAGATTGTTCATTTTATACTCGTAGGCTTGTTGCACTACGTCTTTGTGTATTAGTAGCGAAATGTTGTGTGCTGCCATTGGTTGAAAATGTTCCGTGTGTACGTCGATCCAAACTGTCTCTTTCAAGGTTAGTTGGTAAAACTACACACAGTAATAAAACTAGACCCAATGATCGCAATAATTGAGACAGTTAGCTTCTTGTGCTTTTGTAGTCGAGTCAGTTCGTTCTGCCAAGACGAAGTAAGTAGTTAATTGAAAGCATTTCTTGTGACTAAGAAATGTCTCCTTATGTTGCTAATATCGGACTCTAATGATAACAGTTCAGGCTAATGGTGTGTTCGTCTCTACCTCACTTTGGTGAAGCCACTTGTTTTATTGCGACATGTTATGAGAGTTTTTTAGTCGACATTCCAAAAAAATGTAACGCAGCATCAGATTAGGGTTGTGCCGTCACGGACACTTCTGGGTGGTAATGATCCCGTTGAAAGTCAATAGTGTTGCTACAACACAGAAGTGTCCGTGACTGTACGATATGAATATTTACCAATAATATACTTCTCCCAACTCGGCCCCGAGAACGTTGGTTCTTTTCTCTTTCTTAATCGTGGTTGCGTCTTGCAAGGGTGAAGTGTTTGTGATATGGAGGTAGCAAGGTGGTAAAAAGTGTTATTTTTTATCCTGCGTTTGAGACTGGGTAACAACATGAAGACGTACGATATTTAAACTTCTTGACTGTATGCTTGCTTTTGGTGCAGGTGGAACTCGTTTGTTTGAGTTGGTGTTTTAAGTCCGCTATATGTACAGTAAGGCTAATCGGGACTGGACCTACAGTTTAAAGTGGAATCAAAAACAACGAAGTGCCTCCACCAGGTATCGAACCTGGGACCCCTTGATTACAAGGCGACGAAGCAACCACTACGTCATTTTTTTTAAAAGATTACCCCTAACCGGAAGTATCCCCCTTTTTCATTATATTCTCAAGATTTTCATTTCTCGGTTATTCTCAATTTTCAGTTTTTCTCATTTGGACAAACACAAATACCCATGCCTTACCCGGGACTCGAACCCGGAACCCCTGGCGTCGTAGCGCGCCGTGCTAACCAGTCCGCCACGGAGGTCGACATGGCCATCGGGGAGGCCTTAGGTGGAACTCGTACCCCTCCTACTTGACTGCGAGAAGAACTACCGAAGTAAGAAAGGACCGGGCGTCCGGTAAAAAAGGCGCGAAAACGAAATGCTTGTGGTCTAGGTGATAGGACGCAAAGAAGCACCAGCAGACTTCATGGGTGACGTGGAAGTAGAGGTCAGGTGATCAACAGTTACTGTGATTGGTTGGTTGCAAGGAATGAGATTTATAAAACGTTTTATTGTTCGCTCCATTCGCGAAACAAATATTTCTGTACGCTTCACATCAAGTTTATACGTCAATCATTCATTACGAGTATTACAATTATGCCCTATTTCAGGAGATCCCAAACTTTGTAGTTTCAAAATTTTTCCGCGGCGCCCAAGTCAGAATGTAGGCATAGGCCTATCTAAAACTTGCAACGCTAAGTTAGTGTTGTTAGGTTGCTTGCCTTAAGTTAAAAAATAAGCACATATTTCAAATTCAGAAACATTGTTTACGTAAAAAGGACTAAATAAGCAAATGTATGAAACAATCATATCTAAAACCATCTGTAGACTAACAAGTAAGTGGCATTTCAGTGAAAATATCGCACCCCGGGGCGCCAAGGAGCACACTTTGTGAACCACTACCCTATTCAATTTTGAATTAGTTTGTGAACAAAGGTTTAATTAAAATGTCGATTAAGACTCACACCATTATATACTTGGATAGTTTTACTGTACTGGACTTCTGGTAAATTAACACTTACTTCATTTTACAATGAAATTAAATAATTTACTTTTCCTTTGCTCGTTTTGTTCAAATGTACAGTCTACATGGAACAGCCATCTGAAGGGCCACCCTCCTCCCCCAATCTAATAACTCCAACAGAAATAAAATTTTTGTCGACTATAGTCTCCAAATTCTGTTCTCAACCAGAGAGATAAAATCAAACAATTCTATTGCGAGTGACGCTTCACAACGATGAGGAAAGTGAGATCCTAGTCCCAGCGAATAATTCGTTAGGGCCGCTTCAGTAGATTATAGTGCACGCTGAGTGTGCACAGAAAATAGAGTTTCAAATATAATGAGTGGCTTCGAAAATGATCTGCGGAGACTGTATTTGTATAAGCATTATCTTCCTTCCCTGAGGAGAATTGAACAAAACAATGGCTTGGTGTAGCTTTCAGAGGCGAGCGGCACGTGACACGCTTAACTTGCAAACCAGAATTCAGAAAGCGACAGGACAAGCTGCATGTGTCGCTCTGATTAGGCAGTTTTCTCAATACCGTGCTCTTGTTAGTTCATACGCGGTGAAAGTTTGAGTTTAAACTAACTGTGCTACTGTCGCTTGCCGCTTGCAGCTTCTGTGTGAATTCTCCGTGTCGCTTGTCGCCTGTCACTTGTCTTCTGTCGTTTGCAGCTTTTTTGCTTTGTAAGGGAGATTTCACACGAAAACGACAACCAACACGTGTCCATTGGAAGCGAACCAGCAGTAATGAATTGAACTTTTCGAACAGAAGCGACACGACAAGATGCAGGTGTGGCTTGTAGCTTGCGTGTCGCTCTGATTGGCCAGTTTTGTTAATACTGTGCATCATGTCGCTTCGTACTTTTGTTCGCGCATGCGCGGTGAATGTTTTGCCTTATATTAAATGGTACAATGTCACTTGTCGCTTTGGTATAAAATATCCATGTCGCTAGTCGCCTGCCGTTTAAGCAGATTCCAGACCGAAGCGTAACGCGACAAGCGACAAGCCTCGGTAATCAATGCTACGTTTCGAACTGATACAGCACGGTAAGCTGCAAATATTGCATGTCGCTTGGTTGTGTTACTCAAACTTGCTATTTTATCAATGTCGTGCATCGTGACGCCTCCACTTGTTGTCGTGCACGGGCGGTGAATGTTTTAGTCTACAAGACAAAAGAGACCCGTGTCTCTTGTCGATGTGGAAGCACACTGTCTGTTGTCGCCTCCGTCAGAATTCTTCCCCTGACTTCTTCAAGGAGACTTCAGATCGAAGCGACAAGTGGCAGGCGACAACCGACAGTCAACACTGGCATGGACGTCAGCAGGTTTTTTCCAGGGAGGGGCAAGGAAGGTATTTTTTCCAGGGGGGCAAATAAGCCACAATTTCCCCAATGTTAACTCAAAAAACATTGCTTACATTTGAATTTATCATGTTTCATTTTTCAGGGGGGCACGGCCCCCTTGCCCCCCTTCCGAACGCCCATGAACACTGGAGACTTCAATCTAAAGCAAGAAATTCACCGCTCATCCGCGAGAAACCTAATGGATCGACCCGCAAGCGACATGTGCAGCTTGCTCTGTTGTATCAATGCGAAAGGTCGAATACGTATCTCTTGCCTATTGCGTTTCGCTTGGTAGTGTGCCAATAAAGAGCTTCGTTTCACACAGTTGCGGCATGATATACCGCACAGCCTGCTTTGATTTCTGAAATCTTCAAACAACACATAAAAGTAAGAAAAGTAAAAATTAAGATTCAGCGATTAGGGTAAATGTGATTATTTGCTCAATTGCACAGTGGGGCAAAAATCCCTTTTTTCGTGAGGAAAACTGCATGAATGAAAATTTTCAAAAACCACGGTGGTATTCGTAATCACATGCATGGTCCCGACATTTTAAAATGAATTTGATTATGCTAATTTATCAAATTGTAGTGGTTCCAACAACATATGTACACTCACTCGGGCCTTATAAGACCACGTTTACACGTATGTGTGTGTGTGTGTGTGTTGAGTAAAAAATGATCATATCAACATTTGGTTGTAGGAATTTTTCTCTTGTTGATATGGTTTCCCTTGCGTCTTATTCACAATAGAATTAAGAGCGAGTGAATGTTCCATTTCATGTAGACAGAAGATTGTAGCAGCAAATATGCTCTTCAAAGTGAATCATATTGTGAGCATCCTTTCAACAATGTACTAAAAAATATGATACACTTACATGAAACAGGAAAAATAACAAATAGAAAAGCTGCCATGTGGATACAATTGGTAATTCGTTTAGTCAGGAATGCCAGGATGTTATACAGATGCGTTCACGACCTGCTTTTTCATTAGAATTTCCTCAACATTTGCTGGATAATATTCATTTCCCTTGTTATTCGTTCATATCGGAATATTTTACTCAATCGCAAAGCTTTTATTTAATATACACAGATGGACCGAAAATTGAGTCAGGAGTTGGATGTGCAGTGTACGATCCAAAATATAAAACAGACCTATTATGACAAATATTGTCATAAGGGTTAGCCTATCAGTTTTGATGTGTTTACCTGCATGCGGAAAACATAAGATAAGAATTGAAGACTACAATTGGTAAACGCTATAAGTGCCACAAGAATTCAAACACAGTTTTCCACGTTAAACTGTGAAATGTGCCATGCTTGATAATGTGGTAAACGTGAAAAGTGGCTGGTAGCCCTCTAAGTAGTTCAAAGGGCGTGTAAAAAGGCACTAGTATGAACAGGCTGATGTGCGGAACGATGCGATTTCCCAACAATTTCGCTTTTGGTACTTACAACGTTTACCACTTTTAGTCCTCAATTTCTTGTCCTGCACTCATATGCACCTATGCAGAAAGTATTGATGATTGTTGGAGCTGCAATGCTCATCGTAGTCATTTCCGCATCTGATATTACGTGTAAAATACGCTAGATGGCTTTTATACAAGTAAAACCGAAAATACAAAAGCTGTCTCTTATTTGGTAGATTGTTAAAATGTCAAAATTAAATTCAGGGTTAATTATCTATTACGATCTTAAGTTGAACAAACCTTAAGTTCCTTAACTTTGATGCGGGGGTACGCAACGTGACATTTCGGATACAAATTGATTTGATCAGGTTCCGCAATCTGCACATAAATAATGGTGCAAAATTGTATACAACATATTACACCTTTATGTTTTTACAAAAAAAAATAGTTGTTAAGGGATACTAGGGTTCAAGATATACAATGAGATCCTTGACACACTCACAAATGTAAATTTTTAGGCAAGTGTATTCGGTGGTCTGCCAGATAGGCAGCGGACAATTGTGGAGTACAAAGGACTGAAGGAAACAACGCGGTTCCCGGAAGATTGATGGATGAGAAGCGAAATATGAGATCAATGCACGGAGGGAGAAAAGCTTTGGTTTCGGCGGTTTTGTGAATTATGATGGTTCATATTGGATTGTCCTACATATGGGAAGCTATCGTGAATAGTTTAACGCAAGCGGTAGACTTGGTTCACCAGCTGTTTGACCGGTAATACGTTGCAGGAGGTATGAAAGTGACAGTCCCTGAACTCCCCATCTCGCCTTGGAAGTAAGCTGTATTTTTCCTCAAGTGTCGCATAGGCTCATGTCCATACACTCGTTAGGTAGATCTACCTTTCTTCTCAAAAATAAATACGTAAAGCATGCTCGCGTGTGTACCGTGTGTTGCGCGGGATACCGGGAAACGCTCGTTTTGATCAACATGGTTTAAACGAAATAGCGGGAGACGCCATTGCAGAGAAAATCTGATTTGGTATATAAGAATGATTTGAAATCAATCTAAAATACTCTGTAGGATTGACAGATAACGTATATGTTAATGAACATTATTCATTTACCAGTTCTAAAACGTGGAATAGTGCATTTCTGTGTTCATTCTTAAGTCAAGGTCACATGCCCATATATGGTATGTTCATACCTGGTAGGAACAATACGTGTTGACGTGTTTCTCTGGTGTCGCAAAGTTACCCTCAAACGAAACTGAGTTTTGCTGATTTCATTGAGTTGCAAAATCATCTCGTCATATTAGAAGCTTATTGTTTTTTTTCAACCTGTCTAGTGTTATATTATGGTGAAAATGTATGTGGTTAAAGTTTACTATTGTTTTGGAAACAAGGAATATTGCATAGGTTGAAACAGGGATGTTCTTACCAAATATTCCTACTGGTGTAAATAAATAAGTTGGTACTTTTAAAGCTCAAAACCTGCTGTCCCTTGCATGGACAGATAGATGTTGTTTATTTTTCTTTTAGTATTACAAATGCGTCTACTTTGCATAATGTAGGCCGAATTGTACCTTGTTTATTAGAATAAATGTAATCCTTAATATTTCAGAGTACCATTTGTCCTATAAATATACACCAAGGCTGCACGTTATATTGTTGCATGCATCTATGTATTAATTACTGTACTTTCCTTTCAGGACGGGGAACTTGTGTGTGCTCTGGTCATGCAACATAACAAGGGATTGTTTAGAAACAAGGTTGTCAGGCAACTTGAGGATAAAGGGATATTGTGAAATATCCTTAATCCACTTTTGCTCATTCATTCAGTCAATACTTTGAATCATAATTATGTTCATATCTGAAATATACACATCATTATGATTGGATTTGCCAATGAATGTGCATACATGCAGGACATATTCCAAATTTAGAATGAGTTGCAAATCAGAAGTATTGTGACATATATAAATATATACGAGGACGGTTCAATATGTGTGCAACAGTACCACAGAAGTCACAGCTCAGGTCATTAGGATGGTCATTTACATACTAATAGGGAGATAAATGGGTAATTAGCTCATATAACTTCATTCTTTAAAAGTGAATTGAATTCATTCCCTTTTTCTATTATTTTCATTCCTCTTAGTACATACGATAATGCCCATCTTAGTAAATTCCTCTTCTGTAACCCTCCAATCCGAGCTTTCATCGCTACGAGGGGATCACGCGAAAGGCCTTTGGGGAAAGTGAAATTTTATGAAGTTGTTAAATTGGAAATTGTGTCTAAGTGCCGGGACTTTCGTTACGTCATTGTGTGATTCTTTTCCTCACCTCTGAAGTACCGTGATACTATTATTTCGGCTTCCACAACTGTTCAATATTTACAGCAGAATCTTACGTAATTTACCAACCTTTAATATACGTCCAAAAATTAAATTTCCAAAAGTTCTTAATACTAACTGATACGCACATTTTATTACATACGCTTAAATCCTCTTACAATAGTCTTTACAAATTATCCCCTTATATCATAAATTGTATACAATTAGTCCAAACAATACAAAAATCTGGAAAAACCATTGCGTTTACTTGGGTTGAAGCACATAATAATATTACAGGCAATTCTCATGTAGATGAAAGTGCAAAGAAAGCAGTGTGTCTTCCAAATATTACAAACTTCTCATTATACTAAATTGATCAACTCCCTACAATAAAGAAGAAAATTCTGAATGAATTGTTTGATTGTTGTCGAAATGAACTGACAATAGTTGGAGAATCATACAGGCCATTTGCTGAATTCAAAACACACAAACCATGGTTTCATCATGTAAGTGCTACATGAAATGTAATTGTATTAATTAATTGACTGAGAACGGGCCATTTGTATACTAGGGAACATTTACCCAGAATTGGAGTAACGAACAATAAGAAATGAAGAGCACACGGAAAGAACGGGTTAAGTCCATTTTATCAATATTTCAGGAGAGCATTGTTTAACTTCAAAACTCTATAACTTCTATATTTATGTATGTAAAAAGTTGAAAGTTGTACACCATATGGAATTCTTATTTGTATACAAACATTACACGGAAAATTAAAAAATATTATAGAATTCAATCTTAAATACATTTATCTGTCTGTCCTCAAATTTTCTCAATATAACTGTCACGAATGTCGTTGCAAATCCGGAAATAGTGAGCTAATGCCTGAACGTAGCAGGCATTTTACTACTTATTGGTCAGAAAAAACTAAATTATTTCATTCTTATTTCTTATTTTCATTGTTTTATTGTTATGTCATGAAATCTACAATATACAGGTTGAACATGAATAGTGTTACAAAACTTGCAAACATTAACTTGTCATGTAAAGATACAATAGCATGTATGAAAACTGCAAAATTTTTTGATGAAAAGGAATATGTGTATAGTATTCCTGGGCCTCTGCGTCACAGAACACATTTAGTTCTTGCATGATACTTTACCTTGAAGATAGATATCAGTCCCTCATAACAGGATGATGGAAGCAGAAACTCTCTTTCAGCGAGCTTTGATTCCTCTTACTGACGCTTAACAGTTACTACTGATGATGTCTATTCTCAGTTGTAAGTTTCTCGGTTACTGATGTATCGTGGATGATGGCGTTCCACCTTCATCTCCTTCATAACACGACATGGAAATGAACATTTTGGTTTGTGAATTGATTGCAAGAAATTTGTCCAATCTCGTATGAAGGGAGCATCAACCTCCACCACATCGAAAAGAGTAGTTATTGCTCTGGCATCTTCTATAATTTTCATCCAATCCCTGGGAACTTCGGCTCTCAACTTGCTTCAGATATGACCCATGTTTTTGTCACTTTCCAGATAGGAATGTCCTTAAAGAGCGAATGTCACGTGAACAGAATCAAAACGCTTCAATTGGTGAACAAGATAGTGAATATATATATATATATATATATATATATATATATATATATATATATATATATATATATGTGTGTGTGTGTGTGTGTGTGTGTATATATATGTGTATATGTGTGTATATGTGTATATATGTGTGTATATATATATATATATAATATATATATATAGTTATTCCTTGTTATTCCTGTGGTGTGTAGTTTGCTGCTGCAGACATGAACCTTCGGGTTTGAGAAGGCTAACCTAAGTGCAAAGAAAGCCGTGTGTCTTCCAAATATTACAAACTTCTCATTATACTATTCACTGACAAACGATAACACAAGTCCTGTACATGCACACGTGTACAGGACTTTTCTGTTATTTGCGTGTTGTGAACGGACTTTGCCCATTCTCATATTGCATACTATATTTCCTACGGCAATAGCTCTGTCACTTGACTCATTTTTATGAATTGAATTGATGCATCTGCAAGAGTGTCTAAGGAACTATAGAACTGCATCAATAACTCATTTTCGCTAAAAATGGACGTAACCCGTTATTTCCGTGTAGCTACTCCTCAAATGTGAATCTGGCTGGGAGAGTGCAGATGCGCAACATACATGGTGTATACAAAAATGTGTCAGAAACTTTAGGGATTTATTCGTGACATCAAAACAAACAAATGGTTCATATGAATCTGGGTCCGCAAATCCTTCGTTAGGGAGGTATGAAAGGAATTCCCTGTAGTGACTCCTGGTTGTGTAATGTACCTCAAATGTGCATTTGTACTCACTTTCTTGTGTACAGTTGGGCATGGCATTTGTTTTTGTTTGTTGTCTGATTGGCGTTTGTTCGGTTTTACAGTAACTTCCATCACAACACATCACAACGATGTATTCAGTGTCTGAAATGACGGATATGCACTACATGTACGGGCTAGCAGATGGGAATGCTGACGCAGCACGTCAACGTTATGCTGAACGTTACCTGGGAGGCAGTTACCTTATGCACGAACGTTTGTACGACTACAAACGCTTGCAAGAGACAGGCACATTTGAGAAGAGAGTTGCAGATGGTTGGAGACCACGCGATATACGAACACCTGAGCTTGAAGAACGGTTTCTTCGGACTGTGGATAAAACTCCATCAACCAGTACAAGGACAATTGCGAGAAGGGAAGGCGTTAATCACATGACGATCTGGAACATTCTGCATGAAAATTTTCTGTACCCGTATCACCTTCAACGGGTGCAAGGATTTAATGAGGCAGACTTTCAGCCACGAATAAATTTCTGTCAACGCACGTTAGGGCAGTATGCGTTGTTTCTGCAGTTCTTAGCATGTACTTTATTCACTGATGAGGCTGGCTTTTCACGTGATGGGATCTTCAATTATCATAACAATCACATCTGGGCTTATAAAAACCCTCATGTAGTGCGACAAGACAAACATCAACAGAGGTTCAGCCTCAACGTGTGCGGTGGAATCATTTTATGATCATCTCATTGGCCTCTACTTCTTTCCGAAACGCCTGACTGGACAAACGTATCTACAGTTTCTCAGACATGAGTTGCTGCATTTACTTGATGATTTACCTCTAGACGTCATCCAACGAATGTGGTTTAAGCACGATATTGCTCCACCGCATTTTACACGGATAGTTCGCCAGTTTCTTGATAACCAGTTTCCGAACAGATGGATTGGTGGCGGGAAATCCATTGCATGGCCTCCAAGATAGCCAGATTTAAACCCAATGGATTTTTTTTCCTTTTGGGACATTTAAAATCCTTGGTGTATTCAACTCCCGTACCCAATGTCGATGTTCTGAGGGAACGTATCCAACATGGATTTGACCAAATAAGGAACACACCAGGAGTTTTCCGCAACGTACGGCAAAGTATGGACCGCAGGCTCAGGGGATGCATGGAAGGAGGAGGTGGTCACTTCGAGCAATTTTTGTAAATGGCAATGTGTTTGGTAAATGTATCATTTTTGTTCTATGAATATTAAATCCCTTCATACATGTAAATGTGTCTGGTCAATGTCTCATTTTTGTGACATGAATATTATTTCCTTTCATACGTCCCTAACGAAGGGTTTTTGGACCCATGTTCATATGAACTTTTTGTTATGTTTTGATGTCAAGAATAAATCCCTAAAGTTTCTGACACATGTTTTTATACACCCTGTATAATACTGGAATGCTCAAAACATAATAGAAGGATAAATATTTTGTTTATAACTTCTTCATCTAAAGGTTCAGTTTCGAACAAATTTATTAATCAAGATTTGAGGATTGGTTATAGTTTGTTATTACTTTTAAGAAAGTGTAACATACAATTGTAAAAGGCAAAGTTTTTTTATTTTTACTTTATTTTAAATTTAATATCTGTAAAATAGGGGGGAAAACTGATAATTTTAATGTAAAACAATTATGTACATTTTGTATGTGTATTATAGTGGACAAAAAACGGCATGAAAGCTGTTAGGTTCAAAATAAAGAAATGAATGAATGAAAACGAGTGATTTTCAAAAAAAAAATGTTATTATAGTAATCCAAATTATTGCAAAGTAGCAGAAATGGAAAAACATAATCTACAGATGTACAGGCCATTCGGTTTACCTTGAGCTCTGACCTTCAGCTGCGCAGAAGCCTGCCGTCGATCCGAGAGTTCCACTGAGAGCAGAGTTGCTAACCACCTTAACTATTACATATATCCATAATCTGAATTCAGAGCTTATTTCTAGGGGTGTCCGGTACTTGCATTTGGTTTATTTTCTTAAAGTGACCCTTTGAGAAGGTGATTCAAGGAAAATAATGACAGAGGAGTATTTTTGTTAATGAAACCCCCATTGATTAAAACCCTCAGCGAAAGAGGCATTCTCCCTCCCTCTCTTCCCCTCCAGGCACGGAGGGGGCAGATCCTGTTATCACTAGTGAGGTGATTGTCGACCTGTGTTGCAGGGTATTTTTATTCAACGGAAGCTGGGGTGAAAACTGGAAAAATATTGGAGAATGCAAAGTGATTCACAGTCAGAGAAGAGATGATTATTTAACGTTCATAAGTTTATGAAGAAAGAAGCTGACAGTGCTTTTGCGTTGAATGTTAAACAAGTTGCAAAAGCATTTTTCGGCTGCTACTGACGTGTCATTATGTACTTCGAAATGCATCTAAAACGAAAATGATCGCAACAAAGTAACTGGGTAGAGATTAGTAGAGACTAGCAAACCACGCAGAAGAAAGAAATTGAAACTGATGTGAACGAATTTGACAAGTGTGTTACTCGTAGAACAATTGACGAATTTCATGATCATGAAGGACAGAGTCCTACTTTATATTCGGAAGTATATATATATTTCTTTTATTTTTAATGTCTAGTAGAATTGTAACTTACGCGAATTGCAACACTGCTCCCATGAGTCACGTGACGTCTTCTGCAGACAACAAACCTTTCCCTCCTTGCGCATGCCAGAGCTCAGGCTAAACCGAATGCGCTGTACTTGACACCAAGAGGGCGGACAGATTGTTGCAATCTTGGAGGCACGTGAGAAAAGTATTTTCATTTCATTTTCACATCAGGTGTCGTTTTTAATACCAACTCCTACTCCCCTTCCTTTAAATCATGGAAATTTAATTCGTCTCGTTGAGAAAAGTAGCAAAAGAAGGAGCTGAAACAGCCGAGATGGATACATATGCAGTTGCATTCTGTGCATCGGATAAGGTGCCATATGACTCATACTTGTTCACAAAAGTGACAAATGAACATTCAAAGACGTTTCAAAGACAACGGAGATGTTGAAAACGAACTGAATGCCTAATTTCGAGACAAATGCGAATCTTTAATTTTCGTGCTCTAGATATGCTTCAGATTAGATTGGAAAACGCAATTTGAAAGTGAGAGATGTCATATTTAATAAAAACATTCATCAAAATTAAGGTTGAGATGATGAATGAAAAAAATATGACTGTAATTTATTTAACGATACTTCACGGCTTTTTCATCTTTCACGGACTTTGTAAGAAATGCCGTCCGACTCTCTCGCGAAGCCTAATTATCCTGGAAATGCATATTTCGAAGTTTCATTTTAATTTTGTACTATTCTTGTGCTAATATATGAATTTTGTGAGAATGTAACATGTACTTTAAGCTCTTAATATAAAAGGCCGAATATAGTCAGGTTTTTAATTTTAACAAAAAATTTAAATCTCGAGTATAGTCTGCGTTATTGTATGTTTACTAGCAAGTATTTTAGTTGCCCGAGTGTACTCGCTTGTTCTTGTTTCTTGTGATTCTCGCTAGATGTCGCCACAATCACTTTAATTTTTCATTTAGTTCTTGTTATTTCCGCTAGATATCACAGTAATTGCTTTCGTTTTCCATTTGCGTTCTTACTGTTGCCAGTAGCGATTCTAAGTCAAACAGTTCCAGCAGTTACCACTTTTCTATTTCGTGTTTCTTGAAAATGGTGAATGACGAATATTTTGATGGTGCATTTAGCGATTCTGAAAGTGTTGATTACAGTTCAGAAATAGAAAGTCACTAGTCAGATTCATTTAATGGTGATGTTGCAAGTGCCAGAGAGTGGTGTGAAATTGATACGTCTGGACAACTTCAACCTGTAGCACCCTGTTTTCGTTTCACAAATAATCCTGCAATTAATTTCGAGCAATGTACAGTAGTGCAAGTGGGGGAGTTCTGCAACATCAAGTGGTGAGCTGAAGTGGTGAGCAGTGTTGCCAACTCCTCACTCGAAAAAATCACCAAGGTTTTTGTTTTTGGGTCTAACCTAACCTAAAGCAAAGAGCTGGCAACCTTGCTTGAGGTATTTTCTCGCAGTGTTGCCAACTCCTCACTCGAAAAAATCACCAAGGTTTTTTTTTTCTTGGTCTAACGTAACCTAAAGCAAGGAGCTGGCAACCTTGCTTGAGGCTTGCCTTACAGTGCATAAAGCAAGGTTGCCAACCCACTGGTATTTTTGCCATAGCCTTTTACAAGAAAAAAAAAGAGAGAGGGAAGAGTTAAACAACCGACAGCTTACCCACAGTTTTTTTTGCTCTAACCTAACCTAAAGCAAGGAGCTGGCAACTTTGCTTGTGCAATCAACCCGGTTGACCGCCCTCAAGTGGAGATCAGTGTTGCCAACTCCTCACTCGAAAAAAAATCACCAAGGTTTTTTTTGCTCTAACCTAACCTAAAGCAAGGAGCTGACAATTTTGCTTGTGCAATCAACCCGGTTGATCGCCCTCAAGTAAAAATCAGCGTTGCCAACTTCTTACTCGAAAAAAAAAATCACCATGGTTTTTTTTTTTGGTCTAACCTAGCCTAAAGCAAGGAGCTGACAACTTTGCTTGAGGCTTGCCTTACAGCGCATAAAGCAATTTTTGCCAACCTACACACACTAAACAAGGAGAGCCGACAACAAATATGTACTGCCGTAAAAGAGAGAGAGATGGGTGGATGGTAATATAGTATGTGTGTGCGTGTGTGCGTATAATATGTAGCATTATTAACTAGAGTGTGTTGGCAATTTACTTCCAACTAAAAAAATAGAGATGTCGACGTTGGTGTAAGATGAAAGAGAGAGGGAGAGAGATTTATGGCTGGCAAGAGTAATGAGCGAATGCGCCATATCGTAATTTTCCAACTCCGTATATCGCGATCTTTGTAAACCTCTCTCGGGGGGAATATTGTAACACAAACAAACAAACAAAATAATAATTGTTGTTTTTAGGAGGCCTGGCCCCTATAACCTCGCCAGGGTGCGTGGTGCCCAACCAAAAATGTAAAAGTTTTCTAACGGCTGCGGTTATAGATTACCGCACCTCTGTAGAGTTTCACGTGTTTTTTTTTTTCCCCCAAACTTCCATGAAACCCTACAGAGGACCTCCGTAATGCATGCAACGTGTACTAACGACTCTAGTGTTATTTGATGTTGTGATATTTTTTGATATAGAGTTTTATTGTGAGATATAGATAAAAAATGATTATGTTTATTATAATATTTTCTTGATGAAGATGGAGAATATGTGTGTGTTACAAATAAAATTGCATGCTTTTTTCTAGTGTGTGTGTATGTGTTTTTGATGTTTCGACAGCATCTGAAACGATAAAAAAATTTATTGTTAATTTTCACGTGTAAAAAACAACAACAATTTTTTTTTGTGCAAATTTTCTGATTGTCTCGTGCTATAGTGCAAAAAAGATATTGTAGCTGATAGCTAATGAAATTAACATTTGTAACTGATCTGAACTAGTGAAATTCGTATTGTGCCATTGCAACTGATTGTGCTAGTGCAGAAAATTTCTTATTTTGCAAGAAAATAGATGTTAAAAAACTTGTTAAAACTGCTCTGTGACCCTCTCGTTCTTCACGTCGTAGGCGAAGGACTTCTCTGCAATCAGGATGACACTGCATAGGGTATCCTCGGGCAAGGCATCGTGGAACTCGCAGACGACCTTGATGTTGGTTCGATCGTTGACCACAACCTTCTTCCTCTTAGATGTGTTGATGACGGTCATGGGTCTCCGTGCTTTGAACTCGCTGGGCGTGTAGTACATGTCCACGCTTCCCTCGGTCACGCGTTTGTAAGCCGAGAACGCTTCGTAAAGTTTGAGGTAATCGTTTTTGGTCACGTCGAGGTTGTAATTCTCGCGCGGGAACACTTCGTTGCGACCGTTTTTCAGATAAACGTTCTTGATCTTGCAGTCGTCGAACTTGCTGGAATCTTTTTCCTGATTCTTGTCCCTCCCGGTCTGAAAGAGCACTACGACGAAATCTGGCATGTCGAACTGTATGTTGTTGAACTGCGTCGTCACGTCGAATTCCATGTGACTTCCCGACGCCATCTTCTGCACGCACTGGTAAGCGTGAAAGTGAATGAACACCTGCGGACTTTTCAAGATCTCCGCTTTGTACTTGAGGGCGTAGTTTGTTTCGTATTCCACCACCGGCATTCTCAATTCCATGCTCCGGATGACGCACTTGGCCGCTTCGGGTAAAGTGTTGGCTATTGGTGTGGTGCCGTCCGGACCCAAAGTAGCGTATCGCATCAGTGCGTCGTTGTCGTTGGCCGCTCTTCGAAACGTAACGCGCAGTCCTCCCTTCCACATGATCTCCTTGTAGTCCGAGAAGAAACCAGGCAGCAGACGCATGGGAAAGAGCACCGTGTGACTTCTCGTCGATATTTTGGTCCCGGCTTCGAATCCTCCCGCTTGATAGTACGCTGCGTCCGTTTTGGATAATTTCAACGTTCCCACTGCCGTCGACGTGATGCCTGGATAGTCTATTCTGTCGATGACGGTGTTGTGTTTCCTCACCTCCACCTGCGAGAACAGGTGAGGCACGAAGTTGTCCACGAGTATCAAGTTTGCTGCTGCAGGAAACGCGTCTCCGCTTTCTTTCTTCACCACGTCGAATTGAAGGTAGAGGTCCGCTCTGTGAGGATGAATGAACCCGTCGCCTACGTCCACGTCGTATTCGATCTCCCTGTTCGCCTCGTTCAGATTGGCAAACGTGCGACGGTTGGGAGGGAAAGATTGCAATTCGTAACTTTCGATTTGCTCCATTTTACATGTATGGTTATTTATTATACGTTGATCTCCACGATGGCCGTCGTAGTGGCACCTGCGAAATCCACCACGTCTCCTTTCTCGTTCGTCACCACCAACTCTATGTCGTCTATGCGGTTGCGACATACCGGAAAATAGATCGGCGAAGAGGGCGTGTAGATGATCGGTTCCATGAACTCGGAACTTGGTTTGAAAGTGGCTATGATTCCCGTCTGCTTGTGACTTCCTAACAATCCGTCCGAAGATTTCGTGATCATACCTTCGGCCACGTTACAGTGTACGTTCAGAGTCTCTATGGCCAAGAATTTAGGAATGTTGGTTGCTACGTGCTTGATGCCGGCTTCGAGTTTGGTGTCATTCTCGAAACCTAAAAGTTCTCCCATGGTGCCCAGGTCCACGGTCTCCGTCGCGGATAGGATTTCCACTCTGTGCGTGACCGAATTTTGAGAAAGGTATGTGCCTTTGGGTAACTGAGCTTGCAAAGTGGAAAGATTGTATTGTCCTGGCGTGACGACGATGTGTTCGCTTCCGACGCTAATTTTGTTGTTGTGCTGCGTAACATTGGGTATGAGGTACATGCTGTAGAATGCACGCAGAGCCACGGATTTAGGATAGACGATGTCGTCGTGCAGCGTGAGTTTCAAGATCGAAGATTCGCTCGTGAGATGGAACACGCCCATCCTAGTGATGCTGTTTGAGGTTCCACAATGCTTTCTGGAAATCTTCGATCGTAGGGTTATTTAATTTAGAGAGAAACGCGAGCATGGAGAGGCAGAGATGGCCGCAGTTCACGTCTCCGAAATCTTGAATGCGTTCGTCGTTGTAGTATATGGAGGTTTTGTTCGTTTTCAGATAATGAATTAAATTTGTAGGTGGAACGCCTCCGAAAGAATCGAAAACGAATGCTTTATCATTGTCGTTTTTGTGGTAACATATCCAATGCGTGCCTGGATTTTCTTGACCGTCCAAGTTGACTACTCCGCATTCTCTTCTTTTGACGCTTGAAGGTAACGAGTCGGACATGAAAACTCCTCTGAAGTGTTTGATTTGTAACGGTTCGATCAGAGATTCAATGTCTCGGTTGGTGAGTGCTTCTGTTTCTTTTTTTTATATTTCTTCAAAGCATCGAGGTTGCTTTTTTGTTTTTTGGTTATACCTTTCCCCTTCTTCTCCATGGCCAGGTTGTGACGTTTCTGTTCTTCCAATTCCGCCTTGTTCTTCTTCGAGTCGATGACGGTTTTCGCAATGGCGGCACTTCCGCCGGCCAAACTTCCAACGGCCCCCAATGCTGCCAGGATGGCCGGGATGCTGAATATGAAACCTCCGATCTTTTGCTGTTTCCGCGAACGCTGCAATCTTTTCAATTGAGGTGTGCTGAGCAGCAATTTCATTCCGTGTCCTTTCGACAAGCAAGAACGTTTCTTCTCACGTTGTTTCTTGGTGAGTAACCCATCGAGAGCACCTAGATTTTTTAGATTCGAATATGGTATCTGGTACACGACACCCTTGGGCTTCATGTTGATGCTCTATGTGTTATTTTCACGGTATGTTATTTATATATATATTCTGAGATTTTTTCTTGTGTAGTTTTTTACGGTATGTTATTTATATATTTTCAAGGCCTCGCAGTCGTTACACAAATTCTATTACGTGCTTCGTTTTCTTGCCAAGAAGTTCCTTTGTCCCCTTGTACACGATTCGAGTTTTGTTCTCGATTAAAATAGATAGCTTCTCGTCGGATAACATGTTAGCGTATCGATCTGGTAAAAATAGACTGTATTGTGCGTTGAGCAACAGGCGTACCTTGGGACCATACTGAGTAGAAACGATTGAACCGGAAGTTATCGTGTAAGATTTGTCGACTTCCAATTCCCGAATTTTTACATACTCAAATGACAAATTTAGCATTTGTTTTAATGCTTGGAGATCACTCATTTATTCGGTTGTCATATCGAAGAAGAGAAAATTTTCAGTGTGTATGTTAGAGAAATTTAATTGTTTTTTTTTTTTTTTTCACGATGTGTGTTATTTATATATATATATACCGAAGATTATTTTTTTTATGATGTGTGTTATTTATATATCAAGTTTTTTTTTTTGGCACGTATATATATTATTATTTTTTTAACGGAGGAAGAAAGTTCGTGCTTCGGAAAACGCGAGGATGTGCGTAAGGATATCTTCCTTCTCCTGCATAGACTTGTACCAATCATCAGTATACTGTCTTCTTCCCTGCATCGCCTCGTACAGTTCGTCCGACCTATCGTTTAATTTTTCCCCTGCAGCCGAAAGCAGAATGTTGAGATCATCGCACCTCAGGCCGCTGATCTCCCGAAGAAGGTCCTTGAGAACCATTTCACAAGGGATGCGAAATTCCGGCATTGTTTTTGCCATGCTTACAAGTTTATTAACATCTCCGTTAACTACTTTCTTGAATATTTTAGATAGTAGCTCGGGTGGCAAATTAGTTATGTAATCCATGTTGTTTTTTTTACTGTATGTTATTTATATACCCCACCCCAATTTTTGTTTCGTGTTCATGGCGATGGTGGTGCCTAGTGCGGCGACCCGTTCACCCAACGATGCGTCTCTACTCACGAACCTTTCGAAAGCTGCGTGCTCTAACTTTCTGTCTGCTTCGTGACGTGCATTCAGATCCGTCTGCGTGGTGTTGTAGGCGATGTCGTGATCTTTGCATGCGGCGTCCAACGGATTCACACCCTTGTCTCCTCTCTCCAATCTTTTCTCGAGTTTGGTACCCGGTCCGCAGTACTGGTAGCCAGGTAGATGCATCTCGAAAGGTAACTTGTTGATGATGTCGTTCACGAGTCCCTTTCCTTCGGCCACGTTCCAAAATTTCGGAGGCAGCGTGTTGATGATTTTGATCAGGTAACCTATGCCCTTGTCGTCGTTCACGATGAAGTTGGAAAGTTTCGTGCTGATCATGTCCACGATGCCAACCTTCTCGTTGTAGAAATTACGGTTGCCTGCATTCTCTTCGCCGGCTATCACCAACAATCGGTCCACGAGTTTCCTAACGTCGTCCACCCAAACGAATTCTTTGGGTAACGTGTTGTAGCGTTTGACGCCGCTGCCTGTTTTGACCTGGTTCCAAATCGGTTTGATGAGATTCTTGTACTTCTCGCCGCTGCTCGATTTCACCCTATTCTGCGAGGCGTCGTTGTTCTGGTACAAGGCATCCGTCATGATCAGAATTTCCTTGTAACTCTGGTAATCTTCGTCGGTGTAATCTTTCGGCTGCTTTTTGGCGACGAGTTCCCACAGTCCCACCGTACCCGGATACCTGTTCCAACTATCCTTGTCGCCTAAATTGACTTTAATGTCGTTGCCTTCGAAGGTCACCTTCGATTTCCCAATCTTCCACACCACACCGCCGCCTTCGCTGGTTTCCATGCTGGGATACAATCCGAACACTTCATCCTTGTCGAATTTCCCCGTGCTCAGGTAGTCTCGTGCCAAAGGTCCCAACTCAATCTTATCCGAAGACGACGACGTGCTGCCTATGGCTCGACGTCCTGCCGGTGCATCCTTCAGTTTGAACGGCGTCGAAGGAATGCTCGAAATGGGTGTGGGTACGGCGTAACTTTTAGCTGCGAGCGGTACGAGTTCATTAATCAAATTTTTATTTTGTTCCGTGACACTTTTAATTTCTTTACCTAGACTGCTGATGGCATCGATCACGGGTTGATCCTGACGTTTCTTCTCTTCGTAGAATCCGCGATTCTCGGATTTCCAACCTTTGAAGCGTTTCGCGAGGTATTTTCGCAACTTGAGATTTTCGTCCTCGATTTTTCGTTTCGTCATGACGTTATTTATATACGTCGTTTCTCACAACGTTGCAACGTTTAGAAAGTCGTTGATTTTGTTTCTGTATTTTCCGTCGTTGGGTTTCCTCGTCATGTCGATCGTCACAAATCCGAAATCGTCACCGTTCCAGCAAGTAGAGCAGCCTTCCGAAAATTGATTGTAGTTCATGTCTCCGCCTACGTAGTCATCGTGCGCGTGCTTGAGGTTGGTGTGATCTTGACGAAACAAACATATGAAATTGGCGTTGTCGCGCACTAACTGTTTTGGAATTTTGGAAAACGTTTGAGCTAGGTAGAAGCAATCCATTCCTTTGTGACGACCTTGCGTGAAAAAGTTGCGAATTTCATTTTGATTTTCCAGGATGGCGTCGTCGAACACAACAACTGAATTTTCACGACAATCGTCGAGTGGTTTTATTTCCGAGGCAAACGTTGCAATGTCCAGACCATCGTACAGTTTCATCAGTTGCTGGTATTTGGATTGCTCCAAACTTTTCGAGAACACGTACAGGTGCCTGTTCTTCCAATCTAACCAATTCGGTGCGAGGAGAAAATTGTCCACGAGCAGTGTCGTTTTCCCACACCCCGAAGGACCTACGATCAGACAGCGGATGCTGTCGGGAAGCAACTCGCCGTTCTTTTTCTTCGTTTGACTTTCCGGATCCGGTAGACGCTTCACCACGTTCCACGTACTCACAAGATCACTTCGTCCGCGTCGATCCAACTTTTTTCTGGAAGTCCCAGCCATTTGACAAACAGTTTGTCACCTTTCCTACGCAATACTTTCTCGATGAGGTACGTGTCGGGGTGTTTTGTTTTAGAGAGTTCCTTTTCGTAAAATCTTCCTTTCAAAATCTCGCCGCTACTATCTTTTATTATATACGTATGTTGGTTTCCTGGTAGAACTCGAACCACCGTAAAAAGTTCCGTGCTCCAATTTTTTGTGAATCCCTTCTCGAAGGTGCGTTTGAATTTGCTGATCCTCACCTGGTCTCCAATTTTGTATTTAGCTTTTTTTGTCGTGGGTGTGTACTTTGGACAGTAAACTGTAGAAATTAAACGCTGCTCGTCGGACTTGGTAACGTCGGCTGGCTTCATGCCTATCGTTCTGTGTACCGTATCATTATAGGTGTCGACGAGTTCCGGCAGGATGTCGACCCATTTGTAATTTCCCCGAAGCGTGAATCGTTTCCACATGTGTGTTTTCAAGGTTCGATTGAATCTTTCCACGATGCTGGCTTTGATGTGACTGAAGGTCGAATAATGTCGAATCTTGTGTTTTTGAATAAACTTTTGGAATACGGAGTTGTAAAATTCTTTACCGTTGTCCGTTTGCAGAAACCGAGGTCGTCTGCCGCCGCTTTCGCGAAAAATTAATTTGAATGCTTCCGTGACGCACGTTCCCGTTTTCGCCTTCAAAGGTAGAGCCCATGCGAATTTCGAAAACGTGTCTATGACGGTGAGAAGGTACTTGTTGCCCTTGTTCAATTTATGCACGTTTTTCAAATTGCCGCTACTCATCTCCACGAGGTCACTTTGCCAGAGGTCGTCGATGCCCTTGGTTACCACAGCCAAACGTTCGTAGTTACGGCGTGCAGGTTTATGCATTTCTTCGACGATGGCTTGCCTAGACATTTTTTTTCTTAGAGATTACGTTTCAAGAGAAGCACAAGCGTGATGGGATTCAAAGAGGGTGGCACTTCGCTCGTGTTTTGAATGATCAGCTTATCGCCGGCACTCACGTCGAAAACGGTGAGATCTTCGTCTTCGTGTATTTCATATATGTTGCGCGTTTCGTTCCAACGTGCCAGAGGAATGTTTCCTGCTTTCTGGACACCACGATTCGATATCAAAGTCATGGTGGGAACGCTAGCTTTTCTACCGTGAGACCAGTACGAAAATTCGTTTATCTGAATCGTGCCATCGAGGAGAAACTTGTAGTACGGATGATAAGGATGCAACATGTACAGTTTGTTACCTTCGACGAACGTGGAGATTCTCTGTTGATTGGGTACGCTGTTGATTTCGATGGCTTGCAGAGAATGCAGTTTAGCGAATTTAGTGTCGACACCGAGCAGATTACTGTGAACTTGCCCGAGTTTATTTTCGATGGGGAGCAAATGCTCGACTATGGTATCCGTTACGGTAGAAAACGACGGTTTGATTTTCACTTCCACGTTCAACTGCTTGTAGTTTTCGTTGAGTTCTTGCAACTTGGCACCGAAAGAGGCCAGCGTCGATTCCTGCGTGGATTCCAGCACTCCAACTTGATCTCTGATGTTGACGACGATGTTCTGAAGGTTCTCGACTTGATTCAATTTCGAGCTCTTCTCGGTAAGATCGTTCACGATGCTTCGCATCTCTGTAAACTGCGTGTGAAGGTCGGCGACGCTCTGGGAAGTGGGCAGCGTCGACACCAGCGAAGTAAGTTCGTCTCGAATTTGTTCCACGTTCGCCGTTTCCGTTTCCAGTCGTTTCAGCATTCGAGATATGTTTCTTTTCAAAGCGTGCAATTCTTTGGAGGTGGGGAGATTGGCCACTTTACTCTCGAGATCGCTCAATGAACTTTTGATGTCGCTCGATTCGGATAGTGCCGTCACCGCCGTTTTCAATTTTTCCAAATCTTCGCTCGAAGGCACGCTCGTTCGTAACGATTCCAAGTCACCCTGTATGTTGTCGAGTACGTGATGAAAATGAGCGAGATTCGTTTCGACGTTCAAATTTTCTAAATATTCGATCTTCTGCTGAACCGTGCTCAACGTGTCTTGAATGCTCGTCAACGCTCTCGCTTCGGCGTGAATATTTTTAATTTCTTCGTTGATCAATTCCAAGGACGCCTGAAGCGTAGCGATGGTGGTTTGAATGTGTTCGAAATCTTGATAGGCCTCCAATTGAATTTTTATGTTCGCGACGCTTTTACCGATGACCTGCAGTTCGTCCGACGATGGTAGGTTCGTCATTGTATCTTCCAAAGTCTGCAACTTGGATTTAATTTCTTCCAACGTGCTGGTGAATTCTTCTTGTAATTTGGAAACGACGACATGCAAGCGTTCTACATCAATATCGTTCACCACGGTTTGAAGTTCAGAGAAATTCTTTTCTATTGCGGAAGTTCGTTCTTCGATTTCGAGTTTCAATTTTTCCAAATCTTCATTTTTCGATTGAAATTGCTGTAATTTGGCCAAATCATTTTGAAGCGAATCCACGCTCAACTGTATATTTTGAACGCTGTCGTAAGAAGGTACGTCGACATAATTTTTTATCAGCGTTTTCAGTTCGGAATCGATTTTCAGAATGGGGTCGAGACATTGCGTTTGGAGCGTAGCGATTTCCGACTCTAAACTTTTGTTTAAGGTTTCCTGCAAAGCGATCAAATCGGTCCTCAACTTCTTAACTCGAATATCCAACATGAGAATCTCTTCTGCGTGGTCCACACGCTTGGTGTTGCCGAAAATGTCGTTAGGCATTTTGTTAACGGTTATTTATAATAGGATAGACGATTCGTAATTCTACGAAGAGAGGAATAAGTTTGTCGTAATCTCCGAGGAGTTCCATGTAAAGATAATCTCCTGCGGACACATCGTACGTAATGTTAGAAAGCATCTTGTCGTGCTTGATTCGAAAAATGTTCTTGCCGGTAGAAATTTTGATTTCGCCTGCGTTTTCCGGATTCACGGTGATTTGAAGTTTCCCGTCGATCGGAATTTCGTAGAAATGTAAATTGTTATTAAAAACATAAAACATCTTGCCCACATCGTCATTCAGTTTCGTCCAAATGCTATTGAGGTGAATGATCAACAGACCGTTGAGTTTAGGTAACACGGAAGGTAAGACTTCATGATCTGGTATGGTTTCCATAATGATCTGTTTTTTGAAACCAAACAAATTCATAGGCATGCTGGTTATTTAAGAATACAGTCAAAGTTTTTTGTAATGACAGTCAAAGTGTTTTTTTTTTTGTTTTTTTTTGTTTTTATGAATCTTCTGTTGAAGATGGACATATGTTGCAGGTTTTGCTTTCTGCTAAGCGATAGTGCCCCCACGGCAATGTGTGAATACCACACTCGAGGACGCACCTCTTATCGTCGTTGGGATCCAGGGCAATTTTTCTAACTTTGTTTGTGGTGATGATATGGTCGACGCTCTGGATGCGCTGTTCTTCTCTTAGAACCGACGACCTGGTCTTGAGGCAATCGACAAAGTCCTCGAATGCGAGATGCTCCCGAACCACCTGTCTGCCGACACCCTTGGCCTTCTTGGTAACGCTGCCCTCGGCTTTGATGGCATAGGCCTTGGCGCGAAGACCTGCAAACTCGAGAATTACATCACCGTCCTTCTCGTCTTTGAGTTTGCCAGGCACTTTTTTGTTTCGGGGCAGGATGCCGTACTGGTTCGGCTGGGTATAGCCCGAGGTGTCGAAGAGGTTAACCAAAGATGGAGCTGTGGCTATATCCCCGTACGCATCGTCCGTGCGAACGTGGTACACCAAGCTGTCCGTGTCCGTGTAGAGTAGGCTAATATTGTCGTTATAGTGCTGGCGTAGTACCCCATAATATGTTTGAAACATGTGCAGCTTGCTCAGGTCTAATACTGAGGCACCAACATAAATTGGCTTGTCGAGTTTTACCTCACCCTTCCTCATATGCACCAGAGCAAGCTGCTCGTTATAAATGGTCCTCGATTTGAATAACGGGTTCGCTACGAGCCTGCGACATTGTGCTTTCCTCGTTACCAATTTTATGTCCATGCGATTCCGTACATTCTCCATAGTTTTGCCAAACACCGCATTGTTCATAAGCTTGAAGAAATCCTTATCAAGCTCGGACGTGGCTGCGGTGCGGTGTTTGGTGTTGACTTCAATATATGGCTTCAACCATGGAGAATGCTCGAACTTGAGGATGCGGTGAACTGCGCGGACCGTGACCCCTCGCTGCATCAACCACCGGAGATTCTGGTAGTGCAGGACATAACGCTCTTTGGGCTCGAAATCCATGACGAGCTTCTTCTGGTTGGAATCGGGTGGACACTTGAACTCGGGTGCAGGGGGAAGATCGCAGAACAAATCCTGCAGCTTCTCGGAGAACTCAAGGTCCACCTCGGCGAAGAACCCATGTTCCGAATCGTCGAAGCTTTCGACGTCGAAGTTGGAAGGGTCAGCCCACTCGAAGCCTCTAAAAGGGAGTGGCTGCATCATGGAGTGTCCGTAGAGGTTATTGACGTCCGTGTACATAATATAGCTGGACGGTTGTGAGGGGTCGTAGCCGGTGGCCATGTGGTGATTGTTGGCGCGCGAGTGTCGCTGCGACACCTGGACCATTCCACCCCGCACGGCGCGTTCCACAAACAGCATCATGTCCACGTTCGAAAGAAGCTCCAGCTTGATCTTCGTCACCAGAAACATGGCTGACCACGCCAGTCCGGGGAGACTGTAGAAGTAGGCGGGGTCCAGCTTGTAGATCTTCATTGCGGTCGCACGGAACGTCTGGAACACGTCGGCGAGGAGCGTCACGTCAAGTCTGAGGTAGGCGTCGTGGTAGTCCCCGAGAGTTCGACAGCCCAGCTCGCGCCACATGGACTGGGCGTGGTGATATTCCTCGTCGGTGATGTTCGACCCTCGCAGCTGACTGTAGAACTTCGCCTGGGGAGGTAGCGTCGTCTCCGCGAACTTGGAAGGGTCTGTGATGTATTCGTAGGGATAGACTCCCTTACGCTTGAAGAGGCCGGCGTCCAAGTTCGGAAAATTTCCGGAGGTAATAAGCATTTGCTCGTCGCTAAGCTTCCCTGCAAGAGCATCAAGGCTGGCCGGGAGGAACCTCAGGGAGTCGAGGAAGCGAAGCTCGACGGTGGAGTGTGATCCTGGGATTCGCACCCACTTGCTCACACTGATGTAACGCTCCTCGTTCTGCGCCAGGACGTTGATTCGCATGTCGTCGTACCCAAGATGCTTGACGAGGTGGTGGAAGTCGTATCCCGAGCCATTGTGAAAAAACACAGGGATAAATCGCGGGTCCCGGGCCATGAGGTTGCATCCGTTGCACCAAGGACCAACATACCTACCGTTAAAGTGATCATGGTGTTGGACTTTACGGTTGTTGGTGGTGTACTCCTTGACGCAGACAGGGCAAGCGATGGCCTCGTCGTGTCTACGTTGATCGTCGGGGGACAGTGGGAGTATAGATTTGGGGGCCAACAGTACCTTCCCTATCTCGTTGGCCTCGACAACCATCCTCTCGAGGAAGTGTTTGGCTGCGTCGGGACCGCGATACACGTAGGGCTCGGGGGCAATGTGCTGGTCACGTCGCACCACAACGTATGCATAACTCGAAGCCTCGTGGAGTTGGTAAGGGGTGGTGGAAGAAACTTCAGGGTCGGGATCGCAAGTGGACAGGGGTTTGAGGAAGGCCTCGAAATCCGCGATGATGATAGCGGGGTGCTCCACCATGGCACCGTGCATGTGGAAACGCTCCACGGTGCCAGGTTTGGGCAAGACTGTCACACCCGGCTCGTTGGCATTGCAGTAGATCTTGTGGCTGGCAAGCTTCTCTGCAGCGATGTTGGGACCTCCGATGCGCTGGTAATCCTGCTGTTCTCGATCATCAAAAATTGACAAGCACCTGCGACAAACTTCTATGCTACCATGATGCTTGCTTTTTTGGCTCGAAACAAGTCTAGAGAGCGAGCGAATAAGAGTGTAGTGGTGATGGGTCTCGTCCTTGATAAGTAGGAGATGGATTTCCTGCGCACCATCAACGTTTACGTCACTCACCCGGATGGGGTACACCGCATTTTCGTCAGTGAGACCGTAAACGTTGATGGCCAACCGCGTACGAGCCTCGAACTTTCGAATGTCCGGGACCTCTACCGGGTAGTCGATCCCAGCCATGGCAACTTCCAGCTCTGCCTCATAGGGTAGGTAGTGGTTAACTCGGTGTGGTTGGTTTTTCCTGTCGACAGGGTGCAACGCTGCAAGCACCGACCAGAGAAAGCACTTGTTATCTTTATTTTGGATGTTCAGGACGGCCTTCTTTGCCGCAATGGTAGGTGGTAAGGCGGCGTAGCTGGAGGCGGAGAGAGGCACGAACTTACAAAGTTTGACGCACAGTTCGTGAGGCTCGCCACACAGCGAACCCCCCGAGCCTTTAGCTTGATGTTCCTCCTGTTTTGCCACCAGCTCATTGGTAAACTGGTTGTAGATGACCTCGAGGTTGTCGACATCCGCCAGATGCAGCGTCTTCGCCTTGGTGTTGTGGCAGAAGCTGTAAATTTCATCAGACGGCTTCTTGTACTGGCAACGTAGCGATGCGTAGAATTTGGTGGAGTGCATTGCAAGCGCATCGCCGAGGATGGAAATAATTTCGGCTTGCACGTTCTCCAAAAAGCTACGCACGTCGCATGAGCCCTCCGAAGTGATGACAAAGTCCTCTAACAACCGCTCGAAAGCAGTCTGGTTTGTTTTTGTCACAGGCTTGACGCGTTTGGCGGGTGGTGGCGAGTCGGCTTCCGCTTTCCTCTTGGTCGAGCTGGTCGACGGTTGGGGAACAGGTGCTCCGACGACAACTTTGCATGATGTTATATGCCTCTTCAAATTATTAATGGTAATAGGTATACCGCACCTGGGACATGGTTTTTTAGCGGTTATACGCTTACCAGGTGCGCAGGTACGACAATGTCTTGCAAAATGTGCGCTTGATATGGCTATCTTGCACACAGGACAACTTTTCATGGAGCGCATTTTTTTGGGGGTATGTTTATTTATATGTGATCTGTTGGTGGTAGAGTGTTTACAAAAAAAATACCTTACGAGAAAAATTTTGTAGGCTAATTCTAATTAGTGTTAGTTTGAGGGGTTTATTTATATATGGGTGGTGTTGTTTTCCTCAAATATGTATTTTAATAAACCCTGTAAAAAATTTAAAAAAATATATAAGAAGTTTGAGAAAAAAAAAACACGTGAAACTCTACAGAGGTGCGGTAATCTATAACCGCAGCCGTTAGAAAACTTTTACATTTTTGGTTGGGCACCACGCACCCTGGCGAGGTTATAGGGGCCAGGCCTCCTAAAAACAACAATTATTATTTTGTTTGTTTGTTTGTGTTACAATATTCCCCCCGAGAGAGGTTTACAAAGATCGCGATATACGGAGTTGGAAAATTACGATATGGCGCATTCGCTCATTACTCTTGCCAGCCATAAATCTCTCTCCCTCTCTCTTTCATCTTACACCAACGTCGACATCTCTATTTTTTTAGTTGGAAGTAAATTGCCAACACACTCTAGTTAATAATGCTACATATTATACGCACACACGCACACACATACTATATTACCATCCACCCATCTCTCTCTCTTTTACGGCAGTACATATTTGTTGTCGGCTCTCCTTGTTTAGTGTGTGTAGGTTGGCAAAAATTGCTTTATGCGCTGTAAGGCAAGCCTCAAGCAAAGTTGTCAGCTCCTTGCTTTAGGCTAGGTTAGACCAAAAAAAAAACCATGTTGATTTTTTTTTTCGAGTAAGAAGTTGGCAACGCTGATTTTTACTTGAGGGCGATCAACCGGGTTGATTGCACAAGCAAAATTGTCAGCTCCTTGCTTTAGGTTAGGTTAGAGCAAAAAAAACCTTGGTGATTTTTTTTCGAGTGAGGAGTTGGCAACACTGATCTCCACTTGAGGGCGGTCAACCGGGTTGATTGCACAAGCAAAGTTGCCAGCTCCTTGCTTTAGGTTAGGTTAGAGCAAAAAAAACTGTGGGTAAGCTGTCGGTTGTTTAACTCTTCCCTCTCTCTTTTTTTTTCTTGTAAAAGGCTATGGCAAAAATACCAGTGGGTTGGCAACCTTGCTTTATGCACTGTAAGGCAAGCCTCAAGCAAGGTTGCCAGCTCCTTGCTTTAGGTTACGTTAGACCAAGAAAAAAAAAACCTTGGTGATTTTTTCGAGTGAGGAGTTGGCAACACTGCGAGAAAATACCTCAAGCAAGGTTGCCAGCTCCTTGCTTTAGGTTAGGTTAGACCCAAAAACAAAAACCTTGGTGATTTTTTCGAGTGAGGAGTTGGCAACACTGCTCACCACTTCAGCTCACCACTTGATGTTGCAGAACTCCCCCACTTGCACTACTATGTACTGAGGATGTCATGTACTACGTAAGTCAGTTTATTGTAGATTTTGTTGAGATATAAGTAGTGCGAAGAGAATCAATATATATGTGTGAAGAGTGTGATGTAGCTTTGTGCATTGATCCATGTTCCAAGGCCTGTCCACTAACATAAAAACACAGATGTTCGTGTACAGTATTTGTGCTAATGTGACTTAAGTTAAATGTTGAGTACTAATATGCTTTTTTCTTTCTGAAATTGATACTTCTGGACAACTCCCACCTGTAACTTCACATAGCGCCTCCCCGATGGCGCAGTGGTAGCGTTGTTGCCTTGTAATCAAGGTCTCCCGAGTTCGATACCCGTTCGAGGCACATGCCATAGTGGTTCGGATCCCACTTTAAACTGTAGGTCCAGTCCCGATTAGCCTTACTGTGAATAAAGTGGACTTAAAACAACAATTCAATCAATCAATCATGTAACTTCACATGAGAGATCAGAAAAAATAATGTTCATTTTATCACGAATATATTCGGGATTTTAAAATCGGTACTTTTGTGAGGTCAGTTTTTCATTGTGGACTTCTTAAAAATTAATGTAATAATTGCCATGATTATTGTATGTAATATAAAAAATAATCGGAAATTGAAACTTATTTTTTGTAATAATCTGTATGTTAAGAGGTTAACATAGGAGTATGAGGTATACTACCAACAATAGGCTAACCTCAAATGCATTGTATGATAAACAGAATTATCAAAATGCATTCATTTTTTGATGTACACGAGGTATACTACCAATTATAGGCCAACCTGATTAGCACTGGACAACCATGAGAGTCATCAATCTAAAAATATTTTTATTTCGTTCACAAGGTATACTACCACTTTTAAGCACTGAATAAACAAACTGGCAATATTCTTCAATTTTACAGTTTGCATTTCTGGTAATTAGTTTAATATGGAATAAAGAAGAATTCCCCCAACAGTGGAAAGAATCTATAATTGTTCCTGTGTTTGAAAAAGGTGATAAAATGAACTGCAATAATTACCGTGGAATTTCTCTACACTCAACAACATATAAAATATTATCTAACATTCTTTTAACAAGACTAACCCCATATGCTAATGAAATTATAGGTGATTATCAATGTGGATTTAAATGTAACAGATGAACTACAGATCAAATATTTCACATTAGACAGACACTTGAGAAAAAGTGGGAATATAATCAAAATGTCCATCAGTTATTCATCGATTTCAAAGAAACATATGATTCAGTCAAAGGAGATAAATTATATAATATATTATTTGAGTTTCCATCTTTCCCTATCTTGAGCAAGTTCTATATACTATTTTCCATCCCTACCTGTGTTGCTGCAGCCATGAACCTTCGGGTTTAAGAAGGCTAGGGAGTTAGTTAGTTAGTTATTAGTTGAGTTTGGAATAAGAAGCTTGTTAATATGATAAAAGTATGCACCAGTGAAACAGAAAGTAAAATTCGTGTGGGTACAATATGTCTGTGTAGTGTTTGTGTTTGTGTTTGTCTTGTGTAGTAGTTGTGGTGTGCTTGTATGTGGGTTTGTCTTGTGTAGTAGATGTGCTGTCTAGTGTGGTTGGGATTGTCTTGCGTAGTAGTTGTGCTGTCTAATTTGTTTATGTTTGTCTTGTGGCGTAGTTGTGGTGTGTAGTTTGTTTATGTTTATATTGTGTAGTAGGTGTGGTGTGTTTGTGTTTATATTGTGTTATAGTTGTGATGTGTTTGTGTGTGTCTTGTGTAGTAGTTGTGCTGTCAAATGTGTTTGTGTTTGTCTTGTGTAGTAGTTCCTCCATTCATATTGAGGATTAGGCGTAGAGCTGACAACTCTGCACTGTAAAAAAAAAATGTCAAGAAACAGCAATATAAGGCCATGGATGTTCCCAAGGTAAAATATTCCGGAGGTAAAATAGTCCCCCGTTCGGATCTCCGGGTGGGGACTACTTTGGGAGGTCCCTGGACTAAGGATAATATCTATGTTAGGAATAAGGATATTAAATTAGGCACCTGGAATGTTCTGAGCCTTTACCGGCCTGGGGCATTTCAGTGTACAGTTAATGAGATAGTTAAATATAAATTAGATGTAGTAGCTGTCCAGGAAGTTAGGTGGCCAGGAGAAGGGAATTGTAAAACTAAAAATTATACTTTTTTCTACGATGGTACTGAAAATCATAATTTTGGAACAGGCTTCTTCATAAATAATAGAATTATCTCGGCTCTTAAAACAGTAGAATTTATTAATGATAGGATATCATATGCAGTTTTACAGGGTAGGTGGTGTAAAATTATTTTAATAAACATACATGCACCAACGGAAGATAAAGATGATAATACTAAAGATGATTTTTACACAGAGTTAGAACAGGTCTTTGATAAATTTTCTCAGTATGATATGAAAATTCTGTTAGGTGACTGCAATGCACAGATTGGCAAAGAAGAGACATTTAAACCCACGATTGGTAAAGAAAGTCTTCATGAATTAAGTAATGATAATGGTATAAGACTGATTACTTTTGCAACCTCTAAGAATTTAATTGTGAAAAGTACCACTCTTAAACATAAAGATATCCATAAATATACCTGGTCTTCTCCAGATGGTAAAACTCATAATCAGATAGATCATATTCTCATTGATAAGAGAAGGCATACTAGTATAATTGACGTTCGTACACATAGAGGTGCTGACTGTGCCAGTGACCATTATTTAGTAATTGCTAAATTAAGAGAAAGTCTCTCAGTGATAAATCATAAGCAACAAAATCTAAAAGTTCTAAAATTTGATACAGGAAAGTTTACTGATGAAAGAATTAAGAAAGATTACCAAATTAAACTGTCAAATAGATTTGATGTTTTGCAGGATTTAAATGATGATGAAAATATAAATGAAACAGACGTAAATAAGAATTGGGAGCACTTACGTAATGCAATAGAATCAGCAGCTAAAGAAAGTATAGGATACCATAAACCGAGAAAAGTAAGCCCTGGTTTGATAATGAATGTCATAATCTAATAGAAATAAGAAATCAGCTAGACTTAGGTGGTTAAATAACTCTGATGATACAAATCTAAACAATTATAATAGAATAAAGCGAGAAGTTAAGCGCACGTTTAGAAGTAAAAAAGGAGATTACTTGAAAAACAAAATTAACGAAATTGAAACAAACAGCAAAAATAAAAATTTCAGAGATTTATATAAAGGTGTAAATGAGTTTAGAAAGGGGTGGCAACCTAAAGTAAACTTGATAAAAGATAAAGACGGTGATTTTCTAGCTGACCCAAGCGATATTCTAAACAGATGGAAGAACTACTTTATTGACCTTTTAAATGTCCATGTACGAGATAAATCAGAAGTAAATGAAGTCCACACAGCAGAACCTTTAGGTCCAGAACCTAACTTGACTGAAGTTAAAGATGCTATTAAAAGGCTAAAGAATAACAAAGCACCTGGCATTGATTTAATACCAGCTGAGTTAATTAAATATGGTGGAAATTCATTAATATGTCAAATTCATAAATTAATTTGTTTAATATGGAATAAAGAAGAAATCCCCAACAGTGGAAAGAATCCATAATTGTTCCTGTGTTTAAAAAAGGTGATAAAATGAACTGCAATAATTACCTTGGAATTTTTCTACTCTCAACAACATATAAAATATTATCTAACATTCTTTTAACAAGACTAACCCCATATGCTAATGAAATTATAGGTGATTATCAATGTGGATTTAAATGTAACAGATCAACTACAGATCAAATTTTTCACATCAGACAGACACTTTAAAAAAAGTGGGAATATAATCAAAATGTCCATCAGCTATTCATTGATTTCAAAAAAGCATATGATTCTGTCAAAAGAGATAAATTATATAATATATTAGTAGAGTTTGGAATACCTAAGGAGCTTGTTAGTATGATAAAAATATGCACCAGTGAAACAGAAAGTAAAATTCGTTTATGTATTAATATGTCTGACAAATTTAGAATTCATGATGGGTTAAAACAAGGAGATGCATTATCTCCATTGCTCTTTAATTTTGCCTTAGAATATGCTGTCAGGAAGGTAAAAGAAACTAAAGAAGGACTAAAATTAAATGGTGTGACTCAGTTGTTAGCATATGCAGATGATGTAGACTTACTGGGGGATGATGTGAACACAATTAAGAATAATGCTAAAATATTTTTCAAAACTGTTAAAGAGATAAGTTTGGAAGTTAACAAAGAGAAAACTAAATATATGCTTACAGGCCGAAATCAAGTGTTAGGTAATAATCAAAATCTAATTATTGATAACAACTCGTTTGAACCAGTTTCCAAATTCAAATACTTAGGAGTAATATTAACAAATGAAAATGATATTAAAGAGGAAATAAAAAGTAGGCTTAATTCAGGAAATGCATGTTACTTCTCTCTTCATAAACGTTTGTCTTCTCGTCTAATATCTAAGAAACTAAAAGTTAAAATATACAAAACAGTAATTTTGCCTGTAGTATTATATGGATGTGAAACTTGGTCTCTTACATTGAAAGAGGAACATAAATTGAGAGTATTTGAAAATAAGATCCTTAGGAAAATCTTTGGACCTAAAAGGGATGAGGAAACTGGTGAGTGGAGAAGGTTACAAAATTTAGAACTACATAATTTGTATTCATGTCCAGATATTATTAGAATAATTAAATCAAGAAGACTTAGGTGGGCAGGCCATGTGGCACGAATGGGAGAGGAAAGAGGAGTTTACAGGATTCTTGTTGGGAAACCTGATGGTAAGAGACCTGTAGGAAGGCCAAGACGAAGATGGAGGGAGAACGTTGAGATGGACTTAAGGGAAATCGGTAGAGATGGAAAAGAGTATATAGAACTTGCTCAAGATAGGGAAAGATGGAAGGCCTGTGTTGCTGCAGCCATGAACCTTCGGGTTTAAGAAGGCTAGGGAGTTAGTTAGTTAGTTAGTTAAGAGGTTAATATTCTGATGTATTTCTCTAATATTCGAGAAAACTAAATATATGCTTACACGTCTAAACCAAGTGTTAAGTAATAATCAAGATCTAATTATTCATTACAATGCGTTTGAACATAAATTGAGATTATTTGAAAAATATCTTTCTTAGGAAAATATTTTTACTAGAAAGTGTTGGGGAGACAGGTGAGTGAAAACGGTTACATAACTTAGAAATACATAATTTGTATTTGTGTCCAGATATTATTAGAATAATTAAATCAAGAAGACTTAGGTGGGCAGGCCATGTGGTACGAATGGGAGAGAAAAGAAGGATTTGCATGATTCGTGTTGGGAAACCTGATGGTAAGAGACCAGTTGGAAGACCAAGACCAAGATGGAGGGATAATGTTGAGATGGGTCATAAGGAAATTGGTAGGGATGGAAAAATAATGTACAGATCTTGCTCAGGATAGGAACAGATGGAAGGCCTGTGTTGCTGCATCCATGAACCTTCTGTTTCAAGAAGGCTAGAAAGTTAGTTACAGTTAGTTAATTCTCTAACATTTTGAAATAAAAACTTGGTAAATTAATGCATTAATGCTTACACACTAATAAGTAATAATACATATGTTGAGTAACATCTAATTATTATACTTTTCAAGTAACATTGTCGCATTATCGTTATCCGTTGGAATCGGCGGTGAGAATATCGGCATCGGTAGAGATCTTGGTTCAAAGTGGTAAGCCAAAATCAAAATATACTTTGATCAGCCTTTCTCTGTAGAAATATTTCAACAGCGTGCACAGATACATAATAATTCCGGGCTTCAAATTAAACGGTCACTTTTAACAAAAGAGAAACTTCTGAACGCGAATATAGAGATAGTACTCTTTCGGATGATGGAACATTTGAATTAAAGCAAGTCCAACTGTCTTTACCTCTGTAATCAGCAAAATAAATTGGCCGTTTATTAGTAAGAACTTTCAAGTCGGTAGATTGAAGTAGTGTAATTGATGCTACAACCAGCACCACTTACAGGTGTACAAATGATGAGCTCATATAATTAAACAGCCCGATTTGCCCACACTTAAAATTATGCCAAGATGCTCTTATTCCCCAATTCTTCAAGTGAGATATGCTCTTAATTCTAAGAATTTTGAATCCTAGTGTACAAATGATGAACCCCCTCAGATTGATTTGCCTACACTTATAAAAGGCACTTCTGTTAGATTGTTGTCCATAAATTTGTTAAAAATATGCCCCTCTTGATATTTTTTTGCCCACACCTAAAACTAGGCCAAACGTATTAACACACACCCACACCCACCCACACCCACCCACCCACATACACCCACACACACACACACACACACACACACACACACACACACATATTTACTTCCGGTTTAAGTTCAATTGGACACCAGCCTCAATTTGTTTATCTAATATTAAAACAATGTAATATGCAAAAATCTTCTAGAATTGCTCTGTGACTCTCTCATTTCTTACATCATAAACATATGATTTTTCCCCTATGAGAACAACACTACATATGGTGTCATCAGGGAGTGTATTGTGGAATTCACAGATAATTTTAATGTTTGTCCTGTCATTAACCACAACTTGTTTCCTTTTTGAAGTGTTGATGACAAACATGGGTCTCTGTGCTTTGAATTCATCTGGTGTGTAATACATGTCAGTATTGCCAGTAGTGACCCTTTTGTATGCTGTAAATGCTTCATATAATTTAAGGAAATCATCCTTGGAAATGTCTAAATTATAATTTTCTCTAGGAAATACCTCATTTCTGCCATTTTTAAGATATATGTTCTTGATGTTGCAGTTATCAAATCTACTTGAATTTTTTTCCTGATTATTGTGTCTTCCAGTCTGAAACAGTACCACCACAAAATCCGGCATGTCATATTGTATACTGGAGAATGAATTTGTAGCATCAAACTCATAATAAGTACCAGCGGCAGGCTTCTGTACACATTGATATGTATAAAATTGTAAAGGAATCTGTGGATCTTTTATTATATCTGCTTTGTATTTAAGAGCATAACTGGCTTCATATTCAACAACTGGGATTCTTAGCTCCATAGTCTGAATAATGCATTTGCCTTCATCAGGTAGGGTATTGGGCAGAGCTTCCCCTGTAGAGTTTAATGTGCTGTACCTCATCAAAGCATTATTATCATTGGCAGCTCTTCTAAATGTAATTCTTAAACCACCCTTCCACATAATATCTTTGTAATCTGAGAAGAATCCTGGCAACAGGCGCATAGGAAACAGCACTGTGTGGTTCTTAGATAATATCTTATCACCAGCCTCAAATCCACCTATTTTGTAGTAAAAAGCCTCGGTTTTGGATAATTTTAGTGTGGCCAAAGCTGTGGAGGTAATGCCGGGATAATCCATTCTGTTTATAACAACACCATGCTTTCTGATCTCAATTTCAGAGAACAGATGCGGCACAAAATTATCTACCAATCTTATATTTGAATTTGCCGGATAATCTGTTCCATCGAGCTTTACAACATCAAATTTGATGTATAGATCTGCTCTGTGGGGGTGTATAAAGCCATCCCATACATCAAGATCAACCTCAATCTCTGTGTTGGGTTGATTTAAATTTGCAAATGTCCTCCTGTTTGGGGGGAATGATTGTAGCTCATAACTCTCAATATTTTCCATTTTTTTTGTATGTATTTTTATTTAAATATTAATCTCTATGATAGCAGTTGTTGTGGCTCCAGCAAAATCAACTAATTCTTCTTTTTCATTAGTGACCATCAACTCAATGTAATCTATTTTATTATGGCACACAGGAAAATATAATGTTGGGGATGGAGTGTAGATGATTGGCTCCATAAATTCAGAATTAGGTTTAAATGTTGCAATGATGCCAGTTTGTTTGTGAGTGCCTATGCCATTTGATTTGGTGATCATACCCTCAGCCACATTACAGTTAATATTCAGAGTCTCTATGGCTAAGAATTTGGGTATATTAATAGCAGTGTGTTTGATGGCTGGTTCAAGTTTTGTGTTGTTCTCAAATCCTAATAGCTCTCCTATAGTACCCAGATCCACTGTTTCTGTAGCAGATACAATCTCTACTCTGTGAGTGACAGAATTTTGAGTTAATACTATACCTCTGGGTAATTGAGCATTTAGAGTGGACAGATTATACTGCCCTGGAGTGATGACAATTTTTTGATCCCCTACTGCAATATTGTTGTTGTGGTGTGTAATATTAGGGATCAAGTACATGCCATAAAATGCTCTGAGAGCTATTGTTTTGGGATACACTATATCATCATGTAATTTGAGTTTCAATATTGAATTTTGGCTGGTGAGATGGGATACCCCCATGATGTTTTAAATACCACAAGGCTTTTTGAAAATCTTCAATTGATGGTTTATTTATTTGAGACATATATCTGAGAACAGATAAACACAAATGTCCACAATTAACATCTTTGAAATTTTGAACACGGGCATTATTGTAATAAAGATTATTTGATTGTAGATATTTTACTAAATTTAGATTTGGAACACCTCCAAATGAATCAAACACAAATGCCTCATCTTTTAAATATTTAAGATAACAAATCCAGTGAGTGCCCTGATTTTTGTACTTATCCAAATTAACAATGCGACACTCTTTGTTGACTGGTTGTTCTGGTAAAGAATCAGACATGTACTCTCCTCTAAAATTTTTGATGCCCAGTGGCTTGATTAAAGCTTCAATATCTTGGTTTGTAAGCGGCTTTTTTTTTAAACTTATTCATGGCTCTCTTAACACCTTTGCCTTGTTTCTCCATGGCCAGGTTATGGCGCTTCAATTCATCTAATTCTGCCCTATTTTTCTTGGCATCTATTACTGTTTTTGCTATGGCAGCTGATCCCCCAGCCAAGCTCCCAACAGCCCCAAGTGCTGCTAAGATGGCCGGGATAGTAAATATGAAACCCCCACATGTGATTTTTTTCTAGATTGCTGTAATTTTTTTAATTGGGGGGTACTAAGCAACAATTTCATACCATGGCCCTTTGCAAGACAAGAGCTTTTTTTCTTGCGCTGCTTTTTGGTTAAAAGACTATCAATAGTTTTAAGACATTTAAGACCTGCATAAGGTATTTGATACATAACACCCTTGGCCTTCATTCTAGGTTTATTATATACATATTCACAGCCCCCACTCCAGTTTTTGCTTGGTGTTCATAGCTATGGTGGTTCCCAATGCTGCTATTTTTTCACTTAAAGAAGCATCTTTGCTTACAAATCTACCAAATGCAGCCTCTTCTAATTTCTTGTCTGCAACATGTCTCTTGTCAAGATCAGAATGTGTGTTGTATGCTATGTCATGGTCTCTACAAGCAGCATCTAGGGGATTAACACCAGGATCACCTCTGTTTAATCTATGGTCCAATTTTGTACTGGGACCACAATACTGATAGCCTGGAATGTGTAGTTCAAATGGCAGCTTGTTTATAATGTCATTAACCAACCCCCGGCCCTCAGAAATATTCCAAAATTTAGGTGGTAGAGTATTAATAATTTTTATAAGATATCCAATCCCCTTAGTGTCATTCATTATAAAATTAGACAATTTTGTGCTTATCATGTCCATAGTTCCAACCTTTTCATTGTAAAAATTGTGGTTGCCAGCATTTTCCTCCCCAGCTATCACCAATAACCTATCTACAAGTTTCCTGACATCATCAACCCACACAAATTCTTTAGGCAGGGTGTTGTATTGTTTGATTCCACTGCCTGTCTTAATTTGTGACCATATGGGCTTGATTAAATTATTGTATTTTGCTCCACTGCTAGACTTGACTCTTTTTTGTGTGGGATCATTGTTCTGGTATAGAGCATCTGATTTTATTAATATTTCTTTGTAGTGCTCATAGTCTTGATCTGTATAGCTGCCAGGCCTTTCCCTAGTCATCAGTTCCCACAACCCAGGTGTGCCGGGATATTTAACAAAACCACCTTTTTCTCCAAGATGAGATTCTGAATATACAATTAGATCATCTCCCATAAATGTTACTCTGAAATTGCCAATTCTATGTATGATGCTACCATCACGCTCTGTGACAGCATATAAGCCAAAGACCTCATCTTTGTTGTCTTTAGGTGTGCTTAAATATTTTTGAGCAAGAAGACCCAATTCAATAGGATCCAGAGTAGCTTCAATTCTTCGAGGAGCAACAGGACTAGGTGTATGAATACTGGAAAGTGGGTGATTGGATAATCTAATATGTTCCTTGCAGCTACAGGTACAAGCTCTGTGATCAAATTTTGATTTTGCTCTGTAACAGTTTTGATATTTTTACCTAATTCACTAATAGCATCAATAATAGGCTGTTCTGTTTGTTTGTGTTGTTCATAAATTCCTCGGTTCTGTGATTTCCATCCCTTAAATCTTTTTACAAGATAATCTCTTAATTTAAGATCATCAATGATTGGCCTTTTCATGGTTATTTATATATGTTTCAATATCTAGAAAATTGTTGATTTTATTTCTGTATTTGCCACTATTGGGTTTTCTTGTCATATCAATTGTGACAAACCCATAACTGTCCTGGTTCCAGCACCTACTGCAAAACTTAGAAAAATTTTTGTAGCTCAAGTCCCCACCTACATATCCATCATGTATGTGTTTGAGGTTGGTATGATCTTGATGAAACACACATATAAAATTGCTGTTGTCTCGGATCAGCTGCTTCGGTATTTTAGAAAAAGTCTGTGCCAGGTAGAAACAATCCATGTTTTTGTGTCGGCCCTGTGTAAAAAAATTTCTAACCTTGTTTTGATTATCCAGTATAATGTCATCAAACACAACAACAGAATTATCGAGACATTCATGAAGTGGCTTAACATCTGATTCAAAAGTGGCAATATCCAATCCATCATATAGCTTCATCAGCTGCTGATATTTTAAATGTTCCAAGCTCTTAGAAAAGACATACAAGTGCCTGTTTTTCCAGTCTAACCAGTTGGGTGCCAAAAAAAAATTATCAATCATTAGTGTAGTTTTACCAAAAGCCGATGGCCCAACAATAAGACATCTAATATTTCCAGGCAGCAACTTGCCATTTCTCTTAATCTGCTGTTCAGGTTCTGGCAGCCTCTTTATAACATCCCAGGTGCTCATATTATCACTTTGTCTGCATCGATCCAGCTGTGTTCTGGAAGTCCTAGCCATTTGACAAATAACTTGTTGCCTTTTCTGCGGATGATTTTTTCTATGAGATATGTGTCAGGCTGTTTAGTTTTGCTGAGTTCTTCTTCATAGAATCTGCCTTTGAGAATTTCTCCTCGGTGATCTTTTATTATATATGTGTTAAGGGTCCCAGGTTTAATTTTAACCACTGTAAATAATTCAGTGCTCCAGTTTCTTGTAAAGCCTCTTTTGAATAAGTGCTTATATTTGCTGATTCTTACTTGATCACCCACCCTGTATTTGGCCTTTCTTGTTGTTGGCTGGTATCTAGGATAATAAACAGTCCTGATCAATTTTTGCTCATCAGATGAAGTTACTTCAGAGGGTTTCATGTTGATTGTGGAATGAATCGAGTTGTTATATTTTTGTAGAAGTTCTGGAAGAATATTAAGCCATTTATAATTACCTTGAAGTGTAAATTGTTTATACATAAGATTTTTTAGGGTTTTGTTGAATCTCTCTACAATTGAGGCTTTGAGATCACTGTAACTCGAATAATGTTGTATTGACTGGCTTTTAATAAATTGTTGGAACACAGAATTATAAAATTCTTTGCCATTATCTGTTTGCAAATAGCGCGGTGATCTTCCACTCTGATTGATGATTGTCCTGATGGCTTCTGTAACACATTTTCCAGTCTTGGATTTGAGTGGCACAGCCCAGGCAAATTTTGAAAATGTGTCTATTACAGTGAGTAGACACTTGTAGCCCTTGTTGATTTTGTCTAAGTTTTTCAACTGTCCACTTGCCATCTCAATCAAGTCCCCTTTGCCATAAATCATCTATGCCTTTTGTGACTACTGGCAGTCTCTTATAATTATGTCTGGCTTGTCTGTGTAATTCATCAACAATAATTTGTCTAGACATAATATGAAAACAAGAATATTGCAACTATGGGGTGTTCAGCAGCTGATACTGCAGGGTTTTCTAAATACAGTTTGTCTCCTATTTGTATATTAAATTCCAGAGAGCCATCATCTTCAGCAAAAGATGTTTCTAATGTATTGGGATCTGTAAAATCCTCTAACTCTACACTGGTGATTTTTGGTTTGTTGTCAGCATTTGTTCTTGATAAGGTGGGGTAGTGGTGTGCCTGTGGTTGAGCCAATATTTGATCTTGATTGGTCTCAGTGTGCCCCCAACAAAAAACTGGTAATAAAATTGTGCAGGGGACAGCATATATATTTTGCCACCTGGTGTAAATGGTGAATCATATTCTTTGTTGGGAATGCTGTACAATTCAAGAATTACTGTATGTTTTGGATTCTCAATTATGCCTGTTATTTCTTTTTCTGCTGTAAGCAATCTGCTTGTTACAGATTCAAGGTGCTCATTGATGGTCCTAACAACATCATCATGGCCTGGCTTGATTTTTATGTCCACAATAAGTTTCTTGTATTGTTGCAAAATCTCTTGAAGCTGGGTGGCAAAAACAGACAGAGCATTTGCTTGATTGGATTCCATGGTCCCTAGCTGTTGCTTGATATTAGCTACAATTTGTTGCAAATTTTCAATAACTGCCAATTTTGAATTTTGAGCAGTAAGATCATGGACCTGTCTTCTGATATCCTCAAACAGGGCATGCAGTTCATTAATATGTTGATTAGTTGGAAGAGTAGCCACTGTCTGAGTAAGTTGTTTGATCTATGTCTGGATATTCTTGATATCTTCTGATTTCAATATGCGATTCACTGCCCTCTTTATATTTTTAAGTTCCTGTGATGTAGGGAGATTTGATACAGTATTTTGCAAAGATTCAAGTGCCAATTTCACATTATTTAATTCAGAAGCATCAGCCACATTTTGCATAGCATTTTGGAGCAGGGCTATATCTGCCTGAGTGGGTGTTGATTGTTGTAAAATTTCAAGCTTTGTTTGGATATCATCGATCAATTGATGAAAATGAAATAGTTCAGATTCAGTGTTGAGGTTTAAAAGCTTTGTGATCTGTTGCTGGACACTGACAAGTGTGTCTACAATACCAGGCAGGCGGGATTTTAGAGATTCTTGAACATTTGTCAAATCACTTTGCACTGCTGCTATTGTACCCTCAAGATGGGTTATGGTACTTTGAATTTTTCCAAAATCTTCATATGTTTCAAGTTGCAGCTTAATGTTGGCAACACTCCGAGTTATTGCACTCAAAGCATCAGAAGATGGCAAGTTGTTCATAAAATTTTCAAGTGTCTCAATTTTTTCTTTAACCTCGGCTATGGCATAGTTCAAGGGGTCCAGATTAGGTATCTGGAGTGATTGAATCTGTTCCTTTAGAGTGGAAATCACTAGATCAAAATCATCTTGTGATTTTATGCTTTTGACAATTGTTTGGAGCTGTGCCTGGACATTATTTATCTGCTCTTCCAATTGCTGTTTCAATTGCTCAGAGTTGGTGGCCTGGGTCTTAAATTTGGCTTCAAGAGCTGCTACAGCCTCTTCTAAACTTTGAAAATTATCTAATGTTGCCAAATCAGTATATTTCTGAAGCAGCACTTTGAGTTCTGAGTCAATTTTAAGAAGAGGGTCCATGCATTGTGATTGTAAATTTGTAATTTCTAATTGAAGACTGGCATTGAGTGTGGTTTGTAAAGCTTGATTTCTTGACTCTGACATCAAGCATCAAAATCTCATCACTGTGATCTTCATGCCTTGTATGGCCAAATATATCATTAGTCATTTTGTTTTAGTGGTTATTTATTATTGAATATCTGATTCTTAATTCTATAAAAAAAGGTATAAGCTTGTCATATGACCCAGGGACCTCAAGATATAAGCAGTCACCAGCAGAAACAGTATATACAGTGCCAGAAATCATGTTTGAGTGCTTAATTCTATAAATATTTCTCCCTATTGAAATCTTGACATTACCCTCAGGGGTTGTAATAAATTGCAATTGACCACATACAGGTAATTGGTAATGATTTAAATTATTGTTAAATATGTACAATATTTTACCTGTTTCATCATCAACATCTGTAAGTATGCTGTTCAGATGAATAATTAACAAAGCACTTAGTTTATATATTATATCAGAAGAGGGTTGTGGTGTTGGCAGGTCCATAATAGCCTGTTTTTTGAACCCAAATAAGATCATAGGCATGTTTATTTATTTCAAATCATGCTCTGTAATTCGGCATTGTTTGCCACTTTTCAAATCACAATGACCCCATGGTAGAGTATGTATGCCACATGATAAAATGCATCTCTTATCATCATGTGGGTCCAGAGCCACTTTTCTTACAACATTGCTAGTCAATAAGTGATCCACACTCTGAATTCTATTTTCTGATGTTCTGATTGTGCTACATGATTTGAGACAATTTTTGTAATCCTCAAATTCAAGCTCTTTGTCAACAATTACTCTGCCAATGCCCTTGGCCTTTTTGGCAACAGCGCCACTACATGTTTCAAAACTGTACATCTTGGCCCTTAACCCAGCAAATGCCACAATAACATCACCAAGTGTCTCATATTTTAACTTGCCAGGCACCTTTTTGTTGTGGTGTTGAATCTCTGTATGTTCACTGGTATCAAAATATTTAAACAATTCAGGCTGTGCTATATCTTTATAAACATCTTCTGTTTGAATATCAAGAACAAAACTATCTGTGTCCATGTACATCAGTTTTACACAATCACCATAAAAAGGTTTCAACACATCATAATACAATTTTAACATGTGTAATTTGGCCAATTCCAATATCACAGCCCCTACATAAATAGGCTTATCAAACTTAATATTTGTTTTTTTCATGTTGAAAAGTGCCATATTCTCATCATAAATTCTTCTGTAATTGAAGTTTGGCTTTGCAATCAATTTTTTGCTCCGGCTGGGGTCAGTAATTATTTTAACATCAATATGTTTTCTGACATTTTCAATTGTTTTGCCATACACTGAATTGACCATCAATTTAAACAAGGTCTTATCAAATTGGCTCATTGCAGATGTTCGAAGCTCTGTGTTTGTATCAATATATGGCTTCAACCATCTTGAGTGCGTGAACCTCAAAACTTTGCCAACTTTGGTCACTTGAACACCATGATTCATTAGGAACTGGAGGTTTTGTAATATATGACATAATCCTGTTACGGCTCTAGAGTCATCATCAATTTCTTCTGTTTAGAGCCAGGTGAACACTTAACCTCAGGAATTGGGGGCAGATCAGAAAATGTGTTGTGTAAATCATCAGGAATTGTCAGATCAACCTCTAAGAACAGGCCATAGTTACTGTCATCAAAATCCTTAAGATCTTCAATATTGAAATCTTCAACCCACTCAAGCCCTGCATATGGCAGTTTTTTCATCATAGCATAACCATAGAGGCTGTTTGCATCTACATACAGTATATAATTTGATGGCAGTGCTGGATCATAATCAGGAATATATTTGTTATTTGCTCTGGCATATCTCTGAGAACATTGCACCATGCCTCCTCTTATACATTGTTCCATAAACAGATACATATCTTGATCCTGGATCAGATCCAATTGCATTTTAGTGTTTAAAAACATTGCATACCATGCTAGGCCCGGAGCACTGTAAAAATACATTGGATCCAGTTTATAATTTTGCATGGAAGATTTTCTGAATGCCTGCAGTATATCAGCTAAGAGAGTGACATCAAGTTTTAAATAAGCCTTGTGATAATCACCAAATGTCTGGCATTTTAAATTGTTCCACATCAATTGGGCATGGTGATAATCTTCATCAGTGATTCCAGATCCTCTGATTTTGCTGTAAAACTCTTGTTGGGGTGGCAGAGAACACTCATCAAATTTAGAAAAATCTGTAACATAATCATATGGATATACACCCTTCCGCCTAATTAATTTCAGGTCCTGATTTGGAAACAAAGCACATGTGATTTTGAATTGATCATCAGATAATTGAGTGGCCAGTGTAGCCAGGCTAGCAGACAGAATTCTGTATGAATCAAGAAATCTTAAGTGAATAGAAACACCATTAACTTTAATTATTTTGTTAATGGCAATATATTTCTCATTATTTTCAGCTAAAATATTTAAATTCTGCTTGTCAAACCCTTCGTACCTGATCAAATGATGAAAATCATAATTGGATGCACCATGGCAAAATATAGGGACAAATTTTGGTCTCTGGATCTTAATATTGCAGCTATTACACAGGGCCATTAAGAATTTATCATCTGTATGAGAATGGTGTTTCACCTTGATATTTGCATCTGAAAATTCAGAATCACATACCGGGCATTTTTCTGCATTGTTGAAATCTTCAATCTGATCCTCTGTTAAAGGCAACATGGGTTTTGATTTTAATAAAATATTAGATGCTATGTCATGGCACTCATTTTCTATTCTAAGTGCAAATTCTTTGATGGCATCTGCTCCCATGTATAAATATTCTTTACTAACAACACCATCCTGTACAACCACATAATAAAAACTGGAAGGTTCATGAAGCTGGTATGGTGTAATTGAAGGTTCATGAGGATCTGGGCTGCAAAATGCAATAGGTTTGAGATTTGATTCAAAATCACAGACTATATATGCTGGGTGTTCCAACAAGGCTTCAAACTTTTTGAATTTTGCATTTTCACTTGGCATTGGCATCTCCATATGAACAGGTTTATGGTTGCCACAGTATTTCAGATGCTCAATTAACTTGTTTTTAGCAATATCTGCATTTTTTCCCCGAACCCCATTCACCATTTTTTGACCATCAAATACAGACAAACATCTTCTGCACAACTTGAATATTCTATGAGTTTTGTCTAGTTGTGTTCTGACTAAAGCTTCAAGATTATGTATCAGAGTGTAATGATTTGTGCCATCCTTTTCAATTAAGAGCAGATCAATCGGAATACCAGATTCATCATCAAGTGTACTGATTCTGAGAGGATCTATCAAGCAATTGTCACGGCCAGTAGAACAAGTAAATACATTAATAGATAATTGTTTGCCATTGATGTGCCTGGTCTTTTTTTCAAATTTATCAATATTCTGAACAAGCATTGGATATTCTAAACCCTCCATTGCCTCATCAAAATCATTTTCATGTTGTTTATAATAAGTTATTCTCTCAGGATTCCTTGAAACTGGATACAAAGCAGCTAAAATACACCACAAAAAGCATTTCACATCATTATTTTTTATATTAACCACGGCTTGTTTGTTTTTAATATTGGCAGGTAATGGCAGATATGTAGAACCTTGTAATGGGTTGAATTCAGAAATATTAACATATAACTTGTGTGGAGATCCGCATAGGCTCCATCCGGACTCTTTTGCTGCAAATTCAGAGTGTTTAATATTCAATTGATCTATCAAACTGCTTATTCTTTTGTCTGAATTTGCATTTGAATATATAGGTACAGTTTCTGTTATGTGGGGCTGTGTAAATTTTGTGCCATTTGGCTTCTTATATTGTGAAAACAATTTGAGAGACAGCTTATAAGAGCCATTTTGTGCATTTAGAATTGCCTTCACATCAGGATTTATACTGTTCAAAAATTCTTAATGTCACATCTTGGCTCTGATACAAAACGGTGATCCCTTAATTGGCCGTTAAAACTGCTATGGATGGGTAGTGCATAGCGTGGCGGCTTTGCTGGTCCAGCATTAACAGGTGTTTCATGCTTCCTTTTCAGACCAGATGTAGATGGTTGAGGGGGCAATGTTGATGACTGTGCAGAGCAAGAACCCACATGTCTATTGAAATATGCCTTGCTAAATATTTTGTGGCATTTAGGACATATTTTAGTGGGAGTTCTGCATTTGCCTGGGTTACAATTCTTTTGGTGTCTGGCCCAATTGGGGCTGGATATATTTTTATTACACTGATTGCAATATTTTTGATTTGGCATTTTTGTTGTTGGTTTATTATATAAGATTTCCTGCGGTTCAATTAAAAATTCTATGCTTAATATATATATATATATATATTGTTCAGCTGTGTGCTTTGTTTATTTCTTGTGTATATTTAATATGTTAATATTATTAATTTTTATTCTCAGTTTATTATATAAATTTTTTTGGGGTTTAAACCAAAACTCTATGCTTATTATGACAGGTTGTAAAGCTAATAGCCTACAAGTGGAAAAAGAGAATAAATATTGATCTACACTGACCTTCCGCAAATGCCTGCACAGACATGCATGTCCTAGAAAGGCAATGACCTAGCGCTGAGTGTTATGTATTGATTTTTGTATAACAGGCTGGGACAGATATAAGCCTGACTCTAAATAAGAGTGGATTACAACAAACAAGCTGGATGCAACAAATATCAGATTTTTTATACAAAATATAAGCCCTTTTTGTTCAATATACCAGAAATATATTTAATATGAATAATAAGAATTAAACCAAACAGGCCTGTAAGTATGAGCAGCACTGTAACAACACATCTGTTCTCCTCCGCCACTCTCACAATACTGGCTGATATGCAATGCAAAATCTCTTTATATACCCTAAGCACAGACCGCATTGAAAACATCTGAAACAATAAGCCAATCAGAATATAACACATCAACACTTTATGTCATAAGCAACCAGTAGTTGTATTTGTGGTGGGATAAACTCAAGAAAGTATGAACCCCCCCCTCAAGCAGATTTGCTATACTTAAAACTATCTTAACATGAGCATATGAGCTTTTTGCTCAAGTGTGAAACCCCCGTATAATCCAAGATTTTTATGAAAAAGCCCTCATGGATTCCATGAGAAAGTATGACCCCCTCAGATTGATGAGGCTACACTTATAAAAGCTACTTCTGTGAGATTGTTATCCATAAATTTGTTAAAAATATGCCCCTCTTGTGGCCATACTTAAAACTAGGCTATCCACACACATACACATGCATACACCTACATACATATACACATACACACACACACACACACACACACACACACACACACACACACACACACACACACACATATCTACTTCTGGTTTAAGTTCAATTGGGCACCAGCTTCAATTTGTTTATCTAATATTGAAACAATGTAATTCTTCTAGAATTGCTCTGTGACAACAGACCCATCTATGTGCAAATGCCTGAACTCGGTGAATACTTGGGAACAAGTCCATTTTTTTCATTATGTCAATATTTTTAACTTCTTTTGCCAGTAATAGGGAAATGGTAGCAAGCAATAAACAAAGTATTTTGGAGCTGAATATTTCTTTCTTAGACGTCGTATATTACTAAAATATCTTTAATTCACATATTTTCTCATACCGCCGTATCTTGTTCTATTAGGCCTCTTTGAGAACATTGCCTATTAGGACTCTTCAAGAACATTGCCTATTAGTAAAATAATAGGACAAGCATACGGCGGTATGGGGATATGTGAATTGTTGGTTTCTTCAATTCAGATAAAAGGATTGAATAGAAACTGGGATATTTTGCATTTGTTACATTCAGTTTCTTTGTTGTAATCTGTTCATATATAAAATCAAGCCCCGAGAAAGTATAAGATCAATACTTGAACAATATGTGCGCATGACGGCCCCAAAGCGGTGGGATCGATACTTTCCGCACGGTGCACAGTTCTATTTGCCCGCATTGAGTCTTATTAGAGCGAGCTCCGGCAGTTTTATTCTGATCGATTAGTTCCAGAGTTGTCCACCGCCGCGCCGGGAGGCAATGGCGCTGCGGTATGGATTGCATCGATTAGTTCCAGACAATTCCGCTCCCCTAAGCGTGGAGGCGCTGCGGTACGGATTGCATGTATGCTCAGCAGAAAAACAGGAGGTTCATTCAGAAGAAAGTACTTCGGCAAAAATGTTAGAGAATAGCTCATGTTTCTGAATGTACCCCTACAGTGTTTCTATTGGCTCTGTAAAACTATAAAAGCCAGGGTACAGTGCAGATTCTTCACCATTGCTGGATTGGAGACTTGAAGCATATAATTTGGCGGAATAACCCAAGTAATGTCATATATACATACACACATACAAAGCACAGTGCTGAACCCAACTGATCCAGCATAGAGATTAGATTTAAAACCCAAGAAATTGTATATAAATACCAAAGCCAAAAATATTAAGTGTATACACACATATATACATACACACACACAAAGTGCAGTGCTGAACCCCAACTGATATTTTTTATTCAGTATAAAGTTTTGAATTGAAACCCAGGAAATTGTATATAATAAACAACAACAAAAATGCCAAATCAAAAATATTGTAATCAATGCAATAAGAATATATCCAGCCCCAATTGGGCCAAGCATCAAAAAATTTGTAATCCAGACAAAAGCAGAACTCCCACAAAAATTTGCCCCAAATGCAATAGAAAATATAACATGCAATACTTCACATATATACATAAAAATACTTGTTCTGCACAGTCATCAACATTGCCCTCACAAGCACTGAAAAGAAGGCATGAAGCACCTGTTAATGCCAGAGCAGCAAAGCAGCCACGCCATGAACCTATCCGTAGCAGTTTTAACGGCCAATTAAGGGATCACAAGTTTGTATCAGAGCCAAGATGTGGCATTGAGAATTTCTTGAACAGTATAAATTCTGATCTGCAGGCAATTCTTAATGCACAAAATGGCTCTTATAAGCTCTCCCTCAAATTGTTTACACAATATAAGAAACCAAACGGCACAAAATTTACACAGCCCCACTTAACAGAAACTGTAGCTGTATATTCAAATTCAAATTCAGACAAAATAATAAGCAGGCTAATAGATCAATTAAACATCAAACACTCTGAATTTGCGGCAAAAGAGTCCGGATGGAGCCTATGCGGTTCATCACACAAGTTATATGTTAATATTTCTGAATTCAGCCCATTACAAGGATCTACATATCTGCCATTGCCTGCTAATATCAAAAACAAAAGAGCCGTGGTTAATATAGAAAATACCGACCAGAAATGCTTTTTGTGGTGTATATTAGCTGCTCTGTTTCCAGCTTCAAGAAATCCTCAGAGAATAAATTATTACAAACAGCATGAACATGATTTTGACGAGGCAATGGAGGGTTTGGAATATCCAATGTCAGTTCAGAATATTGATAAATTTGAAAAAAGGGCCAGGCACATCAATGGCAAGCAATTATCTATTAATGTATTTATTTGTTCCACTGGCAATTGCCCGATAGCACCTCTCAGAATCAGTACACTTGATGTTGAATCTGCAATTCCGATTGATCTGCTCTTAATTGAAGGGGATGGCTCATATCATTACACTCTGATACATAATCTTGAAGCTTTAGTGAGAACACAACTAGACAAATATAAAAAAATATTTAAGTTGTGCAGAAGATGCTTAACTGTATTTGATGGTAGAAAAATGGTGAATGGTGTTTGTGAAGAGAGTGCAGAAATTGCAAAAAACAAGTTAATTGAGCATCTGAAATACTGTGGCAACCATAAACCTGTTCATATGGTGATGCCCAATCCAAGTGAAAATTGCAAATTCAAAAAGTATGAAGCCTTGTTGGAACACCCAGCATATATTGTCTGTGATTTCGAATCGAATCTCAAATCTCTTGCATTCTGTAGCCCAGATCCAGAAGAATCTTCAAGTACACCATACCAGCTACATGAACCTTCCAGCTTTTGTTATGTAGTTGTACAGGATGGTGTTGTTATTAAAGAATATTCATACAAGGGACCAAATGCCATCAAAATATTTGCACATAGAATAGAAAATGTGTGCCGTGACATAGCATCTAACATCTTATTAAAATCAAAACCCATGTTGCCTTTAACAGAGGAACAGATTGAAGATTTCAACAATGCAGAAAAATGCCCGGTATGTGATTCTGAATTTTCAGATACAAATATCAAGGTTCATCACCATTCTCATACAGATGGTAAATTCTTAATGGCCCTGTGTAATAGCTGTAATATTAAGATCAAGAGACCAAGATTTATCCCCATATTTTGCCATGGAGCATCCAATTATGATTTCCATCATCTGATCAGGTACGAGGGGTTTGACAAGCAGAATTTAAATATTTTAGCTGAAAATGACGAGAAATATATATCTATTAGCAAGATAATTAAAGTTGATGGTGTTCCTATTTACATAAGATTTCTTGATTCTTACAGATTTTTACCTGCTAGCCTGGCTACACTGGCCTCTCAATTATCTGATGATGACTTGAAAATCACACGTGCCTCGTTTCCAAATCAGGACCTGAAATTAATTAGGCGGAAGGGTGTATATCCATATGACTATGTTACAGATTTTTCTAAATTTGATGAGTGTTCCCTGCCACCACAAGAAGCATTTTACAGCAAAATCAGAGGATCTGGAATCACTGATGAAGATTATCACCATGCCAAATTGATGTGGAAGAGTTTAAAATGCAAGACATTTCGTGATTATCACATGGCTTATTTGAAACTTGATGTGACCATCTCAGCCGATGTAATACAGACATTCAGAAAATCTTCTATGCAAAATTATGGACTGGACCCAGTGTATTTTTTCAGTGCCCCGGGCCTAGCATGGTCTGCAATGTTTTTCAACACCAAAAAGCAATTGGATCTGATCCACGATCAAGATAAGTATCTGTTTATGGAGAAATGTATAAGAGGAGGGATGGTGCAATGTTCCCAGAGATATGCCAGAGCAAATAACAAGTATATGCCTGATTATGATCCAGCACGGCCATCAAATTATATACTGTATGTAGATGCAAACAACCTCTATGGTCACGCCATGATGCAAAAACTGCCATATGCAGAGCTTGAGTGGGTTGAAGATTTCAATATTGAAGATCTTCAGAATTTTGATGACAGTGAACATGGCCTCTTCTTAGAGGTTGATCAGATATTTCCTGATAATGTACACAACAAATTTTCTGATCTGTCCCCAATTCCCGAGGTTAAGTGCTCACCTGGCTCTAAACAGAAGAAGCTCATGATGACTCTGGAGCCGAAACAGGGATATGTCATATATTACAAAAACCTCCAGTTCCTGATGAAACATGGTGTCCAAGTGACCAAAGTTGGAAAAGTTTTGAGGTTCAGGCACTCAAGATGGTTGAAACCATACATTGATACAAACACGGAGCTTCGAACATCTGCAAAGAGCCAATTTGATAAGGGCTTGTTTAAATTGATGGTGAATTCAATGTATGGCAAAACAATTGAAAATGTCAGAAAACATATTGATGTTAAATTAATTACTGACCCCAGCCTGAGCAAAAAATTGGTTGCAAAGCCCAACTTCAATTATAGAAGAATTTATGATGAGCACATGGCACTTTTCAACATGATGAAAACAAAGATCAAATTTGATAAACCTATTTATGTAGGGGCTGTGATATTGGAATTGTCCAAATTACATATGTTAACATTGTATTATGATGTGCTGAAACCTTTTTATGGTGATCGTGTAAAATTATTGTACATGGACACGGATAGTTTTATTCTTGATATTCAAACAGAAGATGTTTATCAAGATATGTCACAGCCTGAATTGTTTCAATACTTTGATACCAGTGAACATACAAAAATTCAACCCCACAACAAAAAGGTGCCTGGCAAGTTAAAAGATGAGACACTTGGTGATGTTATTGTGAAATTTGCTGGGTTAAGTGCCAAGATGTATACTTTTGAAACATGTAGTGGTGCTGTTGCCAAAAAAGCCAAGGGCATTGGCAGAGTGACTGTTGAAAAAGAGCTCCAATTTGAAGATTATGAAAATTGCATCAAATCCCAGAGTTCAATCAGAACATCAGAAAATAGAATTCAGAGTGTGGATCACTTGCTGACTAGCAATATTGTAAGAAAAGTGGCCCTGGACCCACATGATGATAAGAGATACATTTTATCATGTGACATACATACTTTACCTTGGGGGCATTGTGATTTGAAAAATGGGAATCAATGCCCAATTACAGAGCATGATTTGAAATAAATAAACATGCCTATGAACTTATTTGGGTTCAAAAAACAGGCTATTATGGACCTGCCAACACCACAACCCTCCCCTGATATGCTGTCTAAACTGAGTGGCTTGTTAATTATTCATCTGAACAGCATACTTACAGATAATGATGATGAAACAGGCAAAACATTGTACATATTTAACAATAATTTAAATCATTACCAATTACCTGTAGGTGGGCAATTGCAATTTATTACAACCCCTGAGGGTGATGTCAAGATTTCAGTAGGGAGAAATATTTATAGAATTAAGCACTCAAACATGATTTCTGGCACTGTTTATACTGTTTCTGCTGGTGACTGCTTATATATTGAGGTCCCGGGATCATATGACAAGCTTATACCCTTTTTTATAGAATTAAGAATCAGATACTCTATAATAAATAACCATTAAAAGAAAATGCCTAATGATATATTTGGCCATACAAGACATGAAGATCACAGTGATGAGATTCTTATGCTTGATGTCAGAGTCAAGAAATTAAGAAGTGATTTACAAGCTTTACAAACCACACTCAATGCCAGTCTTCAATTAGAAATTACAAATTTGCAATCACAATGCATGGACCCTCTTCATAAAATTGATTCTGAACTCAAATTGTTGCTTCAGAAATATACTGATCTGGCAACATTGGATAATTTTCAAAGTTTGGAAGAAGCTGTAGCAGCTCTTCAAGCCAAATTTAAGACCCAGGCTAACAACTCTGAGCAATTGAAACAGCAATTAGAGGAGCAGATTAATAATGTCCAGGCACAGCTCCAAGCAATTGTCAAAAGCATAAAATCACAAGAAGATTTTGATCTAGTTATTTCTACTCTAAAAGAACAGATTCAGTCACTCCAAATACCTAATCTGGACCCTCTGCACAATGCCATAGCCGAAGTAAAAGAAAAAATTGAGACACTTGAAAATTTTATGAACAACTTGCCATCTTCCGATGCTTTGAATGCAATAACTCGGAGTGTAGCAAATATTAAGCTGCAACTTGAAACATATGAAGATTTTGGAAAAATTCAAAGTTCCATAACCCATCTTGAAGGTACAATAGCAGCAGTGCAAAGTGATTTGACAAATGTACTAGAATCCCGATTGCCTGGGATTGTAGACACCCTTGACAGTGTCCAGCAACAGATCACAAAGCTTGAAAACCTCAACACTGAATCTGAACTATCTCATTTCCATCACTTGATCGATGATATCCAAACAAAACTTGAAATTTTACAACAATCAACACCCTTTCAGGCAGATATAGCCCTGCTCCAAAATGCTATGCAAAATGTGGCTGATGCTTCTGAATTAAACAATGTAAAATTGGCACTTGAATTTTTGCAAAATACAGTATCAAATCTGCCCACATCACAGGAACTTAAAAATATTAAGAGGGCAGTGAATCGCATATTGAAATCAGAAGATATCAAGAATATCCAAACAGAAATCAAACAACTCACTCAGACAGTTGCCACTCTACCAACAAATCAACATATTAATGAATTGCATGCCCTGTTTGAGGATATCAGAAGACAGGTTCATGATCTTACTGCTCAAAATTCTAAATTGGCAGTTGTTGAAAATTTGCAACAAATTGTAGCTAATATCAAGCAACAGCTAGGGACCATGGAATCCAATCAAGCAAATGCTCTGTCTGTTTTTGCCACACAGCTACAAGATATTGTGCAACAATACAAGAAACTTGCTATAGACATAAAAATTAAGCCGGGCCACGATGATGTTGTTAGGACCATCAATGAGCACCTTGAATCTGTAACAAGCAGATTGTTCACAGCAGAAAAGGAAATAACAGGCATAATCGAGAATCCAAAACATTCAGTAATTCTTGAATTGTACAGTATCCCCAACAAAGAATACGATTCTCCATTTACACCAGGTGGCAAAATATATATGCTGTCCCCTGCACAATTTTATTACCAGTTTTTTGTTGGGGGCACATTGAGACCAATCAAGATCAAATATTGGCATCAGCCACAGGCACACCACTACCCCACCTTATCAATAACAAGTGCTGAGAACAAAGTGAAAATCACCAGTGTAGAATTGGAGGATTTTACCGACCCCAATACGTTGGAAACAGCCTATACTGAAGATGATGGCTCTCTGGAATTTAAAATACATATTGGGGACAAATTATATTTAGAAAATCCTGCAGTCTCAGCTGCTGAACACCCTATAGTTGCAATATTCTTGTTTACATATTATGTCTAGACAAATTATTGTTGATGAATTACACAGACAGGCCAGACATAATTTTAAGAGACTCCCGGTAGTCACAAAAGGCATAGATGATTTATGGCAAAGCGACTTGATTGAGTTGTCAAGTGGGCAGTTGAAAAACTTAGACAAAATCAACAAGGGCTACAAGTATCTACTCACTGTGATAGACACTTTTTCAAAATTTGCCTGGGCTGTGGCACTTAAATCCAAGACAGGAAAATGTGTTACAGAAGCCTTCAGGACAATCATAAATCTGAGTGGAAGATCCCCGCGCTATTTGCAAACAGATAATGGCAAAGAATTTTATAATTCTGTGTTCCAACAATTTATTAAAAGCCAGGCAATAAAACATTACTCGAGTTACAGTGACCTCAAAGCCTCAATTGTAGAGAGATTCAACAAAACCTTAAAAAATCTTATGTATAAACAATTTACACTTCAAGGTAATTATAAATGGATTAATATTCTTCCGGAACTTCTACATCAATATAACAACTCGGTCCATTCCACAATCAACATGAAACCCTCTGAAGTAACTTCATCTGATGAACAAAAATTGATCAGCACTGTTTATTATCCTAGATACCAGCCAACAACAAGAAGGGCCAAATACAGGGTGGGTGACCAAGTAAGAATCAGCAAATATAAGCACTTATTCAAGAGAGGCTTTACGAGAAACTGGAGCACCGAATTATTTACAGTGGTTCAAGTTAAACCCGGGGCCCTTAACACATATATAATAAAAGATCACCGAGGAGAAATTCTCAAAGGCCGATTCTATGAACAAGAACTCAGCAAAACTAAACAGCCTGACACATATCTCATAGAAAAAATCATCCGCAGAAAAGGCAACAAGTTATTTGTCAAATGGCTGGGTCATCCGGAAAACAGCTGGATCGATGCAGACAAAGTGATAATATGAGCACCTGGGATGTTATAAAAAGGCTGCCAGAACCTGAACAGCAGATTAAGAGAAATGGCAAGTTGCTGCCCGAAAATATTAGATGTCTTATTGTTGGGCCATCTGCTTGTGGTAAAACTACACTAATGGTTGATAATTTTTTATTGGCCCCCAACTGGTTAGACTGGAAAAACAGGCACTTGTATGTTTTCTCTAAGAGCTTGGAACAATTAAAATATCAGCAGCTGATGAAGCTATATGATGGATTGGATATTGCCACTTTTGAACCAGATGTTAAGCCACTTCATGAATGTCTCGATAATTCTGTTGTTGTGTTTGATGACATTATACTGGATAATCAAAACAAGGTTAGAAATTTCTTTACACAGGGCCGACACAAAAACATTGATTGCTTCTACCTGGCACAGACTTTTTCTAAAATTCCGAAGCAACTGATCCGAGACAACAGCAATTTTATATGTGTGTTTCATCAAGATCATACCAACCTCAAACACATACATGATGAATATGTAGGTGGGGACTTGAGCTACAATGATTTTTCCAAATTTTGCAGCAAGTGCTGGAGCCAGGACAGTTATGGGTTTGTCACAATTGATATGACAAGAACACCTAATACTGGCAAATACAGAAATAAAATCAACGATTTTCTAGACGTTGAGACATAAATAAACAACCATGAAACGACCAGTCATTGATGATCTTAAGTTAAGAGATTATCTTGTAAAAAGATTTAAGGGATGGAAATCAGAGAACCGTGGAATTTATGAAAAACACAAACAAACAGAACAGCCTGTAATTGATGCTATTAATAATTTAGGTAAGAATATCAAAACTGTTACAGAGCAGAATCAAAATTTGATCACAGAGCTTGTACCTGTAGCTGCTAGGAACATATTAGATTATCCATTCACCCCACTTTCCAGTATTCATACACCTAGTCCTGTTGCTCCTAGAAGAATTGAAGCTACTCAGGATCCTATTGAATTGGGTCTTCTTGCTCAAAAATATTTAACCACACCTAAAGACAACAAAGATGAGGTGTTTGGCTTATATGCTGACACAGAGCTTGATGGCAGCATTATTCATAGAATCGGTAATTTCAGAGTAACTTTTATGGGAGATGATATAATTGTTTATTCAGAATCTCGTCTCGGAGAAAAAGGTGCTTTTGTTAAGTACCCCGGCACACCTGGATTGTGGGAACTGATGACTAGGAAGAGGCCTGGCAGCTATACAGATCAAGATTATGAACATTACAAAGAAATATTAATAAAATCAGATGCTCTGTACCAGAACAATGATCCCACACAAAAAAGAGTCAAGTCGAGCAGTGGAGCAAAATACAATAATTTAATCAAGCCCATATGGTCTCAGATCAAGACAGGTAGTGGGATCAAACAATACAACACCCTGCCTAAAGAATTTGTGTGGGTTGATGATGTCAGGAAACTTGTAGATAGGTTATTGGTGATAGCTGGGGAGGAAAATGCTGGCAACCACAATTTTTACAATGAAAAAGTTGGAATTATGGACATGATAAGCACAAAATTGTCTAATTTTATAGTGAATGACACTAAGGGGATTGGATATCTTATAAAAATTATTAATACTCTACCCCCCAAATTTTGGAATATTTCTGAGGGTCGGGGCCTGGTTAATGATATTATAAACAAGCTGCCATTTGAACTACACATTCCAGGCTATCAGTATTGTGGTCCAGGCACAAAACTGGACCATAGATTAAACAGAGGTGATCCTGGTGTAAATCCCCTAGATGCTGCTTGTAGAGACCATGACATAGCATACAACACACATTCTGATCTTGACAAGAGACATGTTGCAGACAAGAAATTAGAAGAGGCTGCATTTGGTAGATTTGTAAGCAAAGATGCTTCTTTGAGTGAAAAAATAGCAGCATTGGGAACCACCATAGCTATGAGCACCAAACAAAAACTGGGGTGGGGGTTGTGAATATGTATATAATAAACCTACAATGAAGGCCAAGGGTGTTATGTATCAAATACCTTATGCAGGTCTTAAATCTCTTAAAACTATTGACAGTCTTTTGACCAAAAAGCAGCGCAAGAAAAAAAATTCTTGTATTGCAAAAGGGCATGGTATGAAATTGTTGCTTAGTACCCCCCAATTAAAAAAATTACAGCAATCAAGAAAAAAATCACATGTGGGGGGATTCATATTTACCATCCCTGCCATCTTAGCTGCTCTCGGGGCTGTTGGGAGCTTGGCTGGGGGTTCAGCTGCCATAGCAAAAACAGTAATAGATGCCAAGAAGAATAGGGCAGAATTAGATGAGCAGAGGCGCCATAACCTGGCCATGGAGAAAAAAGGCAAAGGTGTTAAGAGAGCCATGAATAAGTTTAAAAAAAACAAGAGCCGCTTACAAACCAAGATATTGAAGCTTTAATCAAGCCACTGGGCATCAAACATTTTAGAGGTGTGTACATGTCTGATTCTTTACCGGAACAACCACTCAACAAAGAGTGTGGCATTGTTAATTTGGATGAGTACAAAAATCAGGGCACTCACTGGATTTGCTATCTTAAATATTTAAAAGATGAGGCATTTGTGTTTGATTCATTTGGAGGTGTTCCACCTGAAAATTTAGTAAAATATCTAAAATCAGCTAATCTTTATTACAATAATGCCCGTGTTCAGAACTTCAAAGATGTTAATTGCGGACATTTGTGTTTATCCGTTCTCAGATACATGTCTCAAATAAATAAACCATCAATTGAAACTTTTCAAAAGGCCTTGTGGTATCTGAAACATCATGGGGGTATTCCATCTCACCAGCCAAAATTCAATATTGAAACTCAAATTGCATGATGATATAGTGTATCCCAAAACAATAGCTCTCAGAGCATTTTACGGCATGTACCTGATCCCTAATATTACACACCACAACAATACAATTGCAGTAGGGGATCAAAAAATTGTCATCACTCCAGGGCAGTATAATCTGTCCACTCTAAATGCTCAATTACCCAGAGGTGTAGTGTTAAGTCAAAATTCTGTCACTCACAGAGTAGAGATTGTATCTGCTACAGAAACAGTGCATTTGGGTACTATAGGAGAGCTGTTAGGCTTTGAGAACAACACAAAACTTGAACCGGCCATCAAACACACTGCTATGAATATACCTAAATTCTTGGCCATAGAGACTCTGAATATTCACTGTAATATGGCCGAGGGTATGATCACCAAATCAAATGGCATAGGTACTCACAAACAAACTGGCATCATTGCAACATTCAAACCTAATTCCGAATTCATGGAGCCAATCATCTACAATCCATCCCCAACATTATATTTTCCTGTGTGCCATAATAGAATAGATTACATTGAATTGATGGTCACTAATGAAAAAGAAGAATTAGTTGATTTTGCTGGAGCCACAACAACTGCAATCGTAGAGATTAACATTTAAATAAAAATACATACAATGGAAAATATTGAGAGTTATGAGCTACAATCATTCCCCCCAAACAGGAGGACATTTGCAAATTTAAATCAACCCAACACAGAGATAGAGGTGGATCTTGATGTAGGGGATGGATTTATACACCCTCACAGAGCAGATCTATACATCAAATTTGATGTTGTAAAGCTCGATGGAACAGATTACCCGGCAAATTCAAATATAAGATTGGTAGACAATTTTGTGCCGCATCTGTTCTCTGAAATTGAGATCAGAAAGCATGGCGTTGTTATAAACAGAATAGATTATCCCGGCATTACCTCCACGGCTTTGGCCACTCTAAAATTATCCAAAACCGAGGCTTCTTACTACAAAATAGGTGGATTTGAGGCTGGTGATAAAATATTATCTAAGAACCACACTGTGCTGTTCCCGATGCGCCTGTTGCCAGGATTCTTCTCGGATTACAAAGATATTATGTGGAAGGGTGGTTTAAGAATTACATTTAGAAGAGCTGCCAATGATAATAATGCTTTGATGAGGTACAGTACATTAAATTCTACAGGGGAAGCTTTGCCTAATACCTTACCAGATGCAGGCAAATGCATTATTCAGACTATGGAGCTAAGAATCCCAGTTGTTGAATATGAGGCCAGTTACGCTCTTAAATACAAAGCTGATATAATAAAAAATCCACAGATTCCTCTGCAATTTTACACATATCAATGCGTACAGAAGCCCGCATCTGGCACATATTATGAATTTGATGCCACAAATTCATTCTCCAGTATACAATTTGACATGCCTGATTTTGTGGTGGTACTGTTTCAGACTGGGAGACACAATAATCAGGAAAAAAATTCGAGTAGATTTGATAGCTGCAACATCAAGAACATATATCTTAAAAATGGCAGAAATGAGGTATTTCCTAGAGAAAATTACAATTTAGACATGTCCAAGGATGATTTTCTTAAATTATATGAGGCATTTTCGGCTTTCAAAAGGGTCACTACAGGCAATACGGATATGTATTACACACCAGATGAATTCAAAACACGGAGACCCATGTTTGTCATCAATGCTTCAAAAAGAAAACAAGTTGTGGTGAATGACAGAACAAACATTAAAATTATCTGTGAATTTCACGAGGCTTTACCCGATGACACCATATGCAGTGTCATTCTCATAGGTGAAAAATCATATGTTTATGACGTAAGAAATGAGAGAGTCACGGAGCAATTCTAGAAGAATTACATTGTTTCAATATTAGATAAACAAATTGAAGCTGGTGCCCAATTGAACTTAAACCAGAAGTAAATATGTGTGTGTGTGTGTTTGTGTGTGTGTGTGTGTGTGTGTGTGTGTGTGTGTGTATATGTGTATATGTATGTAGGTGTATGCATGTGTATGTGTGTGGATAGCCTAGTTTTAAGTATGGCCACAAGAGGGGCATATTTTTAACAAATTTATGGATAACAATCTCACAGAAGTAGCTTTTATAAGTGTAGCCTCATCAATCTGAGGGGGTCATACTTTCTCATGGAATCCATGAGGGCTTTTTCATAAAAATCTTGGATTATACGGGGGTTTCACACTTGAGCAAAAAGCTCATATGCTCATGTTAAGATAGTTTTAAGTATAGCAAATCTGCTTGAGGGGGGGGTTCATACTTTCTTGAGTTTATCCCACCACAAATACAACTACTGCAACCAATCAGAAAACAACACATGTCTAATAATTTGTTGCTTAATATTGGGTAATAATTTGTTGCAAAACATGATGCAATATAAATAAACCAGAAATAGGCCACAAGTGGACCGGAAGTAGGCAAACCGGAAGTGGACCGGAAGTGAACCGGAAGTGGACCGGAAGTGAACCGGAAGTGGACCGGAAGTGTACCGGAAGTGTACCGGAAGTAAATATGTGTGGGTGTGGGTGGGTGTGGGTGTATGTGGGTGGGTGTGGGTGTGTGTTAATACGTTTGGCGTAGTTTTAGGTGTGGGCAAAAAAAATATCAAGAGGGTCATATTTTTAACAAATTTATGGACAACAATCTCACAGAAGTGCCTTTTATAAGTGTAGGCAAATCAATCTGAGGGGGGTCATCATTTGTACACTAGGATTCAAAATTCTTAGAATTAAGAGCATATCACACTTGAAGAATTGGGGAATATGGGCATCTTGGCATAATTTTAAGTGTGGGCAAATCGGGCTGTTTAATTATATGAGCTCATCATTTGTACACCTGTAAGTGGTGCTGGTTGTAGCATCAATTACACTACTTCAATCTACCGACTTGAAAGTTCTTACTAATAAACGGCCAATTTATTTTGCTGATTACAGAGGTGAGTGAAAACGGTTACATAACTTAGAAATACATAATTTGTATTTGTGTCCAGATATTATTAGAATAATTAAATCAAGAAGACTTAGGTGGGCAGGCCATGTGGCACGAATGGGAGAGAAATGAAGGATTTGCATGATTCGTGTTGGGAAACCTGATGGTAAGAGACCAGTTGGAAGACCAAGACCAAGATGGAGGGATAATGTTGAGATGGGTCATAAGGAAATTGGTAGGGATGGAAAAATAATGTACAGATCTTGCTCAGGATAGGAACAGATGGAAGGTCTGTGTTGCTGCATCCATGAACCTTCTGTTTCAAGAAGGCTAGAAAGTTAGTTAGAGTTAGTTAATTCTCTGACATTTTGAAATAAAAACTTGGTAAATTGATGCATTAATGCTTACACACTAATAAGTAATAATACATATGTTGAGTAACATCTAATTATTATACTTTTCAAGTAACATTGTCGCATTATCGTTATCCGTGGGAATCGGCGGTGAGAATATCGGCATCGGTAGAGATCTTGGTTCAAAGTGGTAAGCCAAAATCAAAATATACTTTGATCAGCCTTTCTCTGTAGAAATATTTCAACAGCGTGCACAGATACATAATAATTCCGGGCTTCAAATTAAACGGTCACTTTTAACAAAAGAGAAACTTCTGAACGCGAATATAGAGATAGTACTCTTTCGGATGATGGAACATTTGAAATAAAGCAAGTCCAACTGTCTTTACCTCTGTAATCAGCAAAATAAATTGGCCGTTTATTAGTAAGAACTTTCAAGTCGGTAGATTGAACATTTCATAATTACTGGTAGATGTCAGGAAATATTTTGTTGAATACAAACGTCTGTCTGGTTCTGCACCGCAGAGAAAATATTGCTCTTCAATTTTAAATTCTAACCTGTTTTGTAAGGACTGAAAATATTACCTATACCGCGGTTTTGTACATATTGAAGCTGTACGTACAAGTTTCAACAATAATTTTTTTTTTTTTAAAAAAAAATAGTTATTGTTCTATACCAGTTGAAGAACCCTACAAACTTCCAAGACAGAGTCACGATCTCATTCCGATTTCTCTCTCTTTTTTGGAGGGAAGTTGTTGGTCGAATCATCTCGGTGATTCCTTATATATTCCTGAAAATACGATATGGAACAATGTTCCCGTTTGAGCCACGTGATGCTGTCGAACGCAGCCTTTACAAGCAGACAAATCTCCGGTCCCGTTTGGTTGCAAACGGTGGAGAAGCGTCGTATCCGAATAGGTTCGGGCTTCCTGATGGCGCAGCGGTAGTGTCGTCGCCTTGTAATTAAGGTGTCCTGGAAAAAGTCAACCTCACTTCTAAGTTGCAACCGTATGAGGTTATGGCGTCTGGACTCCCAGCCAGTCAATTTCATATTATCACCATTAATCTCCATCGTCGCGATTAGCTAAAAGTGCTGGAAATTCGACATTAAATGAGCCAAATTAATCAACCAAAAATATCAGAAAATAGAGAGACAAGAAGAAATTTGTTGGATTCGCAACGCAAAGATATTTCCATTTTAGTGTTTATTCCACAGTCTATTGTCAAGGACAAGTTCAGATTTAAGATTTAAGTTTTCTATCAAGAAATAGAAATAGTGAAAAGTAGCTGCAGCGCGTTTTCCGTTACAATCACAGATTTTTTTTCCCCGAAGGTGTACAATTATTAAGTGGTGACCCAGGTACAGCCATAAACTTTGCAGCAAACCACAGAAGGTTGCTGCATCTCGCCTCGGATGAATTGTGTGCAGTCCTAAAGCCCCTTGAGTTTGCCGACGTTCACGCTCTTCAAAGAGTCTCTCCTTCTCACTGATTCCACCAGTGTGCTCCAGAATATAGAATCCCTAACTTCCAGGCACCCGGTAGTGCATTACGTACTTCGACAACCTGTGTACACATCTCTCAGTGCACAATTCTGGGTCTCTTGGATCCCCGGTCACGTGGGCATTAAAGGGAACGAAGCAGCCGTTGCTGCCGACAAGTCTGGTTATACGACGACAATCTCGTCGACCTTCTGCCAGCTAAAAACCTGCATAGTCTTTCTCGTTGCTCCCATCTTGACACCTTGACACTTGGTAGGGAAAGGTGACTAAATACTGTATATAAAAATTATTAAAGCAAAGGCGTGGTGTAGTGCTTACAGTTCTCGACTGGACATCTAGTGGTCCCAGGTTCGAGTCTCTTTACGAGGTGTTGTTTTCTTTTTAAGTCTCCTTTTATTAAACAAGAGCATTGTAAAATTTATTTGAAATAGCAGTGTAAAGTAACTACATTGTTCTGTATCTGGAATTTACTAAAAACAGTTAAACAAATAAATTAATTAACAGATGTTCAAAGTGATAATTGTGTACTGCTTCAAACAAATTGACAAATATTAATGTAATAACGATTTATATTTGTGTTAATTCAGGACATACTAATTTTACCTCTTTACCAACTCCAGTTCAATGCCTAACGTAACCTAACCGAACCGAACCTCCGTAAATATCGAACGAAAAGTTTTCATCATGTGCAATTCTCCATTAAATGTTTGCGCCTATTCGTACTACCTTCGATTTCTTTGTTACAAACAAGTATTCTTTGCGCATTACATGTAGGAGGAGAGTTGGATCTACATTTCACACTGGTCAGCTCCTCCTAGCTATTCTCAAGAACAAAAGTTTGTATGGTAGTGGTTACCGTTGTAGATTGTCAACCTGATGGTCGCAGGTTCAAACCCCTCTGGTGGCAGAACATTTTCGTAAGTTTTAGACATATCCCATTCTGTTCATTGGCCACGCCGTGTTAAACGGAATGATTCTGTTTGGAATTAACGGTGGGGCAGGAGAAATGGACGGGTTAAAGTTACAGTGGTATAAGTCACTTTTTGTTTTAGAAAAAAAGTCTGACTCGCAGCACTTAGTTGATCAACACAAAAGCTGTTTACTTCATCACCCGACCTTAAACTGTCGTCTGTTGACAGTTGAATGAATCAATGACTTACTTCACGTTTTCTGTTAACAGATTTACTTACCTTCATCTGGTTTCTGCGTCTAAGTCATTTTTTTAAAAAAAACGTGACTTACATCACTGTAACTTTAACCCGTCCAAATGTTAAATAACAAAACCCCCATTTCAACGAACTGAGAAGTGGAGAAAAATTGGATAATTCTTATAAATATGAACATTTTATTTATGTATTTAGTGGTATAATCGCAGGTAGAATCAAATATCTTAAGTGGCAGATTATATCTCGCTCTGAACTCAGCCAAAAGGCATATCGCAAATCTAATAGAATCTCCAATTCATTTTAAAATATTATTGAATGTTTCATGTCGATATTTTGATCAATGCATCAATTCTTGAAGCTGAGACGATATTTTCTACAAATACCTCATCTCTCCTCTCCTTTCTCTTCTATTCTTCTCCTCTCCTTCTCCTTCTTCTCTCCCCTTCTTCTCCTCTGCTTATATGTCATATCACTTTCTCTCCTGTTCTCACATCTCGTCTTCATCCAATTCTTCTCCACTCCTCTTATCTCCTCACATGTCTTAGATTTACGACTCAACTGCACCCTTCTCCTCTTCTTTTCGTTCTTCTCATGTTCTCTCTTTTACTATAGTCTCAGATACTCTCTTCTCGTCTCCACCTGTCCTCTCGAACCTCCTCTTCTCTCATCTCTTTCCCTCCTCTCTTCTCCTCTTTGCTCCATTTTCCTCATTTCTCCTAGCATCTTTTCTCTTTCTCCTCATTATTTCTCCTATCCACATCTGTTCTATCTTTTCTTCCCTGCTTTACTTTTCCTCTTACAATTTCGCCCTCTCTTTTCTCCTTTCATTTGCTGTCCCTTCTCGCTTACTCTCTCGTCTTTTCCTATGTGTAGATTCATCAGCGGTGAAATACTATAAAATCGATTTTCTTCCTTTCATAAAGTATTTATTATTTGCGACAAATGTAATACTGATATTTTCTTAGTTTTATACAATAATATTTGGTTTTATTCCTTTCGCGAATATCGCAAATATCTATTGTGCATATGGTAACCCTGAAATTGAGCCTAACCCAGCACGCAACCCACCAGCGTCTTACGTAATTTGGGTTGGCTAGTTCAAAATGTCGTTGTCCTAAGACTTGTGAGAGACATTGAACGTCAGACAATTTTTGGTTTCAGAGAGAATTCTCTCGGGGGTTGCTGATGTGCGTAGTATATTGACTCGAAAATATCTTCCAGGTTCTACCGGCTTGTCACTCACACAATAAGAAACGCGAAAGCTGAACGTCTCGTTGTGACTAAGCAGCCTGAAGGATTTGTGTAATTTGCCCAAAATAATCAAAAGTTGTGCAAATAGGGGAGTCCATACTCATAATATAACCGTTATGTGGATTTCCACAGAGCCAGAAATAAATTGTTGCTTTCACAGTGACGGTAACATATTTTCACTAAGATTGAATTCACTCACAAAGAACACCCATGCCCAGAGCTTGTTTCGAACTCAGGACACCTGACACCATTGCACATTTTTTAACCACTACACCATGGAAGTCGGCAAGAATAATAATACGAAGCGAATGAAAAAATAAGGCCGAATGGCTATTACAGAGAATAAAAGCAAGCGAGATTTTTTTTTAATTTTGATTCTATACAAGTGCATACTCTGGCTATTTTTCTACATATTCACTATGACGCTCCAAGCATTTTTATTACCGTGGAACAAGTTTATGTAGACCCTCTGCGTAGAAATCTGCCGCTTGGGATCTCAGCCAGTCGAGAACTGATGTATTGAGAACTTCACTATCATCGAAACGTTGCGAAGCAAGCCACTTTTCGAGTTGAAGGAACAGAAAGTAATATCTTGGGGCAAGATTGGGACTGTATGTTGGGTGATTGAAAGGTTCCCATGGAATTTTTTAATTGACGCAAAAGTATGGTCAGCTGTGTGTGTTCGGGCGTTGTCATGAATAAGCAGAATTCCAGACCCTAACATTCCTCTTCACCGGTTTTGGATGGCATGTCACACATTAGATAGTATTTTTGGCAATACACATCTGCAGTGATGGTTCGTACCGGTTCCAGGAATTCCACGAGCATTACGCCTGTTTGGTCCCAAATACAAGATTGCCATGATTTTGCGATGTGATGCTGTTTTTTGAATTTCTTCAGTTTCGGTGAACCGGAGTGAAACCATTGCATGGATTGCTGCTTCGACTCACCAGTGATGTACGATATCCAGGTTTCGTCTCCAGTCACTATGTGAGAAAACAAGTAATCCCCTTCCTTCTCCCAGCGAGCCAAAAAATCACGTGCTGCTTTCATTCTTTCATCTTTGTGAGTGTTTGTCAACATTTTTGGCACCCACCTCGCACAGAGTTTGCGATAACCCAGATTGTCTGTTACAATTCGCTGCAATGTTTTATCAGACATTTCAAGAAATCCTTGACTAGATCAATAATGTTGAAACGGCGATTGGATCGCACTTTCTCATCAACACGTTGAATAAGTTGGTCTAAACACTAGGACTACCGCTCCGCTTGTCATTATGAACATTTGAACGTCCTTCCCGAAAAGCACGGCACCATTGTCCAACCTTCGTAACGAACCTTAAAGTTCGTGGGATCTTACAAGTACCTAGAATGTTAACCAATTAATCAATGGGTGATGTAAGTTACTCATCATTCATCCTCTAATGAGAGCACTCGTCATTGGCATGACGAGTTAACGCTTGGCAATGCGAAAGGTACAAAATCACACTAAGGAACTAAACTACAGAAAAGACAATGGTCACTCGTTGGGTTTTGTGAACCGTTGAACCTGAATCATGGCTGGGTGTTAGGATAATTACCTGTCTATCTGAAGTATTAAGCTGAATAGAATATGCGAAGTCCTCAGCTTCTCCAATTCGTCGACCAAAGCGTCGTTCCACTTCTGACCTACTGCTCTGCTAAACACCTCTTCTCTCAACTCCAATCCCAAAAGTCAGTCCCCTCTCAGCTTGTCTCACCTCTATATTACTAGGCCATCGAGCTCTTCCTCTATGCCGAATCGTGTTATTAATTGCCACTATGCAAACCGCTGACTCCATAATCAGAAGGAACTACCTGTTTTCCTGAATGCTTAGGAGGTTTGCATAGCGCAACACTGTGCATTATAAACATGCCTCAGAGGTTTGAGACAACTGAGAAAAACAAGTGAATGCCCTGGTCAACGTGAAGCGTTCAGAGGGACTTAATAAAATAAACATATAATCTTAGGGATTGATAAGTTCTGCCGCGGTGGAAAACAAATTCCATGTTGAAAATTTAAAAGTCAAATCGCAAAGTTTGACATGACCAAGGTTCGCCAATTCCATGTATTTTCTTAGAAAAACAAACATACAAAATATAGAAAACAACAAAACATAGCCTTCTTTTGATTTCCTAACCCAAAAAAATTTCCATTCCCTAAAACAATACAATCAATAAAAACAAGTACGCACGTCGATATTATATAAAACAATATTATGTATGATTATATGACTAGTAATTACAAAAATTTATGTCATTAAGTGATATTACTTGCAATGCAATGCAATTGTGCGTGCGTAAGTTGTTTTGATGTAGAATTGCTCGTTTTCTACGAGTCGCAAACGCTTGATCATTAGCCTGTGCTCCATCGCCAAGCAAATGGCTGAAATGTTTTTCGTAAGGAGAACCGTAGTTTACAATGTTTCTGTATACTGGAACCCTACGTGGACCCTTCAAATAACTAAAAAGGTTTATAAGTAAGTACACAAAACGTGGATTGTCCCATATGTGAGTGAAATCATAAATAAACAGGTAAACACAAATGTTCGCTTTATCATTTTCACTATAAACACATCTCATTGTTTTGCATGTAAGACCCTGGGTACCACAAGATGTAATATGTTTTGCTAACTGTATAGCCACTTCACTTATGACAACGTGAAAGGAAAATATTGGTATGCACTGTTTATAACAAATCTTCCCTTCGTTGTAAGCCAACTAAACTTCTTCAAATATATGAACTTTCACTGGCTATCTTGCGTATTCCGATGTTTGATTATAAAATAGTTGATGCACACAATACACAAAAAACTGTCGCAGGCAAAAACCTAAATATAACGTTTTGGTTTCTTTCCTATGTTATAATGTACATTATAATGTATATATAGCTTTGTACATAATGGTGTGTAACTGCACACAAAAAATCTTGCAAGTATCCACCAACTGTCTGCTCTGATTGTAAACATCAGAAAATGTCCGGTGTCAAAATGTCTTGCTTACTATGTTTCATGTTGGTGAAACAAAATTAACTGCTTGGAAAAAACATTGGCACAAAACATTGGCACTAAAGCATACTTCTTGAAATGTTAGAAAGTGTTGTAATTATGCTTGTTATTGCTTGCATGTACGGTTGGTTATCCGTTGCGAAAATTTCTTCTTAAAAAAAAATTACACTAGTTGTAAATAGTTTACACTATCGCTGGATAATTGAGACAACTGGCGCTTGTCGCCTCCTTGTAGTATAATTTAAACTATAATGCATGTAAAAACTGGTTAGCATGCATGGTACGGAACTGAACATGTGAGGAAGGGCTATGGAAAAGTATTGTTTCTCATAATGTACGGTAAATATCCACATAAATACACATGATATAAGCTTGCAACGTGTATGTGTGGGAAAACACTGTAGCACAATTTAAACAACAATTCTGTAATTATTGTTGTGACCAAAACTGCTGCTTGTAGAATATATGTTCTCTCTACTTCTCTTCTTCTTTGTATTGGTTTTCGTCTTGACTTAATTTGGGGCAATGTAAAAGGTGTGGTAAATTACCCGTAAAACTTGGGAGATGGGGAAGAAATTGTCCCAACTGGAAACAGTGTAGAGGGAAATTTTATCTGGTTCCTTCACTAGGTGTCGTTGATAGTCTGTAACTCTAAACTGGAAAATTCCTGGTTGAATACAGGCTTTCCGGGAAAAATGTAGTCCTCTTGTAGTAGAAAATGTCTGCATGCTTCCTTGTAGTATGGTAATGAGTCTTTCTGCATGGTAGCTTCTGCGGAGGTCCTTCATACAAAATGCCCATGATTGGTGTAGGCATTGCTTGTCCACGTCGTTCCGTATAGACAGGTTAGGTTAAAATAAAAGGAAAATTATAAAAAATGAAAGGAAACTGCATAGCAGAGGTTTATTTAATTCTGGTAAACGCTCAAGACCAAACTTATTCCATTGCCTTTTCTTAAAATTAAATTAAATTAAATTGCCTCATCAAAAATGAAATAAAATTAAAATAAATTGATTATATAATTGCCATAACTCTTTGAAAATAAATAAGGAAAATTTTAATAAAATATACAACCGTAATTAAAATATTAATGTCCATGATTGATGTGTTGCCTTAAATTATTAATTATTACTGTGCTGCTCTGAATGAACCTGTCTTTCAAGTTGACGGTGCTTATAAAAATAATACCCTAATACTGGTGTTAGTAATAAATTCCAAATAATAAATACTAATATTGACATGGGCAAAGGATTTAAAACTAATTTCTGAAATGAAATGCCCTTACTAACAGATTGATTAAGTTGCTTTAAGGCAAGTTCAAGCGAAGTCCATAGTGGAATAGTGAAATCAGATAAATTCTTGGGAATATTAAGAGGTAATTCAACTTCCTTCATTTTTAGCTGTTCAAAAGCTAAAATTCTTGTATGTAAAATTTGTTGATCCACAATAATCTGAGAAAAATCCTGATAGTTAAAAAATATAGATTGCCCCTCGTTAATCTGAATTGATCTGTGGGTGTTCAAATTATTATTCAAATTCTGAATGACAATAAATTGACCTGAGCCTGATATTAAAATACCATTACGTGTTCTGATAAACTGAAATAATTTATTGTCAGTAATAGATTTCACTTCAAAATTACAAAATGTAGAATTAATAAACAAAAGTAAGTGTTGCAAGCATGTTCTAAATTCTGTTTAATTTTTTTTAAAAAAATGTTGTGAACATTAAAAAAAAAATATATAAAATTCGAGTTGCACAAAGCAAGCTATTAGTGTCCTAAGAGGTTGCTTTGGCAAGCCTCTAATGGCCTCCTAATGAATAATAGGCCGATGCAATTTGCCGTGGTTCATTAATATGCAATGTAAAACAAAAAATTCAGTAAATGCTACTTCTGACTTTCGTTGAAACTCCAGGCGGTAACAAATATAACATCAAGGAATTAAAAAGGGAGAAATTCAAATTTTAAACACAATAAAGATAATAAAAAACTTTCTCAATTCCAAATTTTCTTTAAACAAAATAAATTTAACCACTCAAAACTTCTTGAGTCCGCAATGGTGCGTAGGTTTGTCCAAACAAAATAGATCGAGAATAGTTATGCAATTAAAATATAAATACAAATTACTAATTATTACCTACTGTACTAACATTAACACGAAGTTAATCAGTAAGAAGTAATGAATTTCATTGCTGCATCGTCGAATAAGGTGCATATTGGGTAAGTGAACTAAATTTCCTAATAATAAATAATAATAATAATAAATTCCCAAATTATAACATTTGTGGTGAACCATGCTGTTAAAATTTGGAAAAGCTAACGGTGGCGTGGCGACTTTTGCTGCACATGCCTGTGCTAATCACCGAGGCTTAGCCCGGGCATTTTGCTGACAAATTTTGATTACTCTATGTGCATAAAATGCTAAAATTGCCTTTTATAAAAATTTCCCTGATTTCTATAAAAATTTCGTTTGACTTTATACTGATTTTAATCAAATGTATGTCGATTTCCCAAAAAAATTACTTACTATAAATATCTTTATAAAAAGGGGAAAATTTTGGGAGAAAAACGCAAAAAAAATTCGTCTTGTTGTTCCTTTGTAAAATTATTGGTCGTGATTAATCTGAAGTGCTTAAATGCGACGTTTTATGGCAAAATTTATATATGTAAAATAAAAAATGCCTAACATTGTTGACATGAAATTGTATCATGAAAATCAAATTGTGATGGCTATCCTTAACTAAACTGGTACCCTGAAAATTTTAATGAGCAAACGCCACTGGTTCGTTGTAATTTCCATGTTAAGTCTTTCTGAGCTTCTAACATGCTCTGGAAGGCGTCCACGCGGAGAAATGAATTTGCTAACATCAGATACTCTTAGTTGTGCAAAGTTGCATTTTGTGGTCGCTGGACGTAACTGAAAATATCTCTGCAGCGACAGCGAGGGAACTCGTAGGTTCGCTGCCGTAATCGGCGACTTCGGGTTCCGTTCGGGTGCCATCGGAATAGCGGACGAAAGAATCGTTGCTTCGGGCAACGAGCAAAGGTGACATTCCAACACGTGGAGGAGGAAAATGAAGGGCGTAGATTCGCTGACGCGATGAGTGACGCGTGAATGTTTACAAAACTTTAAATTACTACGAACAAGGTTTAGTTAGAGCTGCGAGAATTCGAAATGATGTCAAGGACTTTTGAAATAACGTCATAGGTGGGATGGAGAGAAAGGAAAAATCGTGGCGCTTGCGACAGCGTGTTTATTAAACTCGACCACTTCCGTGATCATACAATAACAAGACTTGGGAAGGTGCTAGCAAAATAAATGACTAATAAACCCTTGCATAAAATACAAAAAATCTTAATAATGGGTTATAACTTAAAATTTAAAACGCAATGAATATAATAAAAATTCTAGGCAAACATATAATCGTAAAAAATATGACCAGTGAAAGATACGACAGGTTCGGTAACTTGAGAATTTGGCTTACTTTCTTCTTTTAGAGTGACATTTGGAACTTTCTCGACTTTTGCTGTCGACTGATTTACAAATAAATCTTTAACTTTTACTATTGGTTGGACACAGGGTGAAATAGTCAAATCACTTTCAATTTTGCGGCTGTTTTGAACAAATCTTGGACCCTTGCTTATGGCAAACTTCTGAACTCTATCTTTAACAGATACAATATTCTTCGGCAAATCTAAAATATCGTCTTTGGTGACTAAAATATTGCGGGATGAATCTTGAAATTCTTTTTGTACACTTGGTTGAATATTAACAGATTGGGGCAGTGGCGGTGGTATTGGCGGGTGCATTGTTTTCAATGGTACCACTTCAACCATTGATGCAATATCGTCGTAAATCTGGTCAATGGACGGTGAATCCTTATTAAGTTGACTTAACGCTAATTCGTTGGGACACTCATGGTCATAAGTAATGGATTTCTTGCGTTGACTTTGACAGCAACAAATTATGAAAATTATAAAAATACTAATAATAATTGTCGTTAATAATAAACTTGTAATTATATTATAAGGATAGTCAAAGGACTTGTTCAACAGATAAATAAAATTAGAAGGTTTTACGTATGGAAAAAATCCGTTTAAAATAACTAAAATCGCAATGATTTTCATGTTCCTTAGGCAATCAAAACAAAGAGTTCTTCAAAACTAACACGTACTTTAAGCCTGCCTAGTTTAAATTAGTAGGTATTTTAACTCAACTTTAATTATTTCTGACTCTAGGCTCAATTTATCTGCGTAATTTATTTATTTGACATACTTTGTTTATTCTCTAAATTTATTAGCACTGTTTAACTTATCTTATTTTAAATTTTACTGCAAACTTATCTTATTTAATTTCAGGTGTTATCTTTATTTTTAAATACTTAAAATCAATCGAACCGTACTGAGGTACAAGGCAATGGAAAAAATTGGGACTGATTTACTCCTGACTACCTGAAATAAAATAATTATTATTATTTATGCGATCTTTAAATGCATTAAAATTCTAACATCACTAAAACTTGAAGAATCTTTAATTCTCTCAACTCATTCTAAAATATGCTTAGCATATTCTTGTGCCAAAGTTAGAAACTGAAACCGTTGTGGTTTAATCATTATCATTCTCCGATGGCAGAATGGATTTCCAGGATTATCGGTAGCTATCCAATATCCGAAGGAAAATACTTGTTATTGGGGCGCAAAGAATCTTGACGTCGACGTCTACATATTCATATAATATAAATATTCTCATAATTGACGCTTAAAATAAACTTTGCTAATATAATTATATACCTTCTTCTGAAGAATAACTATAAAATTCTAGTGACGTACTCGCTGAGCTAGTATTATTACATACTGCAAAAAAAACTTTTGTGCCTAAAGCACATTATTAAATAAAAAGGTCTGCTTTTAAACTTTAATTTTATTAGTGCGATTTTATTATAAATTATTATTATGTCATGCAAGTGAAATTAAAAATGTTAAACCTGTTACTTATATAAATTTTCATTTTTAGTGAACATTATCCATGCGTGAGTCCGCGTTGTCTTCTTGATGATCTTCATCTTCCTCTTGACCTGCCAAGTTCTCTTCGCCTTCACCATCTGGCGCATAATATTTTTTGAGTCTCTGGACGGCAATAGAGTCTACTAATGTATTTCCGCGCTTGTTCTGGAATTCTACCAGGTATGTGTTAGGATTCTGTTCTCGGATAACTGTGGCTGGGCCTTTATAAATACCTGAAAAGCACCGTGCGGTTCCAATTTTCTGGGTGCTGTCAAAAATTAATACTTTATCACCTGGTTGAAATTTGATCTGTTTCCTCTTCCGATCATAATATTTCTTTACTTCAACATGTCGCTTCGCCAAGTTATCCATAGCTTTGGTTCTTGCTTTTTCCAATACTCGGAACCGTACATCATTCTCCACATTTTCACAGCTTGGTGTGTGTAATGCAAGCTCCCAAGGCAAAGTAGGTTGGAATCCATGTACTAAAAAGAATGGGCTATATCGCAAATTCTGATTCTTTGTAGTGTTATAACTGAATACACTTGGTTGTAAATACTGGACCCAATCAGTGTGTTTTGAATTAACATAACTCTTCATGATACTCTGTAGTACGCCGTGGTTACGTTCGGAAAGCCCTATCGAATTATGTAAACCTACTGGCGAAAACTAGATGGTTATTCCCAATTTATTGCCAAGTTCCTGAAAAAGCTTAGATTTAAATACTGATCCACGATCGGTGTAAATATCATGTGGGGTCCAAAGCGTAACACTATTTCCTCATACACAAATTCAGCTGCTGTACTGGCCGTACAATCCGCAACTGGTTTGGCTATTAAATACCGCGTCCCAAAATCTGTTGCGGCAATTATGTATGGGTGACGAAGATTGGATGAAGGAGGATATGGACCTGAAAAGTCTAGGCAAATCCGCTGGAATGGCTTCTGTGCGGGAAAAGTACACAGTTCTCCTACTGGTGGACCTGGCTGGCGTTTATTCTGCTGGCATGTAATACATTCCCTGATTTTCCTTTGAATAAATAATTTCATATTTGGAAAATAAATTTGTGATAATGCAACATTGTAGCATTTGGTAAATCCAAGATGAGAACCTCCTATGGGTGAAGAGTGGAGTGTCTCAATCACAGAATCACGTAACGTCATTTGGATGCATAACAATTTCCTGGTAGTGGCTCCTAATTTGTCTTGTCTATATAATACACCATCTTCCAACACATGATGATAAACCTGCCTTTGGATGGATAAAGGTAGTGTTCCATCGTCCCTGTCTGGGTCTTCCAAAATCTTCATAATTAGGCCAAAAATGGAATCCTGTCGCTGATATTCCGCGACATCTGTGGTTGCAACAAATAATGTAAGTGTCCTGGGTTCGGGAATGCCATCTTCAGTGTTGCCATCCTCTACATTTTCTCCACATTCTCTGCTGAGGGGACCGGCGATGTTCTCCGTAGTTTTGACATGTGTAGGAGTGAATGAAAAATCCTCCAAAAGGTTACTCCATCGAAGAAGCTTTGAGCTTAAACTACTGGATGTCCTAATATACGTAATTGCTTTTATGTCCGTGTGTAAATCAAAATGGCGTCCGACAAGAAATAATCTAAATGATTTGAGAGCATATAAAATTGCTGATAGTTCTTGTTCAATGACGCTCAATCTTTTTTCAGTGTCTGTCAACGTTCTACTGCAGTACGCACATGGCAAGTACTCTCCTTCTGCATTGGGCTGCATCAAAACGCCACTGACGGCATGAGATGAAGCATCGGTGAAAACCTTGGTGTTCTTCGCTGGATCGTAAGGTAACAAAACAGGTGCAGTAATTCGTGCTTCCTTTAATTTCTCAAATGCTGATTGTTGTTCAGGACCCCATGTAAATTTCTTGCCTTTACGAATTAAACTTTGTAATGGTGATGCAATGTCAGAAAAATTCTTGACGTACTTCCTCACGTAGCTGCAAAGACCTAAAAACATTTTAACCTTTTTTGTGGTGGTAGGAACCTTATAATTCTTATTGGATGACAGTATTCTATCGTTGATACGGTACCCATATCTGCCCACATTGTGGCCTAAGGCAATTGTCTCATAATATCCAAATGAACATTTAGGTACAGTCATGTTCAAAAAATCTGTCGCATGGATTTTTTCTAAGTCCAACGTCTTACGAAATTATGTTGGTAGCTCTGAAACAAGGAAGTGTTGTGAAATATACGATCCTCCAATCAGAGTGAAGTTCGATTCGGAAGAGCAGGAGGCGTGACTCACTGTCTTGTCCACAGGAAGTTCAACCAATGCAGCATTTCCAAATATGAGATAACGTCCCCATTGGTTAAATATTGTTTCAATAATGCGAATCGGCAGAAAGATTGCGCAAAAGTTTACTTTGTCGTTTTAATGCCTTTAATCGTTTCAAATTAGTATTAAATTGTCCCAATTATAGTTCATGAGCTTAATATAATGTATTCATGTATGTGTTTGACAATCATATATCACTCATTAGAACAATTTTCACATTGTTTTCACTACGTGAGATGACATTTCATTTACATTTACGATAAAATAGTGGTTTGGGTGTAATAACAGTTTTCATTAATTAATTTAGAGATGCATTTTTATTTGTTGAGTTAATGATTAGGTTAATTCGTTATTTCTCGCGAAAAGAGGAAACCACAGCTGAAAGAAAATACACAACTTGTATTATTGAGGTCAAGTGTTCGTTTTAACATCACTTTTTGCACACATAGGCTAATCACGACTCGGGATACATTTAAATTGGAATCCGAAACATTATGCGACCTGACTGGAACTCGGAAAAGGACACACTGATTACAAGACGTCGATACATTACCACTTGGTCTGGCTAACGCCAATTATAATGAGGGGTTGTGGGAGTGGGAGAAGGGTGACGGAAAGTAGAAAATAAATAGTATTTTGGGGGTATTTAATGTCATATTTATACACATACAAACCTAAGAAAATATTTATGTTGATACATGTGTGTGGGGGTGGGGAAGGGGGAAAAGAGAGGGACAGAAAGATATTGGGAGAGATGGGACGAAGAGGTGATTGTGGAAAATGTTTTATTTGACGTTCAGTAATAAAAACAATCAAATCAATGATGATTATCTTATAAATACCATATTTAATGTAAATTTGTTTTAAAAATGGGGGCGGGGAGCTGTTTGTTTTACGTTCAGTACAGGATAACAAGTGGGGACACATAGTGGTTCGTATCTCACTTTGAACTGTAGGTCCAGGCCCCTTTAGCCTATCTGCGTATAACGTGGATTTAGAATTCAGTGGAAAAGAACGTCGATCTAGTATTTTGGATTTTAGATGCATTGAGACCACTAAAATTTCCAATTCTTATAATAAGAAACCTGTCCTCATATTACCATTTTGAAAGAGAGAGAGTTAATTGTATAATCTTTCGTTGTTAGTTTCAAAGAAGACTAATTCAAATAGTAACAATGGGAACGAATAAAGCTTACGAAAAGTTTTTGCCACCGTAAGGATTTGAACCTATGACCATTAAAGTGACAACCCAGTGCGATAACCACTACCCCACGAGTTCGTTCCTTCTTACGGCATGAGTATGAGTTAAGACCAATTCGTTCAATATGCATTAGAAATATAATCCCCACCCGCCTCTTTATAAACAACACACCCAAACGCTCCTTTGTAGCAAATGAAATAAAGGTGGTATGAATGTCACAAAACATTTAAGCAACATCTACTATATTTACGACGCAATCGTTTTACATGGAGAGGCTACAGCTTCGAGAATTGAGGTTGTGAGGTGGCTTCTTGTAGTGGTAGGGTAGATATTCGTATGGCAAGGTTCCAGCGTGCACTAGCCAGTAATTTCCGAGAAAAAAACTTCAATTTTTTGTATGATGGTAAAGTGGTTCGGTGATAGGCTATCAGTATTACACGCCGAAGATTATAAGTTTGACTTCTGTTCGATTACCCCTATTATTATTAATATATATAGCAAAAGTATGGTATTTAGTTAATAATTGAAAGAAATAAAAATGTTATATATTTTTTTTAAAAAAATTACACTCATTTCTAATGATCTGTCAATGTTATTTTTGAAATAATTTTTCAGAATATGTTTTTGAATTTCTCATTTTACTAGGATTTGCATAAAAATGATCATATTCGACGAAATGTCATGTACAGCGAAAGTTATACATTTTTATTTTAGGGAAAATTATCAAGAAACAAGACAAATAAATACTATTGACATCCTTTTGTGAATAGTATTTATTTTACATTATTTTTTGTTCACCATGCATAGTTGTATTCTTGTAAAAAGCATGAAAAACAATATATTCTCTACATTTCGCAAAGCAAATAATATACGAATTTTCGTAATAAGTAAAATGCAATAAATAATTTTTCGGTTTAATAAGAAATAAAAATCGCAGAGTTAACCGAACGGTGAATCGAACACAGAATTTTACAACCCATAAAATGCCTTGTAGCCTTTGCAATGAAGTGATGTACATTCAAGTAATAAAAGTTCATGCAAAATCGCACGTTATAAGATTGTTCAAATATATTAAATCAATGTGTCCATAAGTTATTATACTGTCAGCCATTTGGCACATCTCGTTACAAAATCTCAGCACATCACCATTCACTAGTTAATCGAATTGAATATTGATTCACTTCACAGTTCAATGTGCAACAATAGTTTCGACTCATATCACGTAAGATGTAAACTCAATTCAATTCTCTCATTGTATGTCATTCCATGCCAAATCAACACAGATATGTGTAATTTCCAACCTGACCATCACCGATTTTCATGAAATTTAGGGAGTTGAAACTATGTATAGAACCTAGTAACTACGAAAATTTTTAGTCCCGTGCGTCTTGTAATTGTTAAATTATTCAAGGTCAAAGTTTGCAGAAATTGCCTTTTTTGAGCCCGATTAGCTATACTAAATGTGCTGTAACTCCGCCCCTATTTCGCCTAGGAAGCTCAAATAAAGCTTATTGTACAGGGAATTGAATAAGCTTTCCTACCTTTGGATAAAAATATAATTTTGTCACGTGATCTTGACTTTTGACCTTGAATATCTCAAAACATGTCATCACCAAAAATCGTGGAAAAAATATATTTGGCCCCTCATACCATACTCTAAAACATACCAAAAATTCATTCTGGGACTGCAATGGGATCAGAAGATACAAAATAATATGTGTAACTATATGACTGATAAAAGCCCCATTACATGAACTATGAAGAGTCAAATGTCCCTTAACACCCCCTACAAAATGTGAAGGAGTTATCCTGGGTATAATTGGTAAAAAAAAGGTAAAGTGTTCCCCTGTGCATAGCACCACGCCATGAAGGCGTATAGGGGGTGTGGGGGTAACGCCCCACACTTTCTTGATCCGGTCGTGACTGGGGGTGATGTGATCAGCATCACGCCCCTAACCGCCTTTACCCCCCAGGGTTTCCCCCAGGTACCCATGTTATTCGACGCTGGGTAGGCGCCGGGTCCGCTTCCACCGTAAGAAAAGTTCCCGGATTTGAACCGGCCGGGGATCGAACCCGGGACCTTGCGCATGGTAGTCAGACGCGTTACCGACTGAGCCACCGCGGCCACGCGGGTATAATTGGCCATGAAGGAAATAGGTTAGGCACAGGGAGATCCCTAGCCGTGTGTGTCAAGCGCAGATCCGGCATATTGTTGACCGCCATATTGAATTCAACGCAAAAATTTCAAAGGAAAGGGGGTTATGTGATATATCAAATGAGGCTAGAATTTCACGTACACGTAACTTGTATGTTGAGCTCATGTAGAAATATCAATTATGAGCTCTAAGCTAAATTTGACGCTACAATCGCTTGATCAACTCTTGCGTCTCGCTGCCAGACATTCTACGTTCCTGTTTGCTCCAGGACGCTTCTGCATTTCATTATCATTGTTTTTACCTCTGTTTCATTCTCATCGTCGTTATAAACCTACGTAATTTCTACTGTTTACAGTAGACAGAATCTACTGTTATCAATTGTAGTACTCTACTGTGTCTCTCGGAAATCTACTCAAAATCAATGATTTCCTACTGAACACTTTCAGTAGGCTTAATGTGTAATTACAGTTGGGGAACTACAAGTGAAAGGTTCTCTTCAGTACTACATGTAATATTGCATGTAGTGTGTTTTTATTTGAATTTGAATTCAAAATTTTGGGTTCGTCAGCACTTAGGCTATTTTGAACCTGTCACTTTATACGGGGTCCAGCCCCTTACCAGAACTAAAATAACATAACTGTAACGTCGTGTTGTAACTAAAATATTAAAATATTCTGAATTCGGTTAAAAGCTGAGGCTGTAAAGAGGCACTCAGCACCCACAAGGACCAAACACAGGACAACACAGAAAATTATACTGGCCATGGGGCCAGTCGCCAGAACCTCCTTCGTCTGCAAACTGAAGTCCAGGGTGTACTACGTGGAAGCAACAATTGGGTGTACATACTTCGTAGAAGGTCATCCCTTACACCCTTGTAGTGTGATTAGCTCAGCATGTTAGCTGTAAATATAACTTTTTATTCCTCTTCACTAACAATTTGTTTTTATATCTATTTAAAATTTAAACCAACCTCACTTCCATTTAGTACACCCTGAACTGCATTTTGCAGACTAACGAGGCTCTGGTGACTGGACGTACTGTTAGTATAAACTTTGTAGGACTGTGTGTGTGCTGTCCTTGTTTGTGCTGACTGTCTGTCTCTTTACAGGCTCAGCTTTTAACCCAGGTAAGGATATTTTAGTTTTCACACACGCTTTTATTTTTGTCATGTTAAGGGGCTGGACCCCGTATAGCGTGACGGGTGTAAAATACCCTAAGTTTTCAGGCAGACAAATTGTAATTCAAAGTTAAAAAATCTTAACATAGATGTTTCAAAACACCTATTGATCTACTGAAACCAGTACAGTAGAGAAACTGCAAGTGAAATTATTTTTTTCAGTATAGTGTATAATATGTTAAGTTTAATATTTTGGCTGTAAATATTAATTTCATACCCCCTTATTATTTTTTTGTATTTATATCTTTTTGAAAATCTGAACACAGTAGATGTTTCAAAACACCTATTGATCTACTGAAAACCGTAGTCAAAAGTTTCATTGGAGTAAGTAGAAAAGAGTCATGAAATAATACCCAAAGAAGTCAACCATTATGAATTAATGTTAAATACTTTTTTTTAATTTCACTTTCCAAAACCTAGGAGCTCAAAATAATACATGGCATGCAATTTACTAGACAGTCTGCTTTTCTGTGATTGATTCGTCGTGCCCAGTCGGGGATAACTTCCGTTCAAGGTAAAAGGGGAAGGGGAAGAAATCCACCACAGTACCATGACGTATGAAGTAACATGTTCACAGGCATCCAATACAACTGACAAGGGTTCACCTGACCTTGGAAGTGTGGGAAATACGTTTCACGCTGGTTTCCAGAATGCTGTGGCTCAATCTGGAACTAAGGGTGGAATAAGAAATAGTTTGTAACATTTAACAATGACATTTCACATTTACAAAATATGAGATATATAGACTTTGATTTATTTGTTATAGTAGACGGTAGAGAATTACTTACCAAGAAAGTCAAGTTCTATTTTGCAGACATCAAAATCTACTCCAGGTTGTAAAATACATTTGTGATAGACAGCAGATATGTTAATAAGGTTTACAAGATTGCTAACGACTCTTAAGACAAACGTTCAACGAAGGTTATTGAGTGAGAAAATGGGAAATTGTTAAAAATAGCGGCCTAGTTGAGTGAAGATCGAAGGTTCTAATCTCTTATAGAACCGGCTATTTTTTACACTAATTTTTTGTGCGTAATATATTTAATGTATTGTCGACATTTATAAGAATCAAAATATGAAAACTCTCCTCCTCCGTAACGATGCGGTCTAAGACTCTGTGCTTTGGACTCCGACTGCAGCGGGACGGCATGGATTCCAGTCGCCCTTGGTTCTCGGCCTGTTATCTGTATAGGACCGGTGGCAACCCACCATCGTGAGGAAATTGGGGAGCTACGAGTGACTGGTGTAACCTGGTTTCAGATATCTTCTATAACGGCTGAGGGTTCGACGTGCTGACCAACGTCACCTCGTTGCCAGTTGAAGATAAATCTAGGTAGGATTGTGGAAGGGAGACTGACAGTCGGGAGATAGCTCATGGCCCTTCCAGGTTTTAAAATATGAGAACTATTCCTTCCGTAACTCTAATTTCTCGTCATTGTCACGTGAGATTTCTTTTCAGTATGACTCCTGCAATACTAATTAGTTCCTAAGTAGGATAATGAGATGGACAAAGAGATATTAAATTATGAGTTCACTGTTTAAAAAATTAGCATTAACACATTTTTATATTCACATACCCCTTTACAAATTCCTGAGCACGTCACTACAAATGAACCAATCTAGTGCACACTAGAGCCTTGGCTTATCGATACCTATGGGGTATCCTACAATTAGTCAAACCACAACCTCAATTCTCGAAGCTGTAGCCTCTCCATGTAAAACGATTGCGTCGTAAATATAGTAGATGTTGCTTAAATGTTTTGTAACATTCATACCACCTTTATTTCATTTGCTACAAAGGAGCGTTTGGGTGTGTTGTTTATAAAGAGGCGGGTGGGGATTATATTTCTAATGCATATTGAACGAATTGGTCTTAACTCATACTCATGCCGTAAGAAGGAACGAACTCGTGGGGTAGTGGTTATCGCACTGGGTTGTCACTTTAATGGTCATAGGTTCAAATCCTTACGGTGGCAAAAACTTTTCGTAAGCTTTATTCGTTCCCATTGTTACTATTTGAATTAGTCTTCTTTGAAACTAACAACGAAAGATTATACAATTAACTCTCTCTCTTTCAAAATGGTAATATGAGGACAGGTTTCTTATTATAAGAATTGGAAATTTTAGTGGTCTCAATCCATCTAAAATCCAAAATTCTAGATCGACGTTCTTTTCTACTGAATTCTAAATCCACGTTATACACAGATAGGCTAAAGGGGCCTGGACCTACAGTTCAAAGTGAGATACGAACCACTATGTGTCTCCACTTGTTATCCTGTACTGAACGTAAAACAAACAGCTCCCCGCCCCCATTTTTAAAACAAATTTACATTAAATATGGTATTTATAAGATAATCATCATTGATTTGATTGTTTTTATTACTGAACGTCAAATAAAACATTTTCCACAATCACCTCTTCGTCCCATCTCTCCCAATATCTTTCTGTCCCTCTCTTTTCCCCCTTCCCCACCCCCACACACATGTATCAACATAAATATTTTCTTAGGTTTGTATGTGTATAAATATAACATTAAATACCCCCAAAATACTATTTATTTTCTACTTTCCGTCACCCTTCTCCCACTCCCACAACCCCTCATTATAATTGGCGTTCGCCAGACCAAGTGGTAATGTATCGACGTCTTGTAATCAGTGTGTCCTTTTCCGAGTTCCAGTCAGGTCGCATAATGTTTCAGATTCCAATTTAAATGTATCCCGAGTCGTGATTAGCCTATGTGTGCAAAAAGTGATGTTAAAACGAACTCTTGACCTCAATAATACAACAAGTTGTGTATTTTCTTTCAGCTGTGGTTCCCTCTTTTCGCGAGAAATAACGAATTAACCTAATCATTAACTCAAGAAATAAAAATGAATCTCTAAATTAATAATGAAAACTGTTATTACACCCAAACCATTATTTTATCGTAAATGTAAATGAAATGTCATCTCACGTAGTGAAAACATTGTGAAAATTGTTCTAATGAGTGATATATGATTGTCAAACACATACATGAATACATTATATTAAGCTCATGAACTATAATTGGGACAATTTAATACTAATTTGAAACGATTAAAAGCATTAAAACGACAAAGTAAACTTTTGCGCAATCTTTCTGCCGATTCGCATTATTGAAACAATATTTAACCAATGGGGACGTTATCTCATATTTGGAAATGCTGCATTGGTTGAACTTCCTGTGGACAAGACAGTGAGTCACGCCTCCTGCTCTTCCGAATCGAACTTCACTCTGATTGGAGGATCGTATATTTCACAACACTTCCTTGTTTCAGAGCTACCAACATAATTTCGTAAGACGTTGGACTTAGAAAAAATCCATGCGACAGATTTTTTGAACATGACTGTACAGCTAATTTCAATCCGGCAGATCGTAAACATTGGAACATTTTCTCTAAATTCACCAGCATATCCTTAAATGAATTAGCAAATACAAACATGTCATCAATATAAAAGGCAAAATTATTATCATTCATACCCGCCGTGGCAAATTGTCCCCTAAGTGGTATAGTAAAGGCAGTGTATTTTTTCGATTCTTCCGCTAATGGTATCTGAAAAAATCCTTGTTTCAGGTCGGCACTACAGTAGTAGCTCTTACCGGCCATATTGTGCAATATTTCTGAAATGTTTCCTTTCGAAACTGCATCGAAAACAGACCTAGCATTAAGTAATCGAAAATCCTGCACCATGCGATAAGCTCCTCATTTCTTCTTAACAAGAAAAACTGGTGAATTGTAGGGTGATGTTGTAGGACTGATGACCCCTGCTTCTAGCAAGTTGTCAATTTGCTGATTAATTTCCGAACGCAGGTGTACAGGTATAGGGTAGGCTGGGACGTGAAATTCAGAATCGTCCTTTAACTTTATACGATGCGTGTAATTAGTGGCACAACCAATGTCCTGCTCAGACCAAGAAAACACGTCTACATACCTCTCTATTAATTGTCTAAGTTGCAACATCTGATCGGGTTCTAATGCTGGATTAATGTCAAATTTAGTAATATCGTGCACTGGTTTTGTCATGGTGCCAGTTTCCTTGGTTACCATAACGTTATGTCCTTCATCCCCTGCAATATGACGCGAAGCTGATACTGGATTTTGCCATGCCTCTGCGGTACCTAAGCGTGCCCCTTTCCTAATTTTAATTTTGTAAGAATTTGGGTTAGTAATGCAAATTAAAATTGACTCCGGATTTACAATGGCTCGAGGCACCATTAAGCCTGTGTCCATTTCAAACTGTAAATCTGGTTCTAAATAAGTTAAATTCTGATTACTAGAATTTGTCAACTTGACAGGAATACACAAATGAGACCTAGGTATAATTCTAATTTTTCTGGAAGTTACAAATTCTGGCACATATAAATCCCTGATCAGACTAGCAACTTTTATGGATACGTCAAAAGTTTTTCTGTGTTCCGTCCTTAACTGGTTCCGCGGAGGAGTACCAAATCTCCTCAATGTGAGTCGATTTTGATCAAAATCCAAATTTGCTTTTTGAGCTCTTAAAAAATCATTTCCCAAGATTGTCACATGTTCAAAGTTTGGAATCATCCGAAAAGGATGGGTAAAATTGCGGCCGTTTATTGCAAATGTTAAGAGGACAATCTCTTTAATTTCAATTTGTTCTTTTGCTACTCCCCTTATGGCCTTATGAATTTTAAAACGTTTGGCGGTTGAAGGAATACCTCGATCACTGGTAACTGATACTTGGCTCCCGGAATCCACAAAAAACCTCTGACGTTGTCCCCCTAACACTGTGTTAATGTAAATTAATTCCTCATAGGGGAAAGTAGAGACTGAAATTTGTTTTCCAACAAAATCTGCGCATACGTCTCTTCTATGGGCAGTCACTGCTCGTTTAAAGCCTCCTTGTTCTGAAAACAAGTGGCTGCCGAGTGATTAGGGTAGTTACAAATAGAGCAGCGTGGTCTCCCCCTTTGCTCTTCCCTGTCTTCCTGGCCTCGCCCTGCTGAAGACGAGGAACCCCGCGAGTTCTGTCCGCGGAAGTTTCCACGTCCTCGCCATTGTTGGGTATTGCCATATCGCCTATTGCGATCTGAATTGTTATTATTATTAGGGCGTCCATTCCTATACCCCCTATTGTACTGTGGTCGTCTATTATTTTTACCCCGGTAGGAACCTCTATAATTATTTCCTGTCTGATAATGCTCTCTATAACATGGGTCTCTAAATTGTTTCTCACTAGATTAGTCGGTGCCAGGGTGCTGTTTTTGATCCTCAATGCTATCCAGTTTAAAAGTAAGACTCGCTAATCTTGCTTCCAAACCAGTTTCCTGAGCTTGGACTTGAGCTTTGTTACTTGGAGGATTATTAGCTAATTTCAATTGCTCGACTTCCTTTTGCAAGGGATTGAATCTTGCGTCAATCTCTGAAGTAGGTCGCAATTGTGCAGACTCAGCAGTAGCCAGATTGTTATTCTGCAATAAAAGCTGCTGCTGTTGCGAAAGTGTTGGTGCACTGTGCAAAGGAAGGAATAAACTGTCCCTTTCATCTTCGCACCTCAGCTCTTTCAGCTTGCGCTGCCTCATCAAAAACTGAAGCTTTTCAAAGGATATTAAATCCTTAAGCAACCATGCACTGATTCATACTCTTTATGATGGATATCCTTCAAGTAATCCAACTGCAGTCCTAATATAATCTGTTTAATCTGCTGTTGAATGCTCATTTTGGAGTCTGCCTTAAGTAAACGTAGCTGCTTGTCCCTTACATAATTTGTAACTGGCTCAGTTTCCTTATGCAACCTGTATCGAATTTGTTCCTCGATCTGGAGTTGATCCAAGGACCCAGTAAATTCATTCTTACATTTTTGTTGTATATCCTCGTAAGACCTGTCTTGATTTTCTGGAACATCTTTCCAAGTCTGGTACCATCGTAAAGCTGGTCCGGCCAGGAGAGCTGGGAATAATTCCTGCTTTCTGGCGCTGTTCCAATCATTTAAGTTGGCAAGGCTATCTAATTTGTCTAAAAATTTCGAAACATCTTCCCCGGCTATCCCCTGAAATGGGATACCCTCTAAAATAGTTGGGGGGACAAACTGAGACTGAGCCATAGTTACAAATTGTGTTGGACCTAAATCTCTAATATCCTGACCTTGGTGCACTAATTGCTTTTCCTTTTCCTGTTCTAATAATTGTCGTTGAAGGCGTCTAGTTAATATTGGGCTACGTTTAAATTTGGGGGTGGAACTTGCAGTTGGACCGCTGACATCTAAATTAAAACTTATACCAAAGCGTCATTCCACTTCTGACCTACTGCTCTGCTAAACACATCTTCTCTCAACTCCAATCCCAAAAGTCAGTCCCCTCTCAGCTTGTCTCACCTCTATATTACTAGGCCATCGAGCTCTTCCTCTATGCCGAATCGTGTTATTAATTGCCACTATGCAAACCGCTGACTCCATAAACAGAAGGAACTACCTGTTTTCCTTAATGCTCAGGAGGTTTGCATAGCGCAACACTGTGCATTATAAACATGCCTCAGAGGCTTGAGACAACTGAGAAAAACAAGTGAATGCCCTGGTCAACGTGAAGCGTTCAGAGAGACTTAATAAAACAAACATATAATCTTAGGGATCGATACGCCTTTCCTTCACTCATTACTGTTGCTCCGTAAATGACACACAATTCCCAATGAATATCAGCTACACTCAGTCCTTTTGCGTTTAGCAATCTAATCACCGACCTCACCTGGTTAGGTTAGGTCAGGTGAAGTCTGGTCAGGTCAGGGCAGGGCAGGTCAGGTCAGGACAGGGCAGGGTAGGGCAGGGCAGGGCAGGGAAGGGCAGGGCAGGGCAAGGCAGGTCAGTTCAGGTTAGGTTACATTAGGTTAGGTTGGGTTGGGTTAGGTTGGGTTAGGTTAGGTTAGGTTATCTGCTTCTCTTGTAGTAACCAAAATCAAATCTCCGGATGTAACGAAAGAATGAGACTGTAGCACATATACGAGGAACGATTTATGGAACCAGTTGAGAAAGACATTTTTCGACTGGAATAAAGAAAATGTTTCTCAATATTTGTTTTAAATTAAGTGTCCATTTATTATTTCAAATACGATGCAACAGAGTGAAAGTACATAATTCTTTATTGACAATAAGTGATTTAATTAAACTTTCACTCCACAATATACAAAATAGAAGACACTTTTCTTTACATTAAATTTGGAAGATACACATTCAAGTTCATAAAGTTTCTCAATATTTGATTTAAATTAAATGTTCATTTATTATTTTAAATTATATGCAACAGAGTGAAAGTACAAAATTCTTTATTAACAATGAGTGATTTATTTAAACTGCACTCCACAGTACACATAATAGAAAACACTTGTCTTTACATTAAATTTGCAAGATACACATTCAAGTTAGTTTTCAATGTCCAAGAGAGAAAACAATACAAAGTTTCAGTCTAATTGACAAGTGAAAATTAACATTTTTTATTTTTTTCTTGTTCCCCGAAGCACATAACCATCTTCCAATCTCACGATACTCGGCGAGACAACGTTCTGCCTCGTCTAACGAAATGGCCTTCCTCCGAAGCTCAAGAAATTTAACAAAACGTGAAATGGAACCTATATAAGATAGACACGTAGCAGGTCTTCTATCCCGCATTTGATTTCTAAAGAAGAGACCGACTTTGGCAATTGCCGGTTCCTTGGCGTATTTGTCGTGACGTTCCAGACCGGCGGTATCGATGACCGACTTCACCTGTGACATGTGTTGTGCTGACATCCTAGGATCGGTGCTGGCGTCCGTCGATCTCAACCACTCCCGGAATTCGGCAAACACGTCCATGGGGAGCTCATTCGACAGATGAGCTTCCTCGTCGTTGTGGTTGGCAACCTGCTCCAAGCAGTTCCACGACTCTACCGTGAACTTTCCGAAAGGCATCGCGTTCTTCTCGTAACCGTGAACAAACTAGCAGTGCTTATCCAACCTTTTCACCTTCGAGGGACAACCAGGAAGAGGACAGTCCTTGCGAGGCCCTGCCCTGATAAATTCCCTATATCCTTCCGGCGTGTAGCGATAGCCCGCAGATCTCTCGTGGCTCCAGGAATGCTTCCTGCGGAGATGTCTCGGGACGTTGACTAAACTGGCTTCACATTCGGGACAGACCTTCTTCATCCTCTTGCGCTCGCTGCCCGTAACCTGAAAAGATAAGAAGTTCCAAGTAATTAAAATCAAGCTTTCCGATCGCACAATTTTAAAGATGAATCGGACAAAAAAAGTTTAAATCATGCATCATATTGCTATCCTGGCAGTGCTGTGGACGTGGGTTTGAATCCCGGCAAGCCAGACAAAATTTGTTTCCGCAATTTAAAAAACGTTTGTGCCAACATGACACCGTCGTGATTACCTCAACTGCATAAAATGGACTAGGAGTTTACGTGGAATAGAACACCATTCAAAGGAGTAAGCAACATTGGGAGCAAGTACTTTGTGCAAAACGTTCATGCCGAAATGCACGTTGGAATGTATACTAAATACGTAATAATGATGTTTTTAATACGTGATAAATGAAATATAAGTAAGCAAGCATACAAAGAAATGTAAGAATAAGTTACCCGTTAAGATCCAATCTTAGTAACTACATTAATTAAGATAATTAGATATAAACTGTATCAAGATAAATTATTACAATTATAATATTGATTGATTAGAATAATTTGAAACGGCTAGAAAGAAAACTTCACACTTGAATACACGCACAAAGAATGAAAGTAAAAAATGACCGTGGCCTGTTGATTGATCCTTCTTCTTCGTCTTCGGAGTTGGAACTAGCGAGTTTGACTCCGTATCCGGCAACTCTGGGAGAGTGGTTAGAGTTTCAACTGTTTCGTTCTCCCCCGGCTTCAGGGCTTACAACTCGATGCGACCAACTTCGTCTGCCTGGTGAGGCAGGACTCGCAAGAATCCACCTTCTCCCTCACATTTGTGCCACAGCATCCATGCTCACCGTGGTGCATTGCTCTTCAGGTTCCTCCATGAAGCTCAAAGAACTGTGCGGAAAGTAGCACAAACCCCAAATGCAACAGAGAGAAGATGCGACGCTTCCTTTTATAAGCGAAGATAAGGGATGCCAAAAGCCAAACATGGAGTCGCAAAGATCAGGGTGTCCTCTGCTACATAACAACGCGAACAAACTTTAGGCGATGTGGAGCTGCATCTGTGAAATCAATTTGATTGCATCACCACTCATCCCCGTCTTCGCGATTAGCAAAAAGTGTCAGAATAGAGAATTAGAAATAAACAACAGGAATGGAATGAATGAAATTACTTCTAGGACGGTAAGGCTAATCGGGACTTTACCTACAGTACGAACCACTATATGTTTCATACCCGTGACCCCTTTATTACAAAGCGTCCAGCTACATAAATAAACTATCATAATTAATTGTATGCGTAGTGACATTGTTGAATACGTAATTGAACCTTTCTTTTACCTATATATACATATATACAGGGTGTTTCGTAAGTTCGTTTACAACGCTTGGGAGGTAATTGTACGAGTGAAAATAAGGTGAAAGTTCATGTAACGAAATTCCGGAAACGGCTTTGTTGCCGAGTTATTGACGTTTGAAAACGTGGGAGAATGATTTTCCGAAGTGAATAATGGCAAAACGGGTGGAGAGAAGTCGTCGGTGTTGGGCGGTTCATTAAAAAATAGGGTACGATCTTGTCAAAAAATCACGCGGCAATGTTGTGCAATGTCGGCACAAGGGATTCCCGAAAGGACGCGAACAAAGATGTTGACGGGAGTGGGGTGGGTATGCGTTCTGCGTGAGCTGGTATCGACGAAAATTGGCATGTGTTGAATGACACCAAGAAACAAAGAAAATTTCCTGAACGAATGGCACAATGACGTACAAACGAAAAAAGTGAACTGTTATAGGTTGCATACCCTGAAGGGCAGATGGGTGTCCGTGTGATCCGACGTTAAGTACTACATTTCCCGCTAGGGCGCCAACAGTGTAGGTTTCCTCGTGAAGCAACGCACGTGTCTGTGCCATTCGTGATTCAGGTGCTGTGCCAGCAGCAGGTTGTTAAACATTCGCGGTTGAATGGAAAGACGTGAGGTTCTTGGACAGTAGTGTTGGGCAAACATTTGACCTAGCAGTGTTACGTGTAAATGTTTAGCCCCAGTCCATCGTGTTCTGTGAAGTGTACCAGTGTTAACGGCCTTAAACACTTGTAGCCCGGTGTAAGGGATGGCTGCATTCACGTCCCACGAGCTGGTGGACATGCATCTGATTTATGGGGAGACTAGAAGTAATAGCCGTGGTGCAAGGCGTTTGTATGGGGCACGTTTTCCAAATAGGGTGTTATCATCGCACACCTTATTTCAAACTGTAGACACTCGACTTCGGGAAGCAGGATCAGTGTTGCCACCTCGTCGAGAAGTTGGACGACCGCGAAGTGTGCGAACACGACGGTGTGTGGAAAATGTGCTAACTGCAGTGATGGATCATCCAGGCACCAGTACGTGCGCACTAGCCCACGAAGGAAACACCTCCCATGTGAATGTGCGGCGAGTCCTGGCAGAAGAGGGGATGCACCCGTATAAATTGAAGAAAGTGTAAGATCTTTTACCTCGAGACTTTGGCCCACGTGAGGACTTTTCTCAATGGTTTGTTCATCAATTTGAAACTATCCCCAATTTTCAGAATACGGTACTATGGACTGATGAGGCTATCTTCACGAAAACTGGTGTGTTCAATAGTAAAAACAGTAATGGGTGGGAACATGAAAATCCACGTGCACTGCTAGTTGCACATCATCAGCACAGATTTGCAGTGAATGTGTGGTGCGGGATACTGCATGACCAATAGAGTGGACCGTACATTCTCCCTGTTCGCCTATGTGGACCCGCATATCAAGCATTTCTCAGTGAGGTTTTTGCCTGAACTACTAGAGGACGTGCCCTTGGCACTGAGACAAAGACTGTTTTCAACATGACGGTACACCTCCACATTTCGATCTGAATGTGCACCATTTCCTCAATACCGTATTCCACAACCAATGCATTGGTAGGGGAGGGCCTGTGCCATGGCCACCTTGATCGCCTGATATTACGCCCCTGGATTTCTTCCTCTGGGGAGAGATGAAATGCCTCGTTTACGAAACACCTGTCGCGTCAGCCGAGGACCGCGTTGCCCGTATCAATGTACCTGCAGCATCGATAGCAGAAACGCCGGGGTTGTTATGTCGCACTACACAATCCTTGATTCCCCGTTGTCGCCTCTGCTTGGAAGTACATGGTGGACACTTTAAAAACCGTCTGTGATAAGGTTCCCTTCACATTTCCATTAAGAATACTGTGTGCCCTTCAGGGTATGCAACCTATGAGAGTTATTTTTTTTCTTTTTTACGTCATGGTGCCCTTCGCTCAGGAAATTTTCTTTGTTTTTTGGTGCCATTCAACAAATGCCAATTTTCGTCGATACCAGCTCTCTCAGAACGCACACCCACCCCACTCCCGTCAACATCTTCGATCGCGTCTTTTGGGGAATCCCTTGAGCCTACATTGCACAACATTGCCGCGTCATTTTTTGACAAGAGCGTACCCAATTTCTTAGTGGACCCGCCCAACACCGACGACTTCTCTCCACCCGTTTTGCCATTATTCACCACCCGGTATATATATATATATATATATATATATATACATACATACATACATACATACATACATACATACATCCTGATGCCGACATGACAAATCCCGGTGTATCATCACTTGTCCTTACCTTTGCAATTATTCGTCAATCAATCAACATCCTGGATGCAGGCACTTGTAATGTAACTTTTTCCATAAGGAAAGGTCAAGTTTTTTTTCACAGAAATATTGAATTGCAGGTAGATTCATACACATCATTGGAACAATAGTAATGTACGTAATTTCCATGTTTTATTGCGTAATTTATACAATACCTCACAAAAATAGCAATTATGTCAAACATTGATACCTAGATTACACTTACACGATTAAAATAATGAGAGCACCACTTGTCGGAAAACATTTTCCATTATCAACAGTGATCACAACAAAGATGACAGATATTGGTTGAAAATACATTTGTTCACACTTGAAGGATTGATATAACCTTATTTCAAATTACATTAAGATGAGAGATAATTATAAATTTGTTCAAACTTATTTCAAATTACACTGTGCCACAACACAAACTGAAATATACACGTTATAATGAACCACGACATGTATATTAAACATCATCATACTGCACTTACCATCAGTACATGCAAATGAGTCGACATAATCTAATATAATTAGACGTGTCCGTCGGCAAAACTGATAAAATATCGTAATTATTATTTCAAAAGAATTACAAGTTTTAAATTAATATTTGTTTAAATCATATCATATAAGAAATTCAAGTCAAAATTTTTAATATTTACCTAGGTACCTACCCAATAGTGGTTTTCGCTTTAAGTGTAAAAAATAAAATTACTAGGAATCGATAACCAATTAATAATGTATTAAACGAAAATTAACAACATTCAAGCTTGCATTTTACATACTTTTCAATATATTGACATCATAAATTAAATATTATCCTTTAGATTTCACTCTTTTACATTTTTATCATGTTCTTTTCCGCATAAACCGGATATCATTTCACTTTCTCATGACTAGTAAAATCATTCAAATTACGTCAATTCGATCAAGATAACTCGTTTCAATTTTACATGTTGGTCGAAAGAAAAAAAATACCTCATGTTATTACAAAGTTCTGCGTATCGTCGTAAATAAAATACAAGAACGTAGTATTAGTTATTGACTTGTTTCTTGCATATATTCATCAATACTAAGATCTGTATATTTCTTATCATAGCAAAATGGCCGATGATCTACGTTTTAGAAACGCATCACTATTTTCAAGTTCATTTCATCTTAAAGGCTTTTCATGGCTATTTTGTAGGTTGAAAAAACAAATGCCATGCTTCTTTTCGTAGAATTTTCCCATTTCACGGATACATCTTTCTCTTTTCAGACAAATAGACCAAATTTCAGTCTCCGACAAAATTAACGACTCATCCCCTGAGTCCGCGATCTTTTTTTTTTAAATGACAATTGTACAATTACATGAAAATGATTGTAAATTAAAGTTGGTAAAATAAAACAGATATTACAATATTTTTTAATTATCGAAGGTAAATAAAAGTTTTAAAATTTTTGTGGGAAAAAGGTTTTATACGCACATCTTAGATTTTTCCCTCTATGAGAGTTGGCTATGTTTCACAACTTTATAACTTTAGAATTACTGTTCAAGACGCTTATTGTAACAAATCTTAATTTTATTATCGAAATTCCACCAAAACGCATTCCAAATGTACCCATATACATATGAATGATCAAATAAAATCTGGTGAAACCAAACATATTTGCGTTTTTGCATTAATTGGCAATCTACGGTAAGTACATTCCTCATCCATCACAAACCAAATTACATCGCTGAGTTATAAAAATATTTTAAATGCTTGAAGTTTAGATTTGTACATCAATTACAACAAAGCCAAAGTGATGTAAATTTAATTTTGGGCAAATATAAACCTCCACATACGAACTTAAATTCAAATAGATTTCAACTGTTCGCATCATTTTATTTTTATTATGGTACGCTTTATGGTACCGTTATAACATGTCAATTTCACAAAGAATGTCCTCATTTCTTATTGCATCCGAGTGTGGTGCGATGGTAGGCTTCCTCAGCATGTTTTTAAGGGTTACCGATGTTAAAGCACTCTGGTAGGGACGCGTGTAAAACTTGTAAGTGTTCTCAGCCGTGGTGAACGAATAGCTCATCAAACCTGCCAGATCGTTCCTTTCGTTCGGCGCTTGGGAGTGTACAAGAGAAACAGCCGTCTTTCTCATAACCCTGGAGGTAATCTTGCTGTTGCACAAGATTCTGCCCCATCTTGACCACATTCGCCTGGCAGCCATCGATCCTACACCTGAGGCGGCGGCCAGCATTAGTGATTCTCCTCTTCCCCTCGGAGGAGGCAAAGTAATTCTCCATCATCTTCTCCGTGTACTTATGCCTCCCCCGAAGGTGCCACGGCACGAAGGTCGAGACACCTCCGCACTCGGGGCACGTCTTCTGCAAAATACAAAGAGGAAAGAGAAAGACATGAGTACAACTGGAAGAAATTTTTAGATTTACAATTAAATACAGGCACCAAGGGGAGAAAATGTGAATTTAAAGGCATTACTCATTTCACGTTGCCTCGGCTTCGTCTTACTGCCAGAGGAAGGGGGTGCCGGAACCTCTCGTGTTTCTAGCTGTTGCAGTGGTTGGTCATGTTGTTCTTGTCTCTGCAAAGACAAAAATGAAAGAAAAATAGCTGTAGAAACGGCAACGAACGACAATTTAGAAGATTGCACAAAGGAAAATAAACGTGAAACATCTTCGTCACCTGATTGAACTTACAATTAACTTCTTGACGATCTTCAAAGATGCCTCGAGCTGCTCCACCGACATCGTCTCTGGTTCGGGGATTTGAAGTTGCCTTTCATTCTTCTCAAGCTCAATCAAAGCCCCGTTGATGCTGTGTAGAAAGGTCAGGTCTTCGACGGTCTGGCCTCCAAGGATAGGCGTTGGATTGTTTCCCGTAGGCAGCAGAGCATCGTTACTGTTGGAGAAAAATTGCCTTCCTATAATGACAAGACATCGTTATGCGCGTGGCACAAAATAACACAATATGCATCTTGAGATTTTGGTTTCCTTTCAGCTTCAAGTTAAGCAATGCAATGAAAGGAAGAAGAAACGGTTGCCCAAGGATGATTTCCAGTTCGAATTTAAATTACGAGGTGATTTATTTGTCAACCTAGCGGATTTACGCAACCGACCGGCCGAAGAAGAAGAAGGGAGGCGTGGGGGAGAAATGTAGGAGGACTCCCAAAGCAGGCAGCTGAGAACCGTGCAAAACCGGTTTCCCCCACCATCGAGTGTCGAAAGTCAACTTCCCAGCCAGGGATATATTATTTTTATTATTTCGCTGGCTGGACAAAAAAAAATCCCTAGCCCGAAGCCGGGTTATGTAAGTCGCGGGCCGTGCATCGTTTTGGCCGTGCTGTGCACGCAGAAAATCCTATTTCTCAACTTCAAATAGAAGAAAACTCTAACCCCTAAGCCAGTTGACAGAGGAAGGTCCCGGGAAGATAGCCTAATGGTAACGTAAGCATTAGGTTGAGTGTTCGAATAATGGCAAAAGTATGATTTTCGAGTTGAAATTCAGCGAGAATGCTAAATTTCACCGAATTTTAAAACAAATAAAAAATTCAATTTTGGCGGAAAATTTACTTAAAACTTCCAATCACCAAAAATTACAGATAAAAAGTATACTGTGTATTCCTTCCGCCTGAGACTTCAGACCTCTGCACCTTGCAAAAAGTACACAAACATAGTTTAAAAGTTATGAAAACAAAATATCAAGATTTCTTGGCAGAAACGACACCAGAGTAATAACGTTCAACTTTCAATAGAAAACATCAACAGGGTTGAACCAAAAATGCTCAAATTTCCTTTACCAAAATTAAAAATTTTGTCAGCTTTTCACGGATAAAAAATGTTCTTTTTTACAAAAAACGACAGAAATAAATATACTTTAAATCTTTTCTTCGCCAAAAATTACAGTGATAAAGTGTACTGTGTATTCCTTCCGCTTAAACTTGAGACCTATGCACCTTTGGAAAACAACAAGCAGAGGTAGTTTAAAACTTACAACAAATTAAAAAAAAAACGAAACTTGAAGAAGCTTTCTTGGCAAAAATGACAGCAGAGTAATAAATAACGTCCAACTTTAAATAGAAAACAACAGGGTTGAAACAATAATGCTCAAGTTGCCTTTACCAACATTAAAAATTTTGTCAGGTTTTCACGGATAAAAAAATGTTATTTTTTACGAAAACGACAGAAATAAATATAATTTAAATCTTTTCTTCTCCAAAAGTTACAGTGATAAAGTGTGCTGTTTTCTCCTTCCGCTTAAACTTGAGACCTATGCACCTTGTGAAAACGACAAACAGAGGTAGTCTAAAACTTACAACAAATAAAAATAAAACGAAACTTGAAGAACTTTTCTTGGCAAAAATGACAGCAAAAATGACAACGTTCAACTTTAAATAGAAAACATGAAGAGCTTGGAACTTTTCCGTGCCAAACCACAGATAAATACCTAAAAACGTTAAGTTTACCCCACCGAAAATGCTCACACTTCCTTTGCCAAGTAAATGTGTACGAGGAACCTCGGAGGTAATAGCGTTAACCACACGTTGCATTCGTTAAATGAGAATAGAGTGTTAAGGTAGGTTCAATATACCGACATATGGTTCCAAACTAGGATACACACACATCTCCTCAGTTTCCATCCCAGCTTCACTTTTTATGCGGGTTTTGCTCCACAGATTGATGTTAAAAGTAATGTTGCTGGGAGAAAAATCCTTTTCACAAACTTCTCTCGCACAGCATTCGCATGGGTTGGCGACTCTGCCAAGCACCGTCAACACATGAGGTGTGAGCGTAAACCAAACATTGCATTCATTCAAGCACTTTCATTAAATGCGAATAGAGTCTTAAGCTCCATCAAGCGATATACGATTGAATGCTGGGATACACACATCATGGATACCATGTCTGCCGGCACAAGTGCCGGTCAATTTCAATCATTATAAACGTGCATTTGGTCCATTGCTCTACAGTTAAGCTAAACATAACTGCACAAGACACCTCTATCTGCCGGCACATTTACAAGTTCCGGTCAATTTGTAGTGCTCTACAGCGAGCTAAACTGGGATACATGAGTAGTGTAATCATGTACGTTCAAAGTCATATTTGGTACGAGGCATATCATTTTTATTAACCCATTATGTACCAGCGTCCTATAAATAAGACAGTTCATTTCTTCATTTTTGTTAAATGTAAAACTACGTTTATGAACAAGCAATTGTTTTATTATTCAATAAAGCATATTAATAACTATGTTCATAAATAAAGATAACAGTTTGGGTTGAGAACAGCATAAGTAAAAGTACAGTTAATTAAAGCAATGTTTAGTACTATGTCATGCTATCAGTTTCATTCATCTAGTTTGCAAACAATATGTAGTGGGCGTGCAAAAATGCTATATATAACTTTGGAAGGGTCTCCATACGATTTATATGAAGAATTTATCAAACCCACGATGTTTTTGTCTTTGTGGAATGGTAATGAAGTTTGCTGTCCTATTTATAGGACGACAGAAGACAAACGAGTAGCTGCGTATGCAAAGCCATTGTGATTTTTGCGTGTCAGGAGGTAACAGCTTGCTTGTTGCAGTGTCCGTTATCCATCATCTTACCTTTGTCGACATGTTTAGGAAGGGGCTTACAGCAAGTGAAATAAAGGATAGTCTCCTAGATCCAGCCGTAGCTGAGCTCTGCAGAACTGAGTGTGGTGATTCTGCCTCCCGATAATGACATCATCAGCGATGAAGATATTTTTGAAGATGATCAAATAAATGATGTGGAGGTTGCAGATGTTCCTGGTGAGTTACTTTTGCAAATTGTACCACATGAAGAAAACACGGAGTCTTCATCTTTGAATGTGGAAGAACCTGAAGAAATCCCTACACCTGGTTGCAGCAAAAGTAGAAAGATACGAGGGGTGTGAAGAAGAGGCAGCTATCAACATGTGCTGTAAATTGGAGGAAATGTGACCCAGTGTACACCAACTTCCAAGTTGAAGGTCTTTGTGCAGAATCCCAGGCAGCCGATATGGAAACTACATTGGCAGGCAAATCTCCACTTCAAGTTTTTGAAATGTTTTTCGATTGCGATGTTTTGAATTTGATTCCTACACAGACTGTGAAGTATGCAAAAAAAATAAAAAAAATTGAAGTTTTCTCTATCAGTTGATGAGTTAAAGAGATTCTTAGGGATTCCTTTCCTATCAGGCTATCACAAGGTGCCCAGTGAGAAGCACTTTTGGAGTGAAGATGATGATTTATGTGTAGATATTGTGAGAAAGGCCATGCCAAGAAATAAATATCTCAAAATTTAGAGTTTGAGACCGAATCCTTGAAGGATTCAAAAGAATTGAGTAACGATGCAAGGGGAACATTTGACTACTATTTTGATGTGGAAGGAGAGATAATATTTGTCAAGTGGAACGATAATAAATGTGTTGCTATCGGTACCAACTTTGATACTATTGAGCCATTGTGTCAAACATCACGATGGAGCAGAACAGCTGGAGCGAAAATTTCCATCCTTCAGCCACATAATGTAAACACATATAATAAATACATTGGTGGCGTTGACCACCACGACTGACTCGTAAGCAAATACAATGCTTCTGTTCGAGGTAAAAAATGGTATTGGTGTCTGTTTACAAGAATGCTTGACATGGCAGTTGTAAATCCGTGGATTGTGTACAGAAATGTATCACAATCAGGAATGTACTTGCTGGAATACAGAAGATCAATTGCAGTGGCATATTTGAAGGCAGGACAAGGACGTCCATCTGCATTTGGAAAACCCACCAAAACATCATCGCAATCCACATTTCAAGATGTGAGATATGATGGCATTGGACATTATGTGGTGCGAAGAGATAAACAAAGAAGGTGTGGCAACCCTTAACATTTTGTGAGAAATGTCAGGTAACATTGTGCAAAGATTGTTTCACACTTTAACACACACAATAAGCAACCAGAGTTCCATATATGTATTGTTTCCTTTTCTTATTATTTGAAAATGTATGTGTATCGTCTGTATCAAATGTAATAATCAATAAACACAGAAGTAGTAATACAAGTTTTAACCAAGCTATGAAACTTCTTATATCATCTTAGGTTCTGTCAGAAAGGTGCATATGTTGAGTATGATACCCTATTGTACCAGCGTCCTATTTTTAGAACAGTTATTTATATGAAACTGGTAACAGGTATTTTTTTATTGCTGCGTGGATCACTTTAAAACAACCCCCTTATCATATCCAATCAGAATTTCAGTCAATAAAATCAAAAGTTAATTAAGCACAATCGTAAACCTATTTTGACGATGTTTTTTTGTCGATTTTATACTATTGCAAATCTGTGATTTTTCAACTCATACTTCGAACGAGTGTCATGATTTCTTTCGAGTTAAAGTACGTAACACCTACACCCACGCACACCCACGCACAACTACACACACCCACCTACACCCACGAACACACACCTACACCCACGCACACCCATGCACACCCACGCATACGTACATACACCCACGCACACCCATTACAACTTTGTGATTTTTACCTCATACATGGTACAGTCATGTTCAAAAAATCTGTCGCATGGATTTTTTCTAAGACCAACGTCATACGAAATTATGTTGGTAGCTCTGAAACAAGGAAGTCTTGTGAAATATACGATCCTCCAATCAGAGTGAAGTTCGATTCGGAGGAGCAGGAGGCGTGACTCACGGTCTTGTCCACAGGAAGTTCAACCAATGCAGCATTTCCAAATATGAGATAACGTCCCCATTGGTTAAATATTGTTTCAATAATGCGAATCGGCAGAAAGATTGAGCAAAAGTTTACTTTGTCGTTTTAATTGCCTTTTATCGTTTCAAATTAGTATTAAATTGTCCCAATTATAGTTCATGAACTTAATATAATGTATTCATCTATGCGTTTGACAATCATATATCACTCATTAGAACAATTTTCACATTGTTTTCACTACGTGAGATGATATTTCATTTACATTTGCGATAAAATAATGGTTTGGGTGTAATAACAGTTTTCATTAATTAATTTAGAGATGCATTTTTATTTGTTGAGTTAATGATTAGGTTAATTCGTTATTTCTCGCGAAAAGAGGGAACCACAGCTGAAATAAAATACACAACTTGTATTATTGAGGTCAAGAGTTTGTTTTAACATCACTTTTTGCACACATAGGCTAATCACGACTCGGGATACATTTAAATTGGAATCTGAAACATTATGCGACCTGACTAGAACTCGGAAAAGGACACACTGATACAAGACATCGATACATTTCCACTTGGTCTGGCGAACGCAAATAATAATGAGGGGTTGTGGGAGTGGGAGAGGGATGACGGAAAGTAGAAAATAAATAGTATTTTGGGGGGTATTTAATGTTATATTTTTACACATACAAACCTAAGAAAATATTTATTTTGACACATGTGTGTGGGGGTATGGAATGGGGAAAAGAGAGGGACAGAAAGATATTGGGAGAGATGGGACGAAGAGGTGATTGTGGAAAATGTTTTACTTGACGTTCAGTAATAAAAACAATCAAATCAATGATGATTATCTTATAAATACCATATTTAATGTAAATTTGTTTTAAAAATGGGGGCGGGGAGCTGTTTGTTTTACGTTCAGTGCAGGATAACAAGTGGAGACACATAGTGGTTCGTATCTCATTTTAAACTGTAGGTCCAGGCCCCATTAGCCTATCTGTGTATAACGTGGATTTAGAATTCAGTAGAAAATAACGTCGATCTAGTATTTTGGATTTTAGATGCGTTGAGACTACTAAAATTTCCAATTCTTATAATAAGAAACCTGTCGTCATATTACCATTTTTAAAGAGAGAGAGTTAATTGTATAATCTTTTGTTGTTAGTTTCAAAGAAGACTAATTCAAATACTAACAATGGGAACGAATAAAGCTTACGAAAAGTTTTTGCGACCGTGGGGATTTGAACCTACGACCATTAGAGTGACAACCCAGTGCGATAACCACTACCCCACGAGTTCGTTCCTTCTTACGGCATGATTATGAGTAGGGAACGGAACTTTATGTGCTAAAAAACTCAGAAATATTTTTTTTTTATGTGTCATAAATGTTGAAAATATGTGATAAAAACAGGAAAATATGTGACAAAAATAAAAAAACATTTGGTAACAAAAACAAAATATTACATGCATTTTAAACACCTGAAATCACTTTCTAAATGCTTACCTCTTAGTGAGCTATTTCTTGGAAGAGTTGCAGTGGATCACCATAGTTTTTCCAAATTATCCATTGTAAATGTGTGTCGATTATCTCTAAAAAGCATCTTATATTGCGAGAAAGGTCGCTCCACGTCACAAGAAACAATTCTTGCATATTTGAAGCACGAAATGTCACTAACGCTGAAGTTTTCCAAAGCTTCGTCTTCTCTCTACTTCACCTTCCAAAACACGTGCAATTTGGCATAATATTTGAAAACCTTGATTTTTCCCAAACATTTCTGTACATTTAGACATTAGCATTTGTAGTGTTGCCCACGAGACGAGACTTTGGCCTGTCTCGTCTCCTGGAAATGCTGTCTCGTCTCGAAAATATTCGTTTGTCTCATGACACATGGTCAATCTCGTCTTGTCTCGAATTTTTAAAAGCCTGTCCCGTCTCGTCCCGTGGACAACACTAGCACTTGAGGGTTAGATCCAGTGGGGGTAATATTTTCCCCCAATGGGATCGTAGGCGAGGCGCCAGAAGTCTGCCAGCGAGCGTGTTCAAAGACAAAACAAACCTAACACTCTCGATATGAAAGAAATGCGGAGAATAAACATTTTTCCTTCGAGGATTTCGAGGTAGCTGAAGTAAATGAGCGATTTTATGTATTTAAAATGAAAATTCGCAAAATATGTATTTACATACGGAAAACGGGAAAATATGTGTTTTTATGTAAAATAAAATTTGCTGTGTTGACATATAAGGCTATGATCAGAATTTTGGCAAAAACGAGGGTCTCTATCTTATCGCAGAGATAACATTTATTTACCTAAAGTTACGTTCCCTAATTATGAGTTAAGACCAATTCGTTCAATATGCATTAGAAATATAATCCCCACCCGCCTCTTTATAAACAACGCACCCAAACGCTTCTTTGTAGCAAATGAAATAAAGGTGGTATGAATGTCACCAAGCATTTAAGCAAAATCTACTATATTTACGACGTAATCTTTTTGCATGGGGAGGCTACAGCTTCAAAAATTGAGGTTGTGGTTTGACTGTAATTGTAGGATACCCCATAAGTATCGATAAGCCAAGGTTATAGTGTGCACTAGATTGGTTCATTTGTAGTGACATGCTCAGGAATTTGTAAAGAGGTATGTGAATATAAAAATATAAAAAAAAGGTAAAAAGGTAAAGTGTTCCCCTGTGCATAGCACCACGCCATGAAGGCGTATAGGGGGTGTGGGGGTAACGCCCCACACTTTCTTGATCCGGTCGTGACTGGGGGTGATGTGATCAGCATCACGCCCCTGACCGCCTTTACCCCCCAGGGTTTCCCCCAGGTACCCATGGTATTCGACGCTGGGTGGGCGCCGGGGCCGCTTTCACCGTTAGAAAAGTTCCCGGATTTGAACCGGCCGGGGATCGAACCCGGGACCTTGAGCATGGTAGTCAGACGCGTTACCGACTGAGCTTATTAATGCTTATTTTTTAAACAGTGAACTCGTAATTCAATATCTCTCTGTGCATCTGATTATCTCTCTTAGGAACTAATTAGTATTGCAGGGGTCATACTGAAAATAAATCTCACGTGACAATGACAAGAAATTAGATTAACGGAAGGAATAGTTTTCATATTTTAAAACCTCGAAGGGTCTTGGGCTATCTCCCGACTGCCTGTCTCCCTTCCACAATCCTACCCAGAGTTATCTTCAACTGGCAACGAGGTGACGTTGGTCAACACGTCGAACCCTCAGCCGTTATAGAAGATATCTGAAACCAGGTTACACCAGTCACTTGTAGCTCCCCAATTTCCTCACGATGGTGGGTTGCCACTGGTACTATACAGATAACAGGCCGAGAACCCAGGACGACTCGAATCCATGCCGTCCCGCTGCAGTCGGAGTCCAAACACAGAGTCTTAGACCGCACCGTTACGGAGGAGGAGAGTTTTCATATTTTGTTTCTTATAAATGTCGACAATACATTAAATATATTACGCACCAATAATTAGTGTCAAAAAATAGCCGTTTCTATAAGAGATTAGAACCTTCGATCTTCACTCAACTAGGCCGCTATTTTTAACAATTTCCCATTTTCTCACTCAATAACCTTCGTTGAACGTTTGCCTTAAGAGTCGTTAGCAATCTTGTAAACCTTATTAACATATCTGCTGTCTATCACAAATGTATTTTACAACCTGGAGTAGATTTTGATGTCTGCAAAATAGAACTTGACTTTATTGGTAAGTAATTCTCTACCGTCTACTATAACAAATAAATCAAAGTCTATATATCTCATATTTTGTAAATGTGAAATGTCATTGTTAAATGTTACAAACTATTTCTTATTCCACCCTTAGTTCCAGATTGAGCCACAGCATTCTGGAAACCAGCGTGAAACGTATTTCCCACACTTCCAAGGTCAGGTGAACCCTTGTCAGTTGTATTGGATGCCTGTGAACATGTTACTTCATACGTCATGGTACTGTGGTGGATTTCTTCCCCTTCCCCTTTTACCTTGAACGGAAGTTATCCCCGACTGGGCACGACGAATCAATCACAGAAAAGCAGACTGTCTAGTAAATCGCATGCCATGTATTATTTCGAGCTCCTAGGTTTTGGAAAGTGAAATAAAAAAAGTATGTAACATTAATTCATAATGGTTGACTTCTTTGGGTATTATTTCATGACTCTTTTCTACTTACTCCAATGAAACTTTTGACTACGGTTTTCAGTAGATCAATAGGTGTTTTGAAACATCTACTGTGTTCAGATTTTCAAAAAGATATCAATACATTAAAATAATAAGGGGGTATGAAATTAATATTTACAGCCAAAATATTAAACTTAACATATTATACACTATACTGAATAAATTAATTTCACTTGCAGTTTCTCTACTGTACTGGTTTCAGTAGATCAATAGGTGTTTTGAAACATCTATGTTAAGATTTTTTAAATTTGAATTACAATTTGTGTGCCTGAAAACTTAGGGTATTTTACACCCGTCATGACAAAAATAAAAGCGTGTCTGAAAACTAAAATATCCTTACCTTAGTTAAAAGCTGAGGCTGTAAAGCGACAGACAGTCAGCACAAACAAGGACAGCACACACACAGTCTTACAAAGGTTATACTAACAGTAGGTCCAGTCACCAGAGCCTCGTTAGTCTGCAAAATGCAGTTCAGGGTTTACTACATGGAAGTGAGGTTGGTTTAAATTTTAAATAGATATAAAAACAAATTGTTAGTGAGGAGGAATAAAAAGTTATATTTACAGCTAACATGCTGAGCTAAACACACTACAAGGGTGTAAGGGATGACCTTTCACGAAGTATGTACACCCAATTGTTGCTTCCACGTAGTACACCCTGGACTTCAGTTTGCAGAAGAACGACGTTCTGGCGACTGGTCCCATGGCCAGTATAATTTTCTGTGTTTTCCTGTGTTTGGTCCTTGTGGGTGCTGAGTGCCTCTTTACAGCCTCAGCTTTTAACCGAATTCAGAATATTTTAATATTTTAGTAACAACACGACGTTACAGTTATGTTATATTAGTTCTGGTAAGGGGCTGGACCCCGTATAAAGTGACAGGTTCAAAATAGCCTAAGTGCTGACGAACCCAAAATTTTGAATTCAAATTCAAACACACTACATGCAATATTACATGTAGTGCTGAAGAGAATATTTCACTTGTAGTTCCTCAACTGTAATTACACAAGGCCTACTGAAAGTGTTCAGTTGAAAATCATTGATTTTGAGTAGATTTCCGAGAGCCACAGTAGAGTACTACAATTGATAACAGTCGATTCTGTCTACTGTAAACAGTAGAAATTACGTAGGTTTATAACGACGATGAGAATCAAACAGAGGTAAAAACAATGATAATGAAATGCAGAAGCGACCTGGAGCAAACAGGAACGTAGAATGTCTGGCAGCGAGACGCAAGAGTTGATCAAGCGATTGTAGCGTCAAATTAAGCTTAGAGCTCATAATTGATATTTCTACATGAACTCAACATGCAAGTTACATACAATGAGAGAATTGAATTGAGTTTACATCTCACGAGATATGAGTCGAAACTATTGTTGCACATTGAACTATGAAGTGAATCAATGTTCAATTCGATTAACTAGTGAATGGTGATGTGCTGAGATTTTGTAACGAGATGTGCCAAATGGCTGACAGTATAATAACTTATGGACACATTGATTTAATATATTTGAACAATCTTATAACATGCGATTTTGCATAAAATTTTATTACTTGAATCTACATCACTTCATTGCAAAGGCTACAAGGCATTTTATGGGTTGTAAAATTCTATGTTCGATTCACCGTTCGGTTAACTCTGCCATTTTTATTTCTTATTAAACCGAAAAATTATTTATTACATTTTACTTATTACGAAAATTTGTATATTATTTGCTTTGCGAAATGTAGAGAATATATTATTTTTCATGCTTTTTACAAGAATACAATTATGCATGGTGAACAAAAAATAATGTAAAATAAATACTATTCACAAAAGGATGTCAGTAGTATTTATTTGTTTTGTTTCTTGATGATTTTCCCTAAAATAAAAATGTATAACTTTCGCTGTACATGACATTTCTTCGAATACGACACATGGATCATTTTTATGCAAATCCTAGTAAAATGATGAGAAATTCAAAAACATATTCTGAAAAATTATTTTCAAATAACTGAAAATCATTAGAAATTAGTGTTATTTTTAAAAAAATATATATAACATTTTTATTTCTTTAAATTATTAATTAAATACAATACTTAGTTGATATATAAAATAATAATAGGGGTAATCGAACAGAAGTCAAACCTATAAACTTCGGCGTGTAATACTGATAGCGTATCACTTAACACTTTAGCATCATAAAAAAAATTGAAGTCTTTTTCTCGGAAATTATTTGCTAGTGCACGCTGGAACCTTGCCATACGAATATCTACCCTACCACTACAAGAAGCCACGTCACAACCTCAATTTTCGAAGCAGTAGCCTCTCCATGTAAAACGATTGCGTCGTAAATATAGTAGATGTTGCTTAAATGCTTGGTGACATTCATACCACCTTTATTTCATTTGCTACAAAGAAGCGTTTGGGTGCGTTGTTTATAAAGAGGCGGGTGGGTATTATATTTCTAATGCATATTGAACGAATTGGTCTTACTCATAATCATGCCGTAAGAAGGAACGAACTGGTGGGGTAGTGGTTATCGCACTGGGTTGTCACTCTAATGGTCGTAGGTTCAAATCCCCACGGTGGCAAAAACTTTCGCAAGCTTTATTCGTTCCCATTGTTACTATTTGAATTAGTCTTCTTTGATAACAACGAAAGATTATACAATTAACTCTCTCTCTTTAAAAATGGTAATATGAGGACAGGTTTCTTATTATAAGAATTGGAAATTTTAGTAGTCTCAACGCATCTAAAATCCAAAATACTAGATCGACGTTATTTTCTACTGAATTCTAAATCCACGTTATACACAGATAGGCTAATGGGGCCTGGACCTACAGTTTAAAATGAGATACGAACCACTATGTGTCTCCACTTGTTATCCTGCACTGAACGTAAAACAAACAGCTCCCCGCCCCCATTTTTAAAACAAATTTACATTAAATATGGTATTTATAAGATAATCATCATTGATTTGATTGTTTTTATTACTGAACGTCAAGTAAAACATTTTCCACAATCACCTCTTCGTCCCATCTCTCCCAATATCTTTCTGTCCCTCTCTTTTCCCCATTCCATACCCCCACACACATGTGTCAAAATAAATATTTTCTTAGGTTTGTATGTGTAAAAATATAACATTAAATACCCCCCAAAATACTATTTATTTTCTACTTTCCGTCATCCCTCTCCCACTCCCACAACCCCTCATTATTATTTGCGTTCGCCAGACCAAGTGGTAATGTATCGATGTCTTGTATCAGTGTGTCCTTTTCCGAGTTCTAGTCAGGTCGCATAATGTTTCAGATTCCAATTTAAATGTATCCCGAGTCGTGATTAGCCTATGTGTGCAAAAAGTGATGTTAAAACGAACTCTTGACCTCAATAATACAACAAGTTGTGTATTTTATTTCAGCTGTGGTTCCCTCTTTTCGCGAGAAATAACGAATTAACCTAATCATTAACTCAAGAAATAAAAATGAATCTCTAAATTAATAATGAAAACTGTTATTACACCCAAACCATTATTTTATCGTAAATGTAAATGAAATGTCATCTCACGTAGTGAAAACAATGTGAAAATTGTTCTAATGAGTGATATATGATTGTCAAACGCATAGATGAATACATTATATTAAGTTCATGAACTATAATTGGGACAATTTAATACTAATTTGAAACGATAAAAGGCAATTAAAACGACAAAGTAAACTTTTGCTCAATCTTTCTGCCGATTCGCATTATTGAAATCCCTTACATTAAAAGAGGAACATAAATTGAGAGTATTTGAAAATAAGATTCTTAGGAAAATATTTGGACCTAAAAGGGATGAGGAGACGGGTGAGTGGAGAAGGTTACATAATTTGGAACTACATAATTTGTATTCATGTCCAGATATTATTAGAATAATTAAATCAAGAAGACTTAGGTGGGCAGGCCATGTGGCACGAATGGGAGAGGAAAGAGGAGTTTACAGGATTCTTGTTGGGAAACCAGATGGTAAGAGACCTGTAGGAAGGCCAAGACGAAGATGGAGGGACAACGTTGAGATGGACCTAAAGGAAATCGGTAGGGATGGAAAAGAGTATATAGATCTTGCTCAAGATAGGGACAGATGGAAGGCCTGTGTTGCTGCAGCCATGAACCTTCGGGTTTAAGAAGGCTAGAGAGTTAGTTAGTTAGTTAGTTAGAAACAATATTTAACCAATGGGGACGTTATCTCATATTTGGAAATGCTGCATTGGTTGAACTTCCTGTGGACAAGACCGTGAGTCACGCCTCCTGCTCCTCCGAATCGAACTTCACTCTGATTGGAGGATCGTATATTTCACAAGACTTCCTTGTTTCAGAGCTACCAACATAATTTCGTATGACGTTGGACTTAGAAAAAATCCATGCGACAGATTTTTGAACATGACTGTACGAGGCCTATTGTTTTTATTAATTTAACCACAATAGTTAACCTATTTTGATGATGGTTTTGTTGATTTTATACTATTGCAGTAGTATAATTGGATTCCTTCAAAATAATACTTTGTACGAGGCCTATTATTGTTATTAATTTAAGCACAATGGTAAAGCTATTTTTATGATGTTTTTGTCGATTTTATACTATTGCAAATCTGTGATTTTTTACCTCACACTTGGTACGAGTGTCGAGGCCTATTGTTTTTATTAATTTAACCACAATGTTAAACCTATTTTGACGATGTTATTGTCGATTTTTTGTTATTGCAAATCTGTGTTTTTCATCTCGTACTTGGTACGACTGCCATAATTTCTTTCGAGTTAAATTACGCAACATTGCTATGGCTCGTAAGGTAAACTATTTTGCAATGTTTACGCAACAAGTTATTACGCAGACACGTATCTAGCATGTTGTTGGTTATGGTGTCTTCTGATTGACTCACTGTTTCGGATGTTTTCATCCGCGCTTAGGTTACTTAAAGGGTTTTGGCATTAGAGATCAGTCAGTATCGTCAGAGTGTTTGAAGAGTACGGATGTGTTGTTGCAGTGTTAAAAGTTAATTATTTAATTTATTTTAAAGCTACATACAATTTATTATTTTAAGTTTAAAAAGTGTATCAAGTGATTTTTTTTTCATAGTAATTTCGATCAGATTGAGTTTTGATGTGATCAGATGTTACTTGTTGTCTCCGGAAATGCTGTATAAATAACATAGCTGAAAATTTTATCGTAATAGCTATAGCAATTATTTTATTTTCAAGGTGGTTCAAGTTGTTTTTCACACGGATTGAATTTGTAAGTATTTGTATTTGTATTGAAGTTTGTATTTTTTTCAGAGAAAAATTTAAATATAAATACCAGAGATGAAAAAAATATTATAATTATAACTATTGTTTTTTTATTAAGTTACATTCTATCAATTATCGTAATTTTAAAAGTGTTTTTTTCTCGTAAATAGAATCTTATTGAATTTTGAGTTGATTGTGCGTCTTATTGTTATTTACTTAAAGCATATTAAAAAAATGTCATCTACCAAGTTCATCGAATGTGTTATTTGTGAGAAATTAATCTCCAAAACTAATATTAGCAAACATAGGGTAAGATGTAGCGAAACAGGTTCAACAATAAATCGTTCGTTACCTACTAAGCCTTGTCCTCAATGCGGAAAAATAATTAGCATTGCTATTTTAAATAAACGCATGAAAATTTGCAAGGCTTCAACCGGACATGGAACATTGAAAATAAAAATAGAACATCCTGAAACTGAAGCTTCTATTTCCAAACAAATTAAGATGTCTAATGACCAAAAGCCGATTAGATCTACATTCAACAACCAACTCCTGGATTTTCTGTTTTACTTCGAAACCAGGCTGTGATATTTCTAGTTTTTGAGTGAAATTAAAACATCTATCATAAATATTTTGAAAAGTAAACTGGAAACCAACTCCATAAAAGTATATATTGATCTTATCTGTAAATATGATAAAACCAATGGTACAAGAAATATATTTTTCACAAAACGAAAAACCAAGTTCCTGATTTGGCAGACATTGATATTTTGAATGTTTTTTTATTCTAATCTTACTAGTGAATTGATTAGCAAACACTATGAATTCAAGGCTCAGGGATCAGGTTGGTCTTTATGTAGAACTCCTCACAGATTAATCGCTTATGTAAAAAAATTTACACCTTTTTCTGCTTCGAGCTATGTTCCACTTCTGGTAGAAATTCAGCATAAGAGAGCCGGTTCATTGGATAGATAATCCGGAACGATTTAGTCACTAAAAGAAATATTTCGATGAGATTGAATATGCTATGACAGAAATCAAATACCCTGTTGCTATTTCTGACATAACAAAGTTTGAAAACAGGGTATGAAATGGAGAAGGAAAACAATTAGCTATAAATGTATATTCGTATAGTTCATTTAAGCATTTTGTGCATCCTGTTAGGATAACTAATATTGTTGATGACGAAGCCATGGAAATCAATCTACTTCTTATTGCTGACGATGATGTTCATCATTACACGCTAATTCGTTCACTCTCCCGCTTAGTCAGAAGCCAAATAACCAAGCATAATAAACACATCGAAGTTTGTCCAATGTGTTTAACCGTATTCGACGATCTTGACGAACGTAATTACCAACATTTTCAAAATCAAAAAATTGCCAAACAAAAACTTGCTGAACATAAAGTCTGCTGTGGATTAAACAGACCGGCTCGCATGTTAATGCCCAAAGTAAATGAATTCGAAGAATTTAAAATGCACAAAGCCTTGTTGGAACATCCGGCCATGATCATCGCAGACTTTGAGGCTTTTCTCAAACCATTGTCCTATTGCGATCAGGATCCCAAATTTTCTTCCACAACACCGTACCATCTGCATAATCCAAATAGTTTTGGATATGTTGTTGTTGGCAGGATAGGATAGATAAACCATATATATATCCCGGACCGAACGTTATTGAGCTCTTTTTTAAAAAGATGGTGGAGGAGATTGAAAAAATTGGCAGCCTCTTATGACAAACAAATTGGATGCTTCCATTATCTAGCGATGAACTTCAATCTTACAATAACATTGAAACGTGTCCGGTGTGTGATCAACATTTCACTGATGAGAATCGGAAAGTAATTCACCATAATCCTTTCACCGGAAACTACATTAGTGGAATCTGTAACACCTGCAACCTCAAGATTTAGAAGCCTGAATTCGTACCAATAATTTTTCACAATGGATCCAATTACGACTTCTATTTTTTAATTAGGAATCTTGGATACAATACGCAAAAAAATAGATATTCTTGCTCAAAACGAAGAGCGTTATATTTCTATAAGTAAAAAAGTTAAAATTCCAAGAACGAATGAAATCATAGAGATGAGGTTTCTAGATTCTTTTAGATTCCTATCGGCAAGTCTCGATGCTTTAGCGAGTAAACTTACTGACGAACAATTTAAAATTACAAAAGCTAGTTTTCCCAACATACACGTGGAACTGATTAAACGTAAAGGCATTTATCCTTACGAATATGTAACCAATGAATCTAAATTTGATGATGACACTCTCCCACCTCAAAAAGAATTCTTCAGTCAACAGAAAAAAAACGGAATTACGAATGAAGAATACGAACATGCGAAATTAATATGGAAGGAATTGAGATTCAATACTCTCGGCGATTATCACGATGCATATCTCAAATTAGACGTAACAATACTTGCTGATGTTTTTCAGGTATTCAGAAAAACAGCAATAAATATTTATAAATTAGATCCAGCATACTTCTACAGTCTTCCTGGTTTAACGTGGTCTGCTACGTTGCTCCAAACCAGGATCAAGTTGGAATTGATATCGGATGTGGACATGTTACTTTTTATAGAAAGGGTTATACGTGGGGGGGTGCATTGCTCGCAGAGACACGCAAAGGCAAACAACATTCACATGTCTGAGAATCAATACGACGCAAATCGACCATCGAATTACACATTTTACGCTGACGTAAACAATATCTCTGGATTCGAAATGATACAAAAACTTCCCTACGGAGGATTCGAATGGATAGATCCCATTTCAATTGATATTAATCATTTCGACGATCGTGAATTTCATTGAGGTGGATATTGAATTTCCAAATAATTTGCATGATACTTCTTCCGATTTACCTTCGGCTCCGCAAATTAAATGTCCACCTGATTCTAATCAAAGCAAGCTTGTGTTAACTCTGGAGAGAAAAGAGAGATATGTCGTCCACTACAAAAATCTAGACTTTTTGATTGGGAAGGGTGTTCAGGTAGTAAATGTGAGAAGAATTCTCAAGTTCAAACACTCTCCATGCTTAAAATCTTATATTGAGACCAACACAAGACACATACCAGCTGCCATTTCAGAATTAGTTAAAGATTTTTATAAACTAATGAATAATGCCGTTTATGGAAAAACGATGGAGAACGTCAGAAAGCATATAGACATAAAATTGGTTTAAGATAACAATAAATGTAGAAAATTCGTATCTAATCCTAGATTCAAATCGCGAGAAATTTACAACGAGAATTTAACACTTTTTAATCTAGATATAAAATTCATAAAATTCAAAAAACCTATTTACATTGGTGCAACAGTTCTGGACTTGTCAAAACTGCACATGTTCGAATTTCATTATAATATTATGAAATCCTTCTATAATGATAAGGTGTCAATTTTGTACATAGACACCGATAGTTTTATTTATGACACACAAAAGTAGTGTAAAATACAATATTATAAACTCGATAAATGATGAGCCCCCTCAGGCAGATTTGGCTACACTTAAAACTAGCTCAAGATGTGCTTGTGCTTATTGCTCAAGTGTGGTACTCTGTCTAACCCAAGATTTTTGTAAAAATGCCCTCGGGTATTTCCCGTGAAATGATGAGCCCCTTCAGATTGATTTTCCTACACTTACAAAAGCTACATCTGTGAGATTGTTGTCCATAAGCTTGTTAAAAATATGCCCCTCTTGATATTGTTTTGGCCACACTTAAAACTAGGGCAAAAATGCTCATAAGAGCCACCCATACCCACCCACATACACCCACACCCACCCACACCTATACATTTTTACTTCCGGTCCACTTCCGGTCCACTTCCGGTTCACTTCCGGTTTACTTCCGGCCCAGTTGTGGCCTTCTTCTGGTAAATTTCTATTGCATCATGTTGTGCAACAAATTATTATCCAATATTATGCAACAAATTATTAGGCATGTGTTGTTTTCTGATTGGTTGGTTATGACATAATGTGATGATGTGGCATATTCTGATTGGCTTATTGTTTCAGATGTTTTCAATGCGGTCCGTGCCTAGGCTATATAAAGAGATTTTGCATTACATATCAGCCAGTGTTGTGAGAGTGGCTGAGGAGTAAGGGTATGTTGTTGCAGTGCTCCTCATATTTTTTTTTAAAAAAAACACAAAAATATAGCTGATTTGTATAAATTGAATTATAGGTTTGTTTGATTTAATATTCAGAATTTTTTATTATTCATAACAAACATATTTCTAATGTATTGAACAAAGGGTTTATATCTGTCCCAGTTTGTTATACATGACACATGGTATTAGGTCATTGCCTTTCTAGGACATGCCTGTGTAGACATGTATTTGTGGTGGCTTAGTGCTTCTGTAGATTAATACTTATTCTACCTGTTATAGTTTTATTAAGTATAGAGTTTTGATTTGAACCCCAAGAAATTTTATATAATAAACCAACAACAAAAATACCAAAGCCAAAAATATTAAGACACTAAGTATATACACTAAATATACAAAGCACACTGCTGAACCCAACTGATATTTTTTATTAAGTATAAAGTTTTGATTTGGACTCCAAGAAATTTTATATAATAAACCAACAACAAAAATGCCAAATCAAAAATATTGTAATCAATTCACTAAGAATATAACCAGCCCCAATTGGGTTAGGCACCAACAAAATTGTGATCCAGAAAAATGCAGAACACCCACAAAAATATGCCCAAAATGCCATAGAAAATATAGCATGGAATACTTCACATATAAACATATGGGTACCTATTATGTACAGTCATCAACATTGCCCTCACAACCATCTACATCTGGTCTGAAAAGGAAGCTTGAAACAACTGTTAATGCTAGACCGGCAAAGCAGCCACGCTATGAACCCATCCATAGCAGTTTTAATGGCCAACTTAGGGATCACCGTTTTGTATCAGAGCCAAGATGTGACATTAAGAATTTCTTGAACAGTATAAATCCTGATGTGCAGGCAATTCTAAATGCACAAAATGGCTCTTATAAGCTGTCCCTCAAATTGTTTACACAATATAAGAAACCAAATGGCACAAAATTTACACAGCCCCACATAACAGAAACTGTCGCTATATATTCAAATACAAATTTAGACAAAATAATAAGCAGTTTGATAGATCAATTGAATATTAAACACTCTGAATTTGCAGCAAAAGAATCAGGATGGAGCCTATGTGGATCCCCACACAAGTTATATATTAATATTTCTGAATTCAGCACATTACAAGGATCTACATATCTGCCATTACCTGCCAATATTAAAAACAAAAGAGCCGTGGTTAACATAGAAAATAATGATGAGAAATGTTTTCTGTGGTGTATTTTAGCTGCTTTGTATCCAGTTTCAAGGCATCCTGAGCGAATAAGTTATTATAAACAACATGAAATTGATTTTGATGAAGCAATGGAGGGTTTAGAATATCCAATGTCTGTTCAGAATATTGATAAATTTGAAAAAAAGGCCAGGAATATCAATGGTAAACAATTATCTATTAATGTATTTATTTGTTATTTGCTTGATAGATCCTCTCAGAATCAGTACATTTGATGATGATTCTGCTTTTCCGATTGATCTGCTCTTAATTGAAAAGGATGGCACACACCATTACACTCTGATACACAGTCTTGAAGCTTTATTCAGAAAACAACAAGGCAAATCCAATACAATATTCAAGTTGTGCAGAAGATGTTTTACTGTATTTGATGGTCAAAAAATAATAAATGGGGTTCGGGAACAAAATGCAGAAATTGCTAAAAACAAGTTATTTGAGCATCTGAAATACTGTGGCAACCATAAACCTGTTCATATGGTGATGCCTAGTCCAAGTGAAAATGCCAAATTCAAAAAATTGAAGCCTTGTTGGAACACCCAGCATATATAGTCTGTGATTTTGAATCAAACCTCAAACCCCTTGCATTCTGCAGCCCAGATCCTGATGAATCTTCAATTACATCATACCAGTTACATGAGCCTTCTAGTTTTTATTATGTTGTTGTACAGGATGGTGTTGTTAGTGAAGAATATTTATACATGGGACCAGATGCCATTAAAGAATTTGCACATAGAATAGAAAATAAATGCCATGACATAGCATCTAATGTCTTATTAAAATCAAAACCTATGTTGCCTTTAACAGAGGATCAGATTGAAGATTTCAACAATGCAGAAAAATGCCCGGTATGTGATTCTGAATTTTCAGATACAAATATCAAGGTGCATCACCATTCTCATACAGATGGTCGATATAAACAGGCCCTGTGTAATAGCTGTAATATTAAGATCCAGAGACCAAAATTTGTCCCTATATTTTGCCATGGTGCATCTAATTATGATTTTCATCATTTGATCAGTTATGAGGGGTTTGACAAGCAGAATTTAAATATTTTAGCAGAAAATGATGAGAAATATATTGCTATTAGCAAGATAATTAAAGTTAATGGTGTTCCCATTCACTTAAGATTTCTTGATTCCTACAGAATTCTGTCGGCTAGCCTGGCTACACTGGCCAGTCAATTATCTGATGATCAATTCAAACTCACATGTACTATGTTTCCAAATCAGGACCTGAAATTAATTTGGCGGAAGGGTGTATACCATATGACTATGTTACAGATTTTTCTAAATTTGATCAGTGTTCTCTGCCACCACAACAAGCATTCTACAGTAAACTCAGGGCATCCGGAATCACTTATGATGATTATCACCATGCCCAGTTGATTTGGAGCAACTTAAAATGCCAGACATTTGGTGATTATCATAAGGCATATTTAAAACTTGATGTGACTTTCTTAGTTGATATACTTCAGGCATTTAGAAAATCATCGATGGAAAATTATAAACTGGATCCAATGTATTTCTACAGTGCTCCAGGCCTAGCATGGTCTGCAATGTTTTTGAACACTAAAATGCAATTGGATCTGATCCAAGATCAAGATATGTATCTGTTTATGGAGCAATGTATAAGAGGAGGCATGGTGCAATGTTCTCAGAGCTATGCCAGAGCAAATAACAAGTATATTCCTGATTATGATCCAGCACTGCCATCAAATTATATACTGTATGTAGATGCCAACGGCCTGTATGGTTATGCTATGATGGATAAATTGCCATATGCAGGGCTTGAGTGGGTTGAAGATTTCAATATTGAAGATCTTCAGGATTTTGATGACAGTAACTTTGGCCTGTTCTTAGAGGTTGATCTGACAATTCCTGATGATTTACACAACACATTTTCTGATCTGCCCCCAATTCCTGAGGTTAAGTGTTCACCTGGCTCTAAACAGAAGAAATTGATGATGACTCTAGAGCCGAAACAGGATTATGTCATATATTACAAAACCTCCAGTTCCTAATGAATCATGGTGTTCAAGTGACCAAAGTTGGCAAAGTTTTGAGGTTCACGCACTCAAGATGGTTGAAGCCATATATTGATACAAACACAGAGCTTCGAACATCTGCAATGAGCCAATTTGATAAGACCTTGTTTAAATTGATGGTCAATTCAGTGTATGGCAAAACAATTGAAAATGTCAGAAAACATATTGATGTTAAAATAATTACTGACCCCAGCCGGAGCAAAAAATTGATTGCAAAGCCAAACTTCAATTACAGAAGAATTTATGATGAGAATATGGCACTTTTCAACATGAAAAAAACAAATATTAAGTTTGATAAGCCTATTTATGTAGGGGCTGTGATATTGGAATACACAAATTACACATGTTAAAGCTCTATTATGATGTATTGAAGCCTTTTTATGATGATCGTGTAAAATTGATGTATATGGACACAGATAGCTTTATTCTTGATATTCAGACAGAAGATGTTTATCAAGATATATCACAGCCTGCATTGCTTGAATATTTTGATACCAGTGAACATACAAAGATTCAACCCCACAACAAAAAGGTGCCTGGCAAGTTAAAAGATGAGACACTTGGTGATGTTATTGTGGCATTTCCTGGGTTAAGGGCCAAGATGTACAGTTTTGAAACATGTATTGGTGCTGTTGCAAAAAAAGCAAAGGGCATTGGCAGAATAACTGTGGACAAAGAGCTCCAATTTAAAGATTACAAAAATTGTCTCAAATCACAGAGTTTAATCAGAACATCAGAAAATAGAATTCAGTGTGTGGATCACTTGTTGACTACAAATGTTGTAAGAAAAGTGGTTCTGGACCCACATGATGATAAGAGATGTATTTTGTCATGTTGCATACATACTCTACCATGGGGTCATTTTGATTTCAAAAGTGGTAATCAATGCCCAATTACAGAACATGATTTGAAATAAATAAACATGCCTATGAACTTATTTGGGTTCAAAAAACAGACTGTTATGGACCTGCCAACACCAGCACCCTCTCCTGATATACAATCTATGATATCTAAACTAAGTGGTTTGTTAATTATTCATCTGAACAGCATACTTACAGATGTTGATGATGAAACAGGTAAAACATTGTACATATTTAACAATAATTTAAATCATTACCAATTACCTGTAGGTAGTCAATTACAATTTATTACAACTCCCGAGGGTAATGTTAAGGTTTCAATAGGGAGAAATATTTATAGAATTAAGCACTCAAACATGATTTCTGGCACTGTATATACTGTTTCTGCTGGTGACTGCTTATATATTGAGGTCCCAGGATCCTATGACAAGCTTATACCTTTTTTTATAGAATTAAGAATTAGATATTTTATATTAAATAACCACTAAAACAAAATGCCTAATGATATATTTGGTCATACAAGGCATGAAGATCACAGTGATGAGATTCTGATGCTTGATGTCAGAGTCAAAAAATTAAGAAGTGATTTACAAGCTTTACAAACCTCACTCAATGCCAGTCTTCAACTAGAAATTACAAATTTACAATCACAATGCATGGACCCTCTTCTTAAAATTGATTCAGAACTCAAATTGCTGCTTCAAAAATATACTGACTTGGCCACATTACATAATTTTCAAAATTTAGAGGAAGCTGTAGCAGCTCTTCAAGCCAAATTTAAGACTCAGGCTACCAACTCTGAGCAATTGAAACAACAATTGGAAGAACAGATAAATAATATCCAGACACAGCTCCAAACAATTGTCAAAAGCATAAAGTCCCAAGACGATTTTGATCTAGTGATTTCCACTCTAAAGGAACAGATTCAATCACTACAGATACCTAATCTGGACCCCTTGAACAATGCCATAGCTGAGGTTAAAGAAAAAATTGAGACACTTGAAAATTTTATGAACAACTTGCCATCTTCTGATGCTTTGAGTGCTATAACTCGTAGTGTTGCCAACATCAAGCTGCAACTTGAAACATATGAAGATTTTGGAAAAAATCAGAGTACCATAACCCATCTTGAGGGTACAATAGCAGCAGTGCAAAGTGATCTGACAAATGTACAAGAAACTCTAGAATCTCGCCTGCCTGGTATTGTAGATACCCTTGTCAGTGTCCAGCAATAGATCACAAAACTCGAAAACCTCAACACTGAATCTGAGCTATCTCATTTTCACCACTTGATCGATGATATCCAAACAAAACTTGAAATTTTACAACAATCAACACCTACTCAGGCTGACATTACCCTGCTCCAAGATGCTATGCGAAGTGTGGCTGATGCTTCTGAATTAAATAATGTAAAATTGGCACTTGAATCTTTGCAAAATACTGTATCAAATCTGCCTACATCACAGAAACTTGAAAATATTAAGAGAGCTGTGAATCGCATATTGAAATCAGAAGATATCAAGAATATCCAGACAGAGATCAAACAACTTACTCAGACAGTGGCCACTCTACCAACCAATCAACACATTAATGAAGTGCATGCTTTGCTTGAGGATATCAGAAGACAAGTCCATGATCTTACTGCTCAAAATTCAAAATTGGCAGTTGTTGAAAATTTTCAGCAAATTGTAGCTAATATCAAGCAACAGCTAGGGACCATGGAATCCAACCAAGCAAATGTTCTGTCTGTTTTTGCCACCCAGCTTCAAGAAATTGTGCAACAATACAAAAAAACTTTTTGTGGACATAAAGATCAAGCCAGGCAATGATGATTTTGTTAGGACTATCAATGAGCACCTTGAATCTGTAACAAGTACATTGCTTACAGCAGAAAAATAAATAACTGGCATAATCTTAATCTTAAGTAATTCTTGAATTGTACAGTAACCCCAACAAAGAATATGATTCACCATTTACATCAGGTGGCAAAATATATATGCTGTCCCCTGCACAATTTTATTACCAGTTCTTTGTTGGGGGCACACTTAGAACAATCAAGATCAAATAATGCCTACAACCACAGGCACACCACTACCCTACCTTATCAATAACAAATGCTGACAACAAACCAAAGGTCACCAGTGTAGAGTTAGAGGATTTTACAGATCCCAATACATTAGAAACATCTTATGCTGAAGATGATGGCTCTCTTGAATTTAATATACAAATAGGAGACAAATTATATTTAGAAAATCCTTTAGTATTAGCTGCTGAACACCCCATAGTTGCATTATTCTTGTCTAGACAAATTATTGTTGATGAATTACACAGACAAGCCAGACATAATTATAAGAGACTGCCAGTGGTTACAAAAGGCATAGATGATTTATGGCAGTGTGATTTGGTTGCGATGGCAAGTGGACAGCTGAAAAACTTAGACAAGATCAACAAGGGCTACAAGTATCTACTCACTGTCATAGACACATTTTCAAAATTTGCCTGGGCTGTGCCACTCAAATCCAAGACTGGAAAATGTGTTACAGAAGCCTTCAGGACAATCATCAATCAGAGTGGAAGATCATCGCGCTATTTGCAAACAGATAATGGCAAACAATTCTATAATTCGGTGTTCCAACAATTTATTAAAAGCCAGTCAATACAACATTATTCCAGTTACAGTGATCTCAAGGCCTCTATTGCTGAAAGATTCAACAAAACCCTAAAAAATCATATGTATAAACAATTTACACTTCAAGGTAATTATAAATAACTCAGTATCCTACCAGAACTTTTAGATAGATATAACAACTCGGTCCATTCCACAATCAACATGAAGCCCTCTGAGGTAACTTCATCTGATGAGCAAAAATTGATCAGTACTGTTTATTATCCTAGATACCAGCCAACAACAAGAAAAGCCAAATACAAGGTTGGTGATCAAGTAAGAATCAGCAAATATAAGCACTTATTCAAAAGAGGCTTTACCAGAAACTGGAGAACTGAATTATTTACAGTGGTTCAAGTTAAGCCTGGGGCCCGATACACATATATAATAAAAGATCACCGATGAGAAATTCTCAAGGGCAGGTTTTATGAAGAAGAACTCAGCAAAACTAAACAGCCTGACACATATCTCATAGAAAAATATCATCCGCAGAAAAGGCAACAAGATACTGGTGAAATGGCTAGGTCTCCCAGAACACAGCTGGATCGAGGCAGACAAAGTGATACTATGAACACCTGGGATGTTATAAAGAGACTGCCAGAGCCTGAACAGCGGATTAAGAGAAATGGCAAGCTGTTGCCTGATAATATTAGATGTCTTATTGTTGGGCCATCGGCTTGTGGTAAAACTACACTAAAAGATTGATAATTTTTTATTGGCACCCAACTGGTTAGACTGGAAAAACAGACACTTGTATGTCTTCTCTAAGAGCTTGGAACAATTAAAATATCAGCAGCTGATGAAGCTATATGATGGACTGGATATAGCCACTTTTGAACCAGATGTTAAGCCACTCCATGACTGTCTTGATAACTCTGCTGTTGTGTTTGATGACATTATACTGGATAATCAAAACAAGGTTAGAATTTTTTTTTACACAGGGCCGACACAAAAGCATAGATTGCTTCTACCTCGCACAGACTTTTTCTAAAATTCCAAAGCAGCTGATCCGAGACAACAGCAATTTTATATGTGTGTTTCATCAAGATCATACCAAACTCAAACACATAAATGTTGAATATGTAGCTGGGGACTTGAGCTAATATGATTTTTCCAAGTTTTGCAGTAGGTGCTGGAACCAGGACAGTTATGGGTTTGTTACAATTGATATGACAAGAAAACCCAATAGTGGCAAATATAGAAATAAAATCAACAATTTTCTAGACATTGAAACATATATAAATAACCATGAAAAGGCCAAAGTAGTGTATATTAGTTGTTTCAACGCAATACTTTGTAGGTATCCTCTTTTTTTATCAATTGAATATCACTTTTTGACATATTTTGACAATTTTTTGTCGATGTTTTAGCGTTTAGCGATGTTTTAGTACAAATTTTCACTATACTCATTTTTTTTCCACTCATACTTGGTAGGTATATTATGATCTTACGAGATACAACTTAACCTATCCTTTTTTTACGATTATTTAATTTTTTTACGATCCTAAGTGATATAACTTAACCTATCATTTTTTTTATTTATGCACTGTTTGAACGTCATCATTTGAGGATCATATTTTGTAGGTATTTTTTTTTTATCAATCGAATATAAGTTTTTGACATATTTTGACAATTTTTTGTCGATGTTATAGCGTTTAGCGATGTTTTAGTACAAATTTTCACTGCACTCATTTTTTCCATTTATACTTGGTAGGTATATCACGATCTTACGTGATACAACTTAACCTATCTTTTTTTTTACGATTTTTTAATTTTTTTTACGATCCTAAGTGATATAACTTAACCTATCATTTTTTTATTTACGCACCGAACTAACCTACAAGGGACTCTGTTTGTTTTAATATTTCAGTATTATAAGGTTTTCACAAATTTTATATAACCTAAAATGTGTTGGATGTTGATTTTTAGTATGTGGCAATTTTTTATGAATTTTAAAACTGTTCCGTCACCCTCTCGTTCTTCACGTCGTGGACGAAGGACTTCTCTGCAATCAGGATGACGCTGCATAGAGTATCGGCAGGCAGCGCGTCGTGGAACTCGCAAACACCCACTCTACAAAAATTCTACTATATGATCTTTCACTGGCTAAGCTAACCTACAAATAGGAATTGGCAGCACTGACTTATAAACCCACTGGGTCTTCTTGGCATGTTTTTTCATGATGTGTTGCCAGGCTATTGGGCATCTTGGCGTATACAATGTATATATTTTGAGAGGGGGGTTATAGCTTTTTATGCTGTACGAATACTAAAAACTTGACAGTGACAACCAACAGAGTAAATAAACCTACATGCAGAAACTAACAACACTAGTTTCTGACAGTGAATTTGAAATAAAATATTAAACAAAATACATGAGTAAGCACTGTGATTACAAATAATACCAGTGTTATGCCCCCAACTCCAACTGGGCAACTGGGGGAAATAATTGTACAACAATTTGTACCTAATTGTACAACAACTTGTACCTAATTGTACAACATATACACAGACATAAAAGAGAGAGCCTTCCTGTAACTTACCTCATGTACAATTTATATGTTTTTACAACTGTGAAAAGAAAGCATATGTGTTCTGTATGCACACATTTATTCTTATTTTTCGAAGTTGAATGAAAACACGTGTTTTTACGCTCTCGTAATACTGACCTTGCCCCAGTGATTTTAAATTGCTTCCATCCGTTTTTTTTTCTGTGTTATTTCCGTATGCACGCAACATTCGCTTTCAATAGACAGAAGGAGTGTTAGTATAGCAGGCTCCAAGTTTACAATTTATTAAATTAAACAATAATTTATGTAAGAATATACTTGTACTTAACGAACACAAAATAATAAAAGCACATGAGAATGTTTGCTTGTGTTTATGTTATATGACGACTGAGTAAAAAAATAATGTTGACTCCCCGAAAGATAAAGTACTCCACGTCACCAAAAAATATCTCCTCTTGTTGATAAGTTGTTATGTTGTAATCAAAGGGTCCTGGGTTCGATACCTACTGGATTCTGATTCTATTTTAAACTGTATGCCCAGTTTTCTGATTAATCTATCTGTGCATAGAGTAAACTTAAAAAGTCGGTTAATTATTGTTGCGATTAAGGATTAAAAAAAAAGGGGTGGGTGAAGTCAGATTCAAAAAGAATGCCACGTGATTATTTTAATTCAATAGCTTTGTCTAGTTTGCTGTATTTTTTGACTGCACTTATGCGTCTAGTTGGTTACACGGTGCAACCTATCTTGTTGATTTTGGGTGTCATGTAGTGTATTTGGTGTCTGCACCACGTCTTAGAGAGGTGTAATATGTGGTGTGGTGTATGACCACGTGGTGAGTGGTTAACTAATTAAATGAATGTTTAAAGCAGCAGACAGGTATTTGTTGAATCTTCTGAACTTGAACACTGCTATTTGTCTACTCGGTTGAATGTTATTTTTTTTCACCAGCCTGACACCGGGATACACCTGCACTGCATCTAATGTCAAAGAAGTGCAGCGTACTAGACGAGGATATTAAATTGCATACTGATCTATTGCATGCTAACCAAACCTCTTGGGAGGTGGGCCACGGGTCCTCCACATGTATGTATGTATGAAATGCGATTTGGGGGAGGCCAAATTTTAAATTTACAGCTTAATTAATCTGCATGCATGCTTAATGTTTGATTTTTTGTTTCTAGTTTGACATGAGATACACACAATTTTATTTTTTGAAGTACCTAGGTTAATCTGTGACATACAACTAGCGATTGACACGACCACCTGATGACACACAGACACAGAGAGAGTGAGCAAATTTAAAATGTGATCTATCGTGAATTAAACTAAGCTCCCTCACCCACCCACATATAGCCTTACAGGTGACTCAAAAGCAGAAATTGGTCATAGCGTAACAGGTTGATCTATCGTGAACTAAACTAACCTCCCCCACTTATACATACACACTATGTCTTACAATAAGTAAGGCTGCTATATCACATGTAAGGGCTGACGGTTGCCAACACACACAAGATCTATTGCAAATTTTATTAACCTACGACATAAGCTATGGACACACACACACCAAGTCTTCCAGATAGGCTATAAGCAACTCACTTTTTGCAATTGTATAACGGGGGAAAATTAGCCTACAGCTAGCAACACTGTTTGAGCTGCTTTCGACGAGTAGTGTTACCAAACTTATTTTTTTTTGCAAATAGGCTCTACAGCTAGAGGCTTTGTCTAACAATTGATTAAATTAAGTACCGAATATTATCGAAAAGCAATTCTGAAAACATTATACTGAAATAACAACTTACCTCATGTAAAAATATTACCTAGTACGGGTTAAGCTGTGACATACAACTAGCGAACGACACGACCACCTGACACACAGACAGCTTATACGCAGTTTTTCCTACACACGTACTGGGTTTAAAAGGTAACTTGCAACAACTATTTCACTCACCTCCTATTATATAATAAAATTACCACAGGTTTTTGATACTTGCTGCCAGAACATGGTGGTTTTAGACTGGAAATTCAGCCCGATTATTCTATTTGTGCAAGAGAAAAATGATGATGCCTGCATTTGGAATATATAATTCTTCTTACGGTATTTTGCGTGCCCCAGTAACCTTGCTTTCGATTCACGGAAGCTATGACGTGTATTTCCTGTTTCGCGAACATACGAGAACCTTTCACAATGTCGCATTAGATAATATATTGCAAGAGCGAGTTGGTTGTGTATATAAATCTAGTCTTGGGGAATGGACATGAATATAATGTCAAAATTATTGCATAACTTAAAAAGAATATTTATTGCACTGCGCTTTCTAGCAAAGGTAAATGTGGAATGCCCCGGCCCCTTAGAGATTCGAATACTGTTAGTTAAACAGCAAGCATTGTTATATGGACTGACGATTATTATTTTTTAAAAAAACAGACCTCGTAGTAAGTTATAACCTGAGCTGTCTTGCAAGTCTCTCGAGTTTGATATCTGGTGAAGGAATATGATGCCACTATAAACTGTACACAAGATATACCCAGTCCCTGGCATGAGATGGACGAGGACCTATACAGTTGTATAATGGTTGTTTTTTATTAAAGCATAGCGTTTATTTACATGTCAGCGAGGGGGACCATAACGGATAATTCTTATTTCGATGCCGGTCTACGACTCTGAGGGCTCAAGTTACAATGTTTACCTATAGCTGTACATATTTAAAAATGACCTGAGCAATTAAATGTTACAATACCGATCCTGATTTTTGTCGGATGACGTAGGTTGCAATCCTACCTCCGATGGCGTATAGACTTAAATGTTTCCATAACATGAAATACTGTTAATGGAAATCTGTTGTTTCTAATGTGAAAATCATATAACAAGAACCCAAACACATAAATAATCAGACAAGATGTCAACGGCGCGTTTATAACTAACAAGTGATTATTCAAAAATTGAAATGGTGCAGGGGGAAACAACCAACTAACTAACTAGGCTTCTTAAACCCGAGGACAGCAAATACAAGGCTATTCTGATCTGAGAAAAATTTCTATCTATTTTTTTTCCATCCCAACCGATTTTTTTAGGTCTATTCAACCTCTTATGGTACACGAGCTCCCACTGCCCTGATGGTGGAGGAAGCGAATCTATTTGGACATGAAAGAGCATTATGTGTGGGAGACTATAATTTATACACGTGGTTGCTTGGATGCTTACAGAGGATGCCATAGCTCGTGTGATTGAGGCATTTTATTAAGCACATATTTTGATGAGTGTAAAGAATTAAATAAGTCACAAGGGGCTGAGGCATGGTTCGAATTTCTCGATCTAGGTATGGATGCAGACAGATACGAAGTTTTGTGTGTGGACACAAATGATAATGGAAAAATGCTGTTCACCCCGATAGCATAGTGGTAATGTTGTTCTTGCCTCGTTTCCATCGACAACATAGTGGTTACACTGTCCAATATTAAGAAGTTCTCAAAATTATTCAATCACTCTCTCTCTTCTTCTTCTATCATCTCGGTAACCAAAAAAAGGTTTTCTCAAACATTTAGACGACTACGAAAACGTTGAAATGTAAAATATTGTTGCATTGTAATCAAAAAAGAATTTGTTGAATATGCCTAACCTAAAATAAAATTCAAGAATTAATAGAGTTAAACATTTGCTACTCTGAAATGGCGATGGCTATCATAATATTATTTTCAGCAGGATAATAATGACAATATTATATATATTAAGGATTAGGTCCGAGGGATTCTTATTTACTACACTTGCTTCTAACCTGCCCACACTGGAAACCGAAAACACAAGTACGAGACACTAACTTGGGAGAGGACATGCAAAAAACTCTGCGGGGCTCATCTTAAAAACTTCAGTAGATGTTTGTCATGGAACTCTCTTCTTAAATTCGATTCGAAAGGCACAAATATTCCGGTTCTTGAATAAGAAGCGCGTATGCCTTCGGAAAGAGAGAAGAAGAAATAAATAAATCAACTCATGCATATTCTTCATGTACGTACGCTTGGTGACAAGAAACAGTATTTTTTTTCTCTTCAAGAAATTGTTTTCAACTCCTGTTGGGTCACCTAGCAAAAAGTTGAAAACAATTTCTTGAAGAGAAAAAAAATACTGTTTCTTGTCACCAAGCGTACGTACATGAAGAATATGCATGAGTTGATTTATTTATTTCTTCTTCTCTCTTTCCGAAGGCATACGCGCTTCTTATTCAAGAACCGGAATATTTGTGCCTTTCGAATCGAATTTAAGAAGAGAGTTCCATGACAAACATCTACTGAAGTTTTTAAGATGAGCCCCGCAGAGTTTTTTGCATGTCCTCTCCCAAGTTAGTGTCTCGTACTTGTGTTTTCGGTTTCCAGTGTGGGCAGGTTAGAAGCAAGTGTAGTAAATAAGAATCCCTCGGACCTAATCCTTAATATATATAATATTGTCATTATTATCCTGCTGAAAATAATATTATGATAGCCATCGCCATTTCAGAGTAGCAAATGTTTAACTCTATTAATTCTTGAATTTTATTTTAGGTTAGGCATATTCAACAAATTCTTTTTTGATTACAATGCAACAATATTTTACATTTCAACGTTTTCGTAGTCGTCTAAATGTTTGAGAAAACCTTTTTTTGGTTACCGAGATGATAGAAGAAGAAGAGAGAGAGTGATTGAATAATTTTGAGAACTTCTTAATATTGGACAGTGTAACCACTATGTTGTCGATGGAAACGAGGCAAGAACAACATTACCACTATGCTATCGGGGTGAACAGCATTTTTCCATTATCATTTGTGTCCACACACAAAACTTCGTATCTGTCTGCATCCATACCTAGATCGAGAAATTCGAACCATGCCTCAGCCCCTTGTGACTTATTTAATTCTTTACACTCATCAAAATATGTGCTTAATAAAATGCCTCAATCACACGAGCTATGGCATCCTCTGTAAGCATCCAAGCAACCACGTGTATAAATTATAGTCTCCCACACATAATGCTCTTTCATGTCCAAATAGATTCGCTTCCTCCACCATCAGGGCAGTGGGAGCTCGTGTACCATAAGAGGTTGAATAGACCTAAAAAAATCGGTTGGGATGGAAAAAAAATAGATAGAAATCTTTCTCAGATCAGAATAGCCTTGTATTTGCTGTCCTCGGGTTTAAGAAGCCTAGTTAGTTAGTTGGTTGTTTCCCCCTGCACCATTTCAATTTTTGAATAATCACTTGTTAGTTATAAACGCGCCGTTGACATCTTGTCTGATTATTTATGTGTTTGGGTTCTTGTTATATGATTTTCACATTAGAAACAACAGATTTCCATTAACAGTATTTCATGTTATGGAAACATTTAAGTCTATACGCCATCGGAGGTAGGATTGCAACCTACGTCATCCGACAAAAATCAGGATCGGTATTGTAACATTTAATTGCTCAGGTCATTTTTAAATATGTACAGCTATAGGTAAACATTGTAACTTGAGCCCTCAGAGTCGTAGACCGGCATCGAAATTAGAATTATCCGTTATGGTCCCCCTCGCTGACATGTAAATAAGCGCTATGCTTTAATAAAAAACAACCATTATACAACTGTATAGGTCCTCGTCCATCTCATGCCAGGGACTGGGTATATCTTGTGTACAGTTTATAGTGGCATCATATTCCTTCACCAGATATCAAACTCGAGAGACTTGCAAGACAGCTCAGGTTATAACTTACTACGAGGTCTGTTTTTTTAAAAAATAATAATCGTCAGTCCATATAACAATGCTTGCTGTTTAACTAACAGTATTCGAATCTCTAAGGGGCCGGGGCATTCCACATTTACCTTTGCTAGAAAGCGCAGTGCAATAAATATTCTTTTTAAGTTATGCAATAATTTTGACATTATATTCATGTCCATTCCCCAAGACTAGATTTATATACACAACCAACTCGCTCTTGCAATATATTATCTAATGCGACATTGTGAAAGGTTCTCGTATGTTCGCGAAACAGGAAATACACGTCATAGCTTCCGTGAATCGAAAGCAAGGTTACTGGGGCACGCAAAATACCGTAAGAAGAATTATATATTCCAAATGCAGGCATCATCATTTTTCTCTTGCACAAATAGAATAATCGGGCTGAATTTCCAGTCTAAAACCACCATGTTCTGGCAGCAAGTATCAAAAACCTGTGGTAATTTTATTATATAATAGGAGGTGAGTGAAATAGTTGTTGCAAGTTACCTTTTAAACCCAGTACGTGTGTAGGAAAAACTGCGTATAAGCTGTCTGTGTGTCAGGTGGTCGTGTCGTTCGCTAGTTGTATGTCACAGCTTAACCCGTACTAGGTAATATTTTTACATGAGGTAAGTTGTTATTTCAGTATAATGTTTTCAGAATTGCTTTTCGATAATATTCGGTACTTAATTTAATCAATTGTTAGACAAAGCCTCTAGCTGTAGAGCCTATTTGCAAAAAAAAATAAGTTTGGTAACACTACTCGTCGAAAGCAGCTCAAACAGTGTTGCTAGCTGTAGGCTAATTTTCCCCCGTTATACAATTGCAAAAAGTGAGTTGCTTATAGCCTATCTGGAAGACTTGGTGTGTGTGTGTCCATAGCTTATGTCGTAGGTTAATAAAATTTGCAATAGATCTTGTGTGTGTTGGCAACCGTCAGCCCTTACATGTGATATAGCAGCCTTACTTATTGTAAGACATAGTGTGTATGTATAAGTGGGGGAGGTTAGTTTAGTTCACGATAGATCAACCTGTCACGCTATGACCAATTTCTGCTTTTGAGTCACCTGTAAGGCTATATGTGGGTGGGTGAGGGAGCTTAGTTTAATTCACGATAGATCACATTTTAAATTTGCTCACTCTCTCTGTGTCTGTGTGTCATCAGGTGGTCGTGTCAATCGCTAGTTGTATGTCACAGATTAACCTAGGTACTTCAAAAAATAAAATTGTGTGTATCTCATGTCAAACTAGAAACAAAAAATCAAACATTAAGCATGCATGCAGATTAATTAAGCTGTAAATTTAAAATTTGGCCTCCCCCAAATCGCATTTCATACATACATACATGTGGAGGACCCGTGGCCCACCTCCCAAGAGGTTTGGTTAGCATGCAATAGATCAGTATGCAATTTAATATCCTCGTCTAGTACGCTGCACTTCTTTGACATTAGATGCAGTGCAGGTGTATCCCGGTGTCAGGCTGGTGAAAAAAAATAACATTCAACCGAGTAGACAAATAGCAGTGTTCAAGTTCAGAAGATTCAACAAATACCTGTCTGCTGCTTTAAACATTCATTTAATTAGTTAACCATTCACCACGTGGTCATACACCACACCACATATTACACCTCTCTAAGACGTGGTGCAGACACCAAATACACTACATGACACCCAAAATCAACAAGATAGGTTGCACCGTGTAACCAACTAGACGCATAAGTGCAGTCAAAAAATACAGCAAACTAGACAAAGCTATTGAATTAAAATAATCACGTGGCATTCTTTTTGAATCTGACTTCACCCACCCCTTTTTTTTAATCCTTAATCGCAACAATAATTAACCGACTTTTTAAGTTTACTCTATGCACAGATAGATTAATCAGAAAACTGGGCATACAGTTTAAAATAGAATCAGAATCCAGTAGGTATCGAACCCAGGACCCTTTGATTACAACATAACAACTTATCAACAAGAGGAGATATTTTTTGGTGACGTGGAGTACTTTATCTTTCGGGGAGTCAACATTATTTTTTTACTCAGTCGTCATATAACATAAACACAAGCAAACATTCTCATGTGCTTTTATTATTTTGTGTTCGTTAAGTACAAGTATATTCTTACATAAATTATTGTTTAATTTAATAAATTGTAAACTTGGAGCCTGCTATACTAACACTCCTTCTGTCTATTGAAAGCGAATGTTGCGTGCATACGGAAATAACACAGAAAAAAAAACGGATGGAAGCAATTTAAAATCACTGGGGCAAGGTCAGTATTACGAGAGCGTAAAAACACGTGTTTTCATTCAACTTCGAAAAATAAGAATAAATGTGTGCATACAGAACACATATGCTTTCTTTTCACAGTTGTAAAAACATATAAATTGTACATGAGGTAAGTTACAGGAAGGCTCTCTCTTTTATGTCTGTGTATATGTTGTACAATTAGGTACAAGTTGTTGTACAATTAGGTACAAATTGTTGTACAATTATTTCCCCCAGTTGCCCAGTTGGAGTTGGGGGCATAACACTGGTATTATTTGTAATCACAGTGCTTACTCATGTATTTTGTTTAATATTTTATTTCAAATTCACTGTCAGAAACTAGTGTTGTTAGTTTCTGCATGTAGGTTTATTTACTCTGTTGGTTGTCACTGTCAAGTTTTTAGTATTCGTACAGCATAAAAAGCTATAACCCCCCTCTCAAAATATATACATTGTATACGCCAAGATGCCCAATAGCCTGGCAACACATCATGAAAAAACATGCCAAGAAGACCCAGTGGGTTTATAAGTCAGTGCTGCCAATTCCTATTTGTAGGTTAGCTTAGCCAGTGAAAGATCATATAGTAGAATTTTTGTAGAGTGGGTGTTTGCGAGTTCCACGACGCGCTGCCTGCCGATACTCTATGCAGCGTCATCCTGATTGCAGAGAAGTCCTTCGTCCACGACGTGAAGAACGAGAGGGTGACGGAACAGTTTTAAAATTCATAAAAAATTGCCACATACTAAAAATCAACATCCAACACATTTTAGGTTATATAAAATTTGTGAAAACCTTATAATACTGAAATATTAAAACAAACAGAGTCCCTTGTAGGTTAGTTCGGTGCGTAAATAAAAAAATGATAGGTTAAGTTATATCACTTAGGATCGTAAAAAAAATTAAAAAATCGTAAAAAAAAAAGATAGGTTAAGTTGTATCACGTAAGATCGTGATATACCTACCAAGTATAAATGGAAAAAATGAGTGCAGTGAAAATTTGTACTAAAACATCGCTAAACGCTATAACATCGACAAAAAATTGTCAAAATATGTCAAAAACTTATATTCGATTGATAAAAAAAAAATACCTACAAAATATGATCCTCAAATGATGACGTTCAAACAGTGCATAAATAAAAAAAATGATAGGTTAAGTTATATCACTTAGGATCGTAAAAAAATTAAATAATCGTAAAAAAAGGATAGGTTAAGTTGTATCACGTAAGATCATAATATACCTACCAAGTATGAGTGGAAAAAAAAATGAGTATAGTGAAAATTTGTACTAAAACATCGCTAAACGCTAAAACATCGACAAAAAATTGTCAAAATATGTCAAAAAGTGATATTCAATTGATAAAAAAAGAGGATACCTACAAAGTATTGCGTTGAAACAACTAATATACACTACTGGCCAATCATTGATGATCTTAAATTAAGAGATTATCTTGTAAAAATATTTAAGGGATGGAAATCAGAGAACCGAGGAATTTACGAACAACACAAACAAACAGAATAGCCTATTATTGATGCCATTAGTGAATTAGGTAAAAATATCAAAACTGTTACAGAGCAAAATCAAAATTTGATCACAGAGCTTGTACCTGTAGCTGCTAGGAACATATTAGATTATCCAATCACCCCACTTTCTAGTATTCATACACCTAGTTCTGTTCCTCCTCGAAGAATTGAAGCTACTCAGGATCCTATTGAATTGGGTCTTCTTGCTCAAAAATATTTAAGCACACCTAAAGACAACAAAGATGAGGTCTTTGGCTTATATACTGACACAGAGCGTGATGGTAGCATCATACATAGAATTGGCAATTTGAGAGTAACATTTATGGGAGATGATCTCATTGTATATTCAGAATCTCATCTTGGAGAAAGAGGTGGTTTTGTTAAGTATCCTTGAACACCTGGATTGTGGGAACTGATGACTCGGAAGAGACCTGGCAGCTATACAGATCAAGATTATGAGCATTACAAAGAAATATTAATAAAATCAGATGCTCTATACCAGAACAATGATCCCACACAAAAAAGCGTGAACTCTAGCAGTGAAGCAAAATACAACAACTTAATCAAGCCCATATGGTCACAGATCAAGACTGGTAGTGGAATCAAACAATACAACACCCTGCCGAAAGAATTTGTGTGGGTCGATGATGTCAGGAAACTTGTAGATAGGTTGCTGGTGATAGCTAGGGGGGAAAATGTTGGCAACCACAATTTTTACAATGAAAAGGTTGGAATTATGGACATGATAAGCTCCAAATTGTCTAATTTTATAGTGAATGACACTAAGGGGATTGGATATCTTATAAAAATTATTAATACTCTACCACCTAAATTTTGGAATATCTCTGAGGGTCGGGGGCTGGTTAATGACATCATAAACAAGCTGCCATTTGAACTACACATTCCAGGCTATCAGTATTGTGGTCCAGGCACAACACTAGACCATAGATTAAACAGAGGTGATCCTGGTGTTAATCCCCTAGATGCTGCTCTTAGAGACCATGACATAGCATACAACACACATTGTGATATTGATAGGTGACATGTTTTGCAGACAAGAAATTAGAAGAGGCTGCATTTGGTAGATTTGTAAGCAAAGATGCTTCTTTAAGTGAAAGAATAGCAGCAATGGGGACCACCATAGCTATGAACACCAAACAAACACTGGGGTGGGGGTTGTGATAAATTAAATAAATTTAAGCCTCTTAATTAAGCTATGTAAACCCAGAATATATGTATATAATAAACCTACAATGAAGGCCAAGGATGTTATGTATCAGATACCTTATGCAGGTCTTAAATCTCTTAAAACTATTGATAGCCTTCTAACCAAAAAGCAGCGCAAGAAAAAAGCTCTTGTCTTGCCAAGGGCCATGGTATGAAATTATTACTTAGTACCCCTCAATTAAAAAATTTACAGCATTCCAGAAAAAAACACATGTAGGTGGCTTTATATTTAGTATCCCGGCCATCTTAGCAGCTTTGGGGGCTGTTGGCAGCTTTGCTGCGTAATCAGCTGCTATAGCAAAAACAGTAATATATGCCAAGAAGAATAAGGCAGAATTAGATGAATTGAAGCGCCATAATTTGGCCATAGAGAAACAAGGCAAAGGTCTTAAGAGAGCCATGAATAAGTTTTAAAAAACAAGAGCCGCTCACAAACCAAGATATTGAAGCTTTAATCAAACCACTGGGCTTCAAAAATTTTAGAGGTGTGTACATGTCTGATTCTTTACCAGAACAACCACCCAAAAAAGAGTGTGGCATAGTTAATTTGGATAAGTACAAAAATCAGGGCACTCACTGGATTTGTTATCTTAAATATTTAAAAGATGAGGCACTTGTGTTTGATTGATTTGGAGGTGTTCCACCTGAAAATTTAGTAAAATATCTAAAATCAACTAATCTTTATTACAATAATGCCCGTGTTGAAAATTTCAAAGATGTTAATTGTGAACATCTGTGTTTGTCTGTTCTTAGATATCTGTCTCAAATAAATAAACCATTAATTGAAAATATTCAAAAAGCCCTGTGGTATCTGAAGCATCATGGGAGTATTCCATCTCACCAGCCAAAATTTAATATTGAAACTTAGATTACATGATGATATAGTGTATCCCAAAACAATAGCTCTCAGAGCATTTTATGGCATGTACTTGATCCCTAATATTACACACCACAACAACACAATCACAGTTGGTGACCAAAAAATTGTCATCACTCCAGGGCAGTATAATCTGTCTACTCTAAATGCTCAGTTACCCAGAGGTATAGTGTTAACTCAAAATTCTGTCACTCACAGAGTAGAGATTGTGTCTGCTACGGAGACAGTGGATCTGGGTACTATAGGAGAGCTGTTAGGCTTTGAGAACAACATAAACTTGAACCAGCCACTAAACACACAGCTATTAATATACCTAAATTCTTAGCCATAGAAACTCTAAATATTCACTGTAATGTAGCCGAGGGTATGATCACCAAATCAAATGGCATAGGCACTCACAAACAAACTGGCATCATTGCAACATTCAAACCTAACTCTGAATTCATGGAGCCAATCATCTACACTACATCACCAACATTATATTTTCCTGTGTGCCATAACAGAACAGATTACATTGAGTTGATGGTCACTAATGAAAAAGAAGAATTAGTTGATTTTGCTGGAGCCACAACAACTGCTATCATAGAGATTAATATTTAAATAAAAATACATACAAAAAAATGGAAAATATTGAGAGTTATGAGCTACAATCATTCCCCACCAAACAGGAGGACCTTTGCAAATTTAAATCAACCCAACACAGAGATTGAGGTTGATCTTGATGTAGGGGATGGCTTTATACACCCTCACAGAGCAGATCTATACATCAAATTTGATGTTGTAAAGCTCGATGGAACAGATTATCCAGCAAATTCAAATATAAGATTGGTAGAGAATTTTGTGCCACATCTGTTCTCTGAAATTGATATCAGAAAACATGGTGTTGTTATAAACAGAGTAGATTACCCTGGCATTACCTCTACAGCTTTGGCCACACTAAAATTATACTACAAAATAGGTGGATTTGAGGCTGGTGATAAAATAATATCTAAGAGCCACACAGTGCTGTTCCCAATGCACCTGTTGCCAGGATTCTTCTCAGATTACAAAGATATTATGTGGAAGGGTGGTTTAAGAATCACATTTAGAAGAGCTGCCAATGATAATAATGCTTTGATGAGGTAAAGTACATTAAATTCTACTGGGGAAGCTCTGCCTAATACCCTACCTGATGAGGGCAAGTGCATTATTCAGACTATGGAGCTAAGAATTCCAGTAGTTGAATATGAGGCCAGTTATGCTCTTAAATACAAAGCAGATATCCTAAAAAATCCACAGGTGCCTTTACAATTTTATACATATCAATGTGTACTGAAGCCTGCCACTGGTAGCTATTATGAGTTTGATGCTACAAATTCATTCTCCAGTATACAATATGACATGCCAGATTTTGTGGTGGTACTGTTTCAGACTGGAAGACACAATAATCAGGAAAAAAATCAAGTAAATTTGATAACTGCAACAACAAGAACATATATCTTAAAAATGGCAGAAATGAGGTGTTTCCTAGAGAAAATTATAATTTAAACATGTCCAAGGATGGTTTCCTCAAATTATATGAAGCATTTATAGCATACAAAAGAGTCACTACTGGCAATACTGACATGTATTACACACCAGATGAATTTAAAACACAGAGACCCATGTTTGTCATCAACACTTCAAAAAGGAAACAAGTTGTGGTTAATGACAGGACAAACATTAAAATTATCTGTGAATTCCAAGATACACTCCCTGATGACACCATATGTAGTGTTATTCTTACAGGTGAAAAATCATATGTTTATGATGTAAGAAATGAGTGAGTCACAGAGCAATTCTAGAAAGTCTCTGCATATTACATTGTCTTAGTACTAGATATGCAAGTTGAGCATGGTGCCCAATTGAACTTAAACCGGAAGTGGACCGGAAGTGGACCGGAAGTAAATATGTGTGGGTGTGGGTGGGTGTGGGTGTATGTGGGTGGGTATGGGTCTCTCTTATGAGCATTTTTGCCCTAGTTTTAAGTGTGGCCAAAACAATATCAAGAGGGGCATATTTTTAACAAGCTTATGGACAACAATCTCACAGATGTAGCTTTTGTAAGTGTAGGCAAATCAATCTGAGATGGCTCATCATTTCACGGGAAATTCCCGAGGGCATTTTTACAAAAATCTTGGGTTAGACTGAGTACCACACTTGAGCAATAAGCTCATATGCACATCTTGAGCTAGTTTTAAGTGTAGCCAAATCTGCCTGAGGGGGCTCATCATTTATCGAGTTTATAATATAGTATTTTACACTACTCACAAACACCTAACCTCTACGAAGATCTTAAACATCCTTCCATGCTTGGTATTTCGACACTTCTTCCTATCCTCAACCCAACAGATTTGGAATTCCTTCCCACAACAAGAAGGTTCTTGGCAAATTAAAAGATGAATGTAACGGTGATATTATTTTTGAGTTCGCTGGTTTGCGTTCGAAAATGTATACATTCAGAGCAGAAAGCACTGTAGCAATAATACCTGTCTCCTTGTGACTGCCAATCAAATTTTTTCTGCTTTGATAATCATACCTTTGGCAATGTTACAGTGAACATTCAATTCCTCAATAGCTAAGAATTTTGGTATATATTTACATATGCCCGTAACACCTGGTTCTAATTTGCCATTGTTATCGAATCCTAAAAGTTCCCCCATGGTAGATAAGTCCACTGTTTCATTGGTAGTTACAATCTCCACTCTGTGTGTTACAGAATTTTGAGAAAGCAAGACAGTGGTTGGAATTTCAAATTGTAAAGTAGATAAGTTGTACTGTCCAGGAGGAATAATTATTTTTTCATTACCTACTAATATAGTATTGTTGTAGGTAATTACATTCGGAATCAGATACATGCTGTAGAGTGCTCATAGAGCTATGGATTTTGGATAGATAATATCATCGTGAAGATGTAGTTTCAAAACCGAAGTCTCTCTGGAGAGATGAAAAATTCACATATTTAATATATAATACAGCTTTTTGAAAATCTTTTAATTTGATGTTTGGTATTTTATTTAAAATTCTGAGCATCGTAATGCAAACATGGCCACATGTAATCTTGAATACGATCGTCGTTGTAATAAATTTTAACATGTGTCAAGTAACGAATTAATTCTGTAGGGGGTATCCCTCCGAAAGAATCGAAAATAAAAGCATTGTCATTTTGTTTTTAATAGCATATCCAGTGGGTACCAACGTTTTCGGACTTGTCCAAATTCACCACGCCACATTCTCGAGAGTGAGGACTACCTTTAGGGAGAGAATCAGACATTAAAACCCCCTTGAAGTGTTTAATTTTAAATATTTTAATTAAAGATCCAATGTCTTGGTTCGTGAGTGCTTCTTCTTTTTTTATTTTCTGAGTGTTCAAGATTTCACACCACAGCCTATTTTTTTCTCCATGGCAAGATTATGACGCTTTTGCTCTTCTAGTTCTGCCTTCTTTTTTTCGAATCAATCACATTTTTGGCAATAGCGGCACTGCCACCAATGCAGTCAGGATAGCTGGAATGCTGAATATGAATCCACCACTATGTGTTTTATTTCTTGTATTTTGCAATCGTTTTAATTGTGGCGTACTGAGTAATAATTTCATTCGATTTCCTTTGGCTATACATTGCCTCTTTTTTTCTTGTTGTTTTTTTAGTTAAAATTGAATTAAGTTTTAAATTTTTAAGATCATGATATGGTATTTTTTGTACAACTCCTTTTGGTTTCATGTTGTTGTTGTTATTATTATTATTTTTCAGGGTATTTATATTACAAACCCCACCCTAATTTTTGTTTTGTATTCATAGCAATGGTTGTACCGAACTATGTTATTTTTTCATCCATATAAACATCTCTGCTTGTTAATCTTCCAAAAGCTGCCTCTTCCAGTTTTTGATCAGCTACATGACGATCATTCAGATCTTTGTGTGTGTTGTATGCAATATCATGTTCTTTACAAGCTCCATACAGAGGATTAATTCCCCTGTCCACTCTTTCTATTCGTTTGTCAAGTTTTGTACCAGGACCACAATATTGGTAACCAGGCACGTGTAACTCGAACGAAATTTTATTATAAATATAATTCACTAAAACTCGACCCTTTGATATATTCCAGAATTTAGGAGGTAAAGTATTCATAATTTTAATTAAGTATCCTATACCTTTAGGATCGTTTACAATAAAATTAGCTAATTTGTCACTTATCATGTTTACAATACTCATTTTCTCATTATGGAAATTATTGTTCCCAGCATTTTCCTCTCCTGCTAGAACCAGCAAACTATCTATAAGTTTTCTCACATCGTTTACCCATACAAATTCCTTAAGTAGAGTATTGTATTCTTTTATACCACTACAGGTTTTTAGTTGATTCCAGATAGGTTTGATCAGATTTTTGTATTTATCACAACTTCTCGATTTCACACGCTTTTTGACTGGCATCGTTATTTTGGTACAAAGCATGAGAGAGTGTCAAAATTTCAGAGTAACTTTGATAATCATCTTCTGTAAAATTTTTTGTTTTTTTTGGTAATGAGCTCCCATATCGCTATGGTACCGGGATATCTGGATCAGCTGTTTCTCCCACCCAAATCAATTTTTATGTTATCGCCTTCGAATGATACTTTAGATTTGCCAATTTTCCATACTACGAATTCACTTCCCTCCATAGTTGGATACAATCCAAATACTTCACCTTTTTCGAATTTTCCTGTACTCAGGTAATCCCTTGCCAGGTGACCCAACTCGATTTTCTTTGATTCTTCTATAACTGCTTTAGCAGGTGGTTCCTTAAATACCAGAGGAGTGCGGATCCTAGACAATGGCGTAGGAGGGAAATCTGCATAATTTTCAGCAGTAAGAGGTACCAATTCATTGATGAGGTTTTTATTTTGTTCAGTAACATTCTTAATCTCTTTACCAATACCACTAATTGCATCTATAATAGGTTGGTCTTGACGCTTGTGATGTTCGTTAAAACGTCGATTCTCTGATTTCCAACCTTTGAAACGTTTGGACAAGTACTCTCGAATTTCGAATTTCGAATTATCTTCAATTTTGTGTTTCGTGATATGTTTTTTTCATTTTTTTATTAATGGATATTTTATATCGTTTCAACGTTTAAAAAGTCGTTGATTTTATTTCTGAATTTACCATTGTTAGGTTTACGAGTCATGTCGATAGTAACAAATCCAAAATTTTTGCTGTTCCAACAAGATGAACATAATTTTGAAAATTTGTTGTAATTTAAGTCTACTCCCACATAATCATCGTATACATGTTTCAAATTATTATGATCTTGACGAAACAGACAGATTAAGTTTGTATTATCGCGTAGTAATTGTTTGGGGATTTTGGAATACGTTTGAGCTAATTAAAAGCAGTCTATTTCTTTGTGTTGACCTGTTTAAAAAAATGTCAAATTTCATTCTGATTTTCCAAAATAACATCATCGAATACCACAACAGAATATTTCAATAATTGGTTGAGATGTTTTATTGTTGATGCAAATGTAGCTATGCCCAGTCATTCGTACAGTTGTTGGTATTTCGGTTGTTCTAAACTTTTAGAAAACACATACAAGTGTCTATTTTTCCAATCTAGCCAATTGGGAGCAAGCAAGAAATTATCAACTAGCAAAAAGGTTTTTCCACAACCTGATGGGCCCGCAATAAGGCATCTTATGTTATCAGGTAACAACTCTCCATATTTTTTATTAGTTTCCACTACATCTGGTAAACGCTGTAACACATTCCATGTAGGTGTCAAAGAATTACATGGTTTGCTTCTATCCAACTTTTGTCTGGCAGACCTAACCATTTCATATACAATTTATTATTTTTTTTCTTCAATATTTTCTCGGTTAGATATGTATTTCGATATTTTGTTTTATTAAGTTCCTCTTCATAACATCTCCCTTTCAATATTTTGTTATGATTATCATTTATGATATATGTATTTCTATTTCCTGGTAAAACTTGAACTACTGAGAATAACTCCGTACTCCAATTTTCAGTGAATCCCTTCTCGAGTAACTGTTTATATTTACTAACCCTTACCTGATCCCCTATTTTAAACTTTGGCTTCTTGCTAGTTTGGTTTGAGTTGTTGCTGTTTTAAGTCCACTTTGTGCACAGTAAGGCTAATCGGGACTGGACCTACAGTTTAAAGTGGGATCCCAACCACTTGTGCCTCCACCGGGTATCGAACGCGGTACCCCTTGATTACAAGGTAATGACGCTACCACTGCTCCATGGGGGAGGCCCTAGGCATCTTGCTAGTGTATGTATATATTTTTTACAATAAACAGTAGAAATCAATCGTTGCTCATCAGATTTGGTTACCTCAGCAGGTTTTATGTGAATAGTACTATGTACTCTATTGTTGTAATCATGAAATAGCTAGGGTAAAATTTGCATCCACTTTTAATTACAATGTAGATTAAATTGTCTCCACATGCGATTTTTTAATGTTGTGTTGTTTCGTTTCACTATACTAGCTTTCAGATCAATGTTTAATATTATGTTGTTGCATTAACTTAAGAATGTAGAATTGTAAAATTATTTCCCTCTATCTGTCTGTAAATATTTTGGTATTCTTTCCTCACTAAATATCAACTTAAAAGACTCGGTAACACAAATACCAGTCTTGGAATTTAAGGGAACAGCCCATGCATATTTGTTAAGGTAACAATAACTGTAAGCATATATTTGTAACCATGATTTATCTTATACAAATTTTTTAAAGTCCTATTGGGGGGCCATCTAAATCAGATCAGCCTGGAAGAATTCAATTATACCTTTTGTTACTACACTTAATTGCTTAATCGCGTGGAGATTTGAAATAACCACTTTGATTGTTGAAACAATGTAATACAACCTATGGCCTCACATTTTACGATACCATTATATAAAAGTAGTGGAAATTAGTTGTTTCAAAGTAGCACTTTGTAGGTATCCTCTTTTTTTATCAATTGAGTATCACTTTTTGACATATTTTGACAATTTTTTGTCAATGTTTTAGCGTTTAGCGATGTTTTAGTACAATTTTCAATGCACCACTTTTTTTTCCCACCTCGCACTTGTAGGTATATCACGATCTTACGTGATATAACTTAACCTATTCATTTTGTTCGTGCTAAACTACACGAGAGCCTCTACATGCTTTGACCTACTTTAGAGTAGTGCAGGTGCCCGGGTTCACAGTCATTAATTGAGGTTCAGTGTTGCCAACCCACCCCAAGAAAATTTCACCATGGTGATATTTTACAGGCGAAGCTAACCTACCAATAGGAGTTGGCAACACTGACTAGTTGCTTCACAAAAAACCTCTTGTTTTTTTTTAAACATATGATATTTCACAGGCGAGGCTAACCTACAAGTTACAAGTTGACGGCGTAACCTTCTATAAGATGATAACTATGCAGTAACATGAAGAAGACGTCAGCTGGCAATAGCGGCGTTAATGCTTCCTCCTCTCTACCCCCCCTCCCTGCTACGACCTAAACGGGACACCTTTCCTACGATGTTCTTGGGCCCCCTGCTACAATGGTTTTTTTTCCTCCTCATGATGCAAAAAAATGGTATTGTAGCGGTATTTGAAATCGACTGTGCCGCGTGAAGGGCATGTTCAGTGAACAATAGGAGAGCTTGGGAGAGTACAAGCAAGCGCCGCCCTCTCATTTTTTTTTAAGAATCGAGTGTTTCGAGAGAGAAATTTATTTGCTGCAACAACTCTAAATCCGAAACGTTTCGTAATTTGTCGTAATGGATGTTCGTACAAACGTCCGGCATCAGGGCGTAACTCGAAATGTGATGGACGGGATCCTCGAAAATGGCAATTCCGTGGCTCGGGTAGCGGATGCTCTGATCGCACAAGCGAGCAATGAATTCTTGCTTCTTCGCAGGATCGTTGAAGAGCTGCAGCAAATCTTTTCCATTTAGCACATCCGCAAACGAACAATCGATGCCTGGAGCAAGGCGGAACAACATCAGTGGCGTACGCAAGGGGGGGGGGTTACCGGGTTTAAACCCCCCCCTTGAGCTTTTGAAATATTATGGAAAATGCTGTAGAAAAAAATTAAAAATGGCTAATTTATCACAGTCAAAGATCTGCGACAGTAATAATAATAATAATAATAATAATAATAATAATAATTTGAATTATTATTCCCATGCAGCATGCAGAAAAACACAACATTTCAAACACAATCTAAGCGGCCGCAAAGTTCAATTTTGCAATTTTTTTTCAAAAAGTCTCGCAGTGACTCTCGTGAGAATTGTGAAAATTCCTTGCTTCGTCCTCATTGCAAACGTTCTTCCCGGTACTGATTTCACATCCCCTTGTGAACTCTCAAGTGATGCTGAGTCTACATCCACATCATTAAATAATGTTGAAGAAGTCCTTTGTGAATCACCTAGAAGTGATAAATGTGTTGGAATGTCTATAAACTTACTTTTCAACGAAAACATAGACTCAGTGGAATTTAGCAACATGTATTCTCGCGCTTCATCATCATCCTGGGTGAGTTCCATAGGTAAAGGTAATGTAAATTCCCCCGTGCATATAGCACCGTGCCATGAAGGCACAAGTAGTGGTGTGGTGGGCCCCAAAGATTCTCGATCTCGAACTATTTTACAGGTGATGTGATCAGCACCATGCTCCGGCAGCCTTCATCCCCCAAGGTTGCTCTCAGGTACCCATTGCTATGAGGCTGGGTGCGGAGGCAAGGCTGGATAAATTCCAACCAATTCCGGGAATCGAACCCGAATATCCCACGAAGTTGTCAGACTAGACCAGCGCGGCTCCTTGAATGACTTTCATATTTCGATTATTTCAATAAATTTAATATATTTGCTTGTTTTTATGGATTTTCTTCACACTTAAAATGTCTCACTTATCATATACAAATAACCGTTGACTAGACAATTATTTTGAAACAAAGAAACAAAAGAAATGTAATTTTGTTCTATTTCTTTCATAAATAGCAGCTGCATTAGTAGTAATTAAACTAATTAATTAATTAATTATTATTATTATTAATTAATTAAAGTATAATAAAACAATGGTAATGTGAATTTGTAGAAAGTTTTCGAAATAACACCCCCCTTGATGAAATCCTGCGTACGTGGGCCCCCTGCTACGATGGTTTTTTTTCCTCCTCATGATGCAAAAAAATGGTATTGTAGCGGTATTTGAAATCGACTGTGCCGCGTGAAGGGCATGTTCAGTGAACAATAGGAGAGCTTGGGAGAGTACAAGCAAGCGCCGCCCTCTCATTTTTTTTTTAAGAATCGAGTGTTTCGAGAGAGAAATTTATTTGCTGCATCAACTCTAAATCCGAAACGTTTCGTAATTTGTCGTAATGGATGTTCGTACAAACGTCCGGCATCAGGGCGTAACTCGAAATGTGATGGACGGGATCCTCGAAAATGGCAATTCCGTGGCTCGGGTAGCGGATGCTATGATCGCACAAGCGAGCAATGAATTCTTGCTTCTTCGCAGGATCGTTGAAGAGCTGCAGCAAATCTTTTCCATTTAGCACATCCGCAAACGAACAATCGATGCCTGGAGCAAGGCGGAACAACATCATGCCTCCGTTCTCGCCCAGGTGTTGGGAAGCAACCAGAGTAAATTGATTATTATTTTCGGCCGTCCATGTAGAATAATCTGGTGCCTTTAGTTGGTCGTAGGAGTTGCAGTAATGCAAGCTTTTTTGGATGTTATTGCTCAACTTATCAACTTTGCATTTTCTTCCTCGTTTCGAGTTGGAATTTTTGTAGGTTTGGATTCGACACAAATGCCCTGGTAACCCAACCGTCGATGGCAAATTCGAGGCACAGGCGATCATCGAAACTAACGAACAAAAATTTATATTTCCTATTCTCGTCGGTTCCATGATGGACGCTTCCAATATGCATCGGTGCAAAGTCAGACCTTCGTCAATATATGAAGGCTGCGGGAAATATAAGTTGATTTTCAAATCCCGGACGACCCCGTAGTGCTCGAGCGTCGACAAGATCCATCCCACACTGTTAAAATTTTTAATGTATTTTACCGATGGTAAATTCGGACCTTCCATACCGTTTGCGCTCACGCACACGGCAAAATCTACGCTCACCTACCCACCGCCGAATAATATACTGACCTCGCTCTATTTTAGTCGTCAATCCTTACAGATTTCAAGCATATTCAATATGCGATTTTATATTTATCCAAAATTCATTTTTGCGTCTTCACGATGCATTATAAATTGTATTTCCATCTTGTCGCCAAGCACATCTTAAAATCAGATTTCAACAACACCATCATGCCCATCGTTTTAGATACAACGAGTTACGAAAAATGTACGTGGACGCCCACGGTCAGGGATGCTAACTGATGGTTGCAGTATCCCCCGATCAACGCACCGCTCGCATCTTGCTGCAAAGCGATAGCATCGAATCAAATTTACGGATATACGCACACCACTTACAATCTCAAACATTTTTTCAGCCCCAGAAAAATTGTTCCCATCATCGTTTCGGTAACGACGCAAGACCTATACGAATATTACGTTAAAAATTATAAAAAATTGAGTGCTCAAAATTTGGTCCCCATTCCGCCGGCGCAGTTGAATGGTTTGATAGAGAAAGATACCATTTGCATTTTGCTGCCTTCGATCTACTTTATCACTTTGGTCAGCGTGCGCAGCCAAATTCGTCAATACGTTCTTCAGCAAAGTTTCGGTTTGTTGATAGGGGGCAAATGGATGGACATGAAACACATCCCCATCATAAACTTATCGTTCACGAGTCGATACCTCAACGGTAAAAATAACTATTTTCGTCGATTTACCTGAAAATTGTATTCACACTATAGATTGAATTCTTGAGTATTTTGTATTCGCACCCAAGAAATTCTATATAAAATAACATACCTGAAATTCTATTCACAGTATAGATTGAATTCTTGAGTTTTTTTTGTATTCCCACCCAAGAAATTCTATATAAAATAACATACCTGAAAATTGTATCGCTATTATATACTAGATACTTTTTGATTTCTGTGATTTTGGAGAAAGCATAATGGCATCCACCACCAGTTTCAATCGTAAAAATGATAAAACTGAATGTGTTTCTTGTGGGAAGCTAAACTCAAGGAACAATTTATCGGTACACAGGGCAAGATGTAGCGAAACAGATTCGAGAATTAATCGTTCGTTACCTTCTAAGCCTTGTGCTCGATGCGGAAAGATGATCAGCATTACACATTTAAGTAAACACCAGAAAATTTGCAAACCATCGACCGAACAAGGAACATTGAAAAGAAAAATCGATGATCCAGAAACGGAAGCTTCCACTTCCAAACAAGTTAAATTATCTAATGAATGCAAACCGATTAGATCTGCATTCAACCGTCATATTCAGGATTTCTCTTTTACTTCGAAACCAGGCTGCGACATTCTTAGCTTCTTGCGTGAAACGAAAACATTCCTGATAAATATTCTAAAAAATAAATTGGAAAATAATTCCATAAAAGTATATGTTGATCTATTTTCGGAATACGAAAAAGTCGATGGTACAACAAGAGTCTTTTATCATCGAACAAAAAACCAGGCTCTTCATTTGGCGGACGTCGATAATTTGGACGAATTTTATTCTGATCTTTCAAATGAACTGGTTAAGAAACACGACGATTTCGAGGCTAAAGGGTCGGGATGGTCTCTGTGTGGAAGTCCTCACACGTTAATCGTTTACGTGAACCGATTCTCGCCTCTTCGCGCTTCCAGCTACGTTCCTCTTCCACCGAACATTCAACACAAGAGGGCTGTGTTAAATATACAGAACAGCGATAACAAGTGTTTCCTTTGGTGTGTGTTGGCGGAACTTCACCCGATTCATTGGTCAAATAATCCAGAACAGGTTTATCATTACAAGCAGCATGAACCTGAACTGGAAAATTCAATGGCTGGCATCGAATACACGGTGACCATTTCCGATATATCAAAATTGGAAACACGAGCACGAGATGCAGAAGGAAAACGCTTAATCATCAACGTGTATTCCTATACCTTGGATAAACATGTCATGCATCCCGTCAGGATAAGCGATGTCGGCGATGATGATGCTCGTGTGATTAATCTTCTTCTAATTTCAAACGACAGTGTTCACCATTACTGTCTCATTCGTTCACTATCACGTTTGGTCAGAAGTCAATCAACCAAGCATGCAAACCACATCGAAGTTTGCCCAAGGTGTTTCACCACGTTCGACGATCAAAAACAACCCAATTATCGAAAATACACCGGACGTCAAATTGCTATCGATAAACTTGCTCAACATAAAATTTATTGCGGCAACAACAGACCGGTTCGAATGTTGATGCCCGAAAGGAACGAAGTGGAAGAATTTAGGATGCACAAGGCGTTGTTGGAACATCCGGCCATCATCGTTGCTGATTTCGAGGCGTTCCTCAAACGACTCTCGTACTGCGATCCGGATCCCGAAGTTTCTTCCACCACACCTTACCAGCTTCACGAACCAAACAGTTTCGGTTACGTTGTCGTGCGACATGATAAAATAGATGAACCGTACGTATACCGAGGACCCGATGCAATCGAACGCTTCTTCGAAAAGATGGTCGAGGAGGTTGGGAAAATTGGATGCATGCTGCAAACATCGAAACCGATGCTTCCGTTATCTGCTATCGAACTTCAAAATTACTACGACACTGTCAAGTGTCCCGCGTGCGATAAGCACTTCACGGACGACAATCGTAATCACCATTCGCATACGGACGGTCGCTTCGTAAGCGGAATCTGTAATGCATACAACCTCAAAATCCAAAAACCAAAATTCGTTCCCATATTCTTTCACAATGGCTCTAATTACAACTTTCATCCCTTAATCAGGAAACTCGGATACGACGCTCAAAAAATAGATATTCTTGCTCAAAACGAAGAACGATACATCTCTATAAGTAAGAAAGTTATGATTCCTGAGACTAAAAATACCATCGAGATGAGGTTTCTGGATTCATACAGATTTCTCTCTGCCAGCCTGGACGCTCTTGCCGGCAAACTTTTAGACGAACAATTCAAAATTACAAAAGCTAGTTTTCCCAACGTAGACATAGAACTCGTTAGACGTAAAGGGATTTATCCTTAAGAATACGTTAGTGATAATTCTAAATTTAATGACGACGCTATCCCACCTCCAAGAGAATTTTAGAGCAGACTCAGAGAGAAAGGAATCACGGACGAAGAATACCAACACGCCCAACTCATGTGGGAGAAATTAGAATGTAGGACACTCGGAGACTACCACGATGCCTACTTAAAATTAGACGCAACGATACTCGCGGATGTTTTTCAAGCGTTCAGGAAAACGCCAACGAATATTTATAAATTAGATCCAGCGTATTTCTACAGCCTACCGGGATTAGCGTGGTCGGCAATGTTATTCCAGACAAAGGTCAAGCTGGAACTGATATCGGACGTGAACATGTTACTTTTCATCGAGAGGGGGATTCGGGGTGGGATGGTACAATGTGTGCAGAGATATGCAAAAGCCAACAACGTGCACATGAAAGAAGATTATGATTCAAATCGAGCATCGAATTACATCTTGTACGCCGACGTTAATAATCTCTACGGACATGCCATGGTACAGAAACTTCCTTACGGGGGATTCGAATGGGCATCAATAGATATAGAAAATTTCGATGAGAGTGACTATGGCTTCTTCGCAGAGGTGGATATCGAATTCCCCGACCATTTACACGATCTGTTCAGCGATTTACCACCGGCATCCGAGTTCAAATCTTCGCCTCATTCTAATCAATGCAAGCTTTTATTGACTCTAGAGGGGAAAAAGAGACACGTTGTTCATTACTCGAATCTCCGATTCTTGATCGGGAAGGGTGTTAAGGTAGCGAAGATTAGAAGAGTCTTCAGGTTTAAACATTCCGAGTGGCTCAAACCGTACATTGAAACAAACAGGCAACATAGGACAGTTGCCATTTCCGATTTAGACAAAGATTTTTTTAAATTGATGAATAACGCGGTGTATGGCAAGACGATGGAAAACGCGCGGAATCATGTAGACGTGAAATTGGTTTCAGATAAAAATAAATGCATGAAGTGGGTGGCCGATCCTAGATTCAAGTCGAGAAAAATTTACAATGAGAATTTGGCACTTTTCAATATAGATATAAAATTGATGAAATTCAGAAAACCAATTTACGTTGGCGCAACGGTTCTCGACTTGTCGAAACTTTATATGTTCGAATTTCATTATGACGTGATGAAACCCTTCTTCTCTGATAAGATATCACTTTTGTACACGGACACCGACAGCTTCATTTACAGCATACAGACACCTAACCTCTATGAAGATATAAAAAATCCTTTCATGCTCGAGTATTTCGATACTTCTGCATATCCTCAACCCAACAGATTTGGAATTCCTTCCCTCAACAAAAAAGTCCTAGGTAAACTGAAAGATGAATGTAACGGTGATATTATTGTCGAGTTCGCGGGTTTGCGTTCGAAAATGTATGCCGTGAGAACAGAAAGTAGCGTCACGAAGAAAGCAAAAGGTGTGTGCAAGAATACAGTAGAGAACAAACTCACCTTCCACGATTACATCGATTGCCTTTACTCACAATCGACGATACTAAGTATAGAACAAAGAATCCAAAGTGTAGACCACGTGATTACAACAAACAAAGTTAGGAAAGTAGCATTAGATCCGCATGACGATAAAATATGTATTTTGTCTTCTGGAATCCACACGTTGCCTTGGGGACACTATCGTTTAGAAATTAGTAAAAATTGTTGGCAATGCAAATGAAAAAAAACAACCTTTAACTGTATCACATACACAATAAATAAATAGCAAGGACAATGAATCTTTTTGGTTTCCGAAAACAGATCAACATAGAGACTGTACACCGCACGACAACAGATCTACCTTCCGTGTTAACTAAACTCAATGGTCTACTGATCATTCACCTCAACAGCATTTGGACAAAATTGGACGAGGATGTGGGCAAAAACTTTTACGTCTTCAATAACAATATACATTTTTACGAAATTCCGATCGGTGGGAAATTTCAAATCACCGTGAATCCGGAAAACGTAGGCGAAATCAAAATATCTACCGGCAAGAACATTTTTCGAATGAAGCACGACAAGGTACTTTCTAACATGGCATACGATGTTTCAGCAGGAGATTGTTTATACGTTGAACTCCTCGGAGATTACGACAAACTCATTCCTCTCTTCGTAGAATTACGAATCGTCTATGATATTATAAATAACCGTTAACAAAATGCCTAATGACATTTTCGGCAACACCAAGCGTGTAGACCACGCAGAAGAGATTCTCATGCTGGATATTCGAGTTAAAAAGTTGAGGAGCGATTTGATCGCTTTGCAGGAGAGCTTAAACAAAAGTTTAGAGTCGGAGATCGCTACGCTCCAAACGCAATGTCTCGACCCCATTCCGAAAATCGATTCCGAACTGAAAACGCTCATAAAAAATTATGTCGACGTACCTTCTTACGACAACGTTCAAAATATACAGTTGAGCGTGGATTCGCTTCAAAATGATTTGGCCAAATTACAGCAATTTCAATCGAAAAATGAAGATTTGGAAAAATTGAAACTCGAAATAGAAGAACGAACTTCCGCAATAGAAAAGAATTTCTCTGAACTTCAAACCGTCGTGAACGATATCGATGTAGAACGCTTGCATGTCGTCGTTTCCAAATTACAAGAAGAATTCACCGGCACGTTGGAAGAAATTAAATCCAAGTTACAGACTTTGGAAGATACCATGACGAACCTACCATCGTCAGACGAACTGCAGGTCATCGGTAAAAGCGTCGCGAACATAAAAATTCAATTAGAGGCTTATCAAGATTTCGAACACATTCAAACCACCATCGCTACGCTTCAGGCGTCTCTGTAGTTGATCAACGAAGAAATTAAAAATATTGACGTTCAAGCAAGCGCGTTGACGAGCATTCAAGACACGTTAAGCACGGTTCAGCAGAAGATCGAATATTTAGAAAATTTGAACGTAGAATCGAACCTTGCTCATTTTCATCACGTACTCGACAACATACAGGGTGACTTGGAATCGTTACGGACGAGCGTGCCTTCGAGCGAAGATTTGGAAAAATTGAAAACGGCGGTGACGGAATTATCCGATTCGAGCGACATCAAAAGTTCATTGAGCGATCTCGAAAGTACGGTGGCCAATCTCCCCACCTCCAAAGAATTACACGCTTTAAAAAGGAACATATCTCGAATGCTGAAACGACTGGAAACGGAAACGGCAAACGTGGAACAGATTCGAGACGAAATTAGTTCGCTGGTGTCGACGCTGCCTACTTCGCAGAGCGTCGCGGATCTTCACACGCAGCTTAGAGAGATGCGAAGCATCGTGAACGATCTTACCGAGAAAAGTTCGAAATTGAATCAAGTCGAGAACCTTCAGAACATTGTCGTTAACATCAGAGATCAAGTTGGAGTGCTGGAATCCACGCAGGAATCGACGCTGGCCTCTTTCGGTGCCAAGTTGCAAGAACTCAACGAAAACTACAAGCAGTTGAACGTGGAAGTGAAAATCAAACCGTCGTTTTCTGCCGTAACGGATACCATAGTCGAGCATTTGCTGTCCATTGAAAATAAACTTGGACACGTTCACAGTAATCTGCTCAGCGTCGACACTAAATTCGCCAAATTGTTCACCTTGCAAGCCATCGAAATCAACAGCGTACCCAATCAACAGAGAATCTCCACGTTCGTCGAAGGTAACAAACTGTACATGTTACATCCTTATCATCCGTACTACAAGTTTCTCCCCGATGGCACGATTCAGATAAACGAATTTTCGTACTGTTCTCACGGCAGAAAAGCTGGCGTTCCCACCATGACTTTGATATCGAATCGTGGTGTCCAGAAAGCAGGAAACATTCCTCTGGCACGTTGGAACGAAACGCACAACATATATGAAATACACGAAGACGAAGATCTTACCGTTTTCGACGTGAGTGCCGGTGATAAGCTGATCATTCAAAACACGGGCGAGGTGCCACCCTCTTTGAATCCCATCACGCTGGTGCTTCTCTTCAAACGTAATCTCTAAAAAAAAATGTCTAGGCAAGCCATCGTCCAAGAATTGCATAAATCTGCACGCCGCAACTACGAACGTTTAGCGGTGGTAACCAAGGGCATCGACGACCTCTGGGAAAGTAACCTCGTCGAGATGAGTAGCGGCAAGTTAAAAAACGCACATAAATTGAACAAGGGCAACAAGTACCTCCTCACCGTCATAGACACATTTTCGAAATTCGCGTGGGCTCTACCTTTGAAGGCGAAAACAGGAACATGCGTCACGGAAGCATTCAAATTTATTTTTCGCGAAAGCGGCAGACGACCTCGGTTTCTGCACACGGACAAAGGGAAGGAATTCTACAATGCCGTATTCCAAAACTTTATTCGGAAACACGACGTTCGACATTACTCGACCTTCAGTGACGTCAAAGCCAGCATCGTGGAAAGATTTAATCGCACTCTGATATCGCGCATGTGGTCACGCTTCACGCTTCAGGGAAGCTACAAGTGTGTCACCATTCTTCCGGAACTCGTTAACGACTATAATCACACGGTGCACAGAACGATAGGCATGAAGCCAGCTGACGTTACCAAGTCTGACGAGCAACGTTTAATTTCTAGGGTTTACTGTCCAAAGTACACACCCACGACAAAAAACCTAAATACAAAATTGGAGACCAGGTGAGGATCAGTAAATTGAAGCGAACGTTCGACAGGGGTTTCACACGAGTAGGTGGAATGGGCGATTCTGGGCCGGTCCTTTGACCTACTTTCTCACCTTAATGGATTTCTCTCGTAAGGCATGAGCAGTGTTGCCAACTCCTCACTCGAAAAATCACCAAGGTTTTTGTTTTACGCACTAAACTAACCTACAATGAGAGAAAAATGGACAGAAAAAAGCTCTGGCATTATTTTTTAAGCTATTTTTTATGCTAAACTCGTTTTTTGACCTACATTTGAAATGACTTACGATATTTTCCTATAAGGCTGCTTTTTTTTTACTGTAAGCCCCCCCCCTCAGTGTAATCTACTACGACCTGCTAATAGGCTTCTGCTCTCAGCGTAATCCGTTTTACGCACTAAACTAACCTACAATGAGAGAAAATTAGGCAGAAGAAAAGCTCTGGCATCAGTTTTTAAGCTATTTTTTACCTTCTGCAAATCTTGCTTTTATGCTAACTCGTTTTTTGACCTACATTTGAAATGACTTACGACATTTTCCTATAAGGCTGTCTCCCTTTTACTGTAAGCCCCCCCTCTCTCCCCTTCCCCCCTTTTTTAGTGTAATCTACTACAACCTGCTAATAGGCTTTTGCTCTCAGCGTAATCTGTTTTATGCACTAAACTAACCTACAATGAGAGAAAATTAGACAGAAGAGAAGCTCTGGCATCAGTTTTTTAAGCTATTTTTTACCTCCTGTAAATTTTGCTTTTATGCTAACTCGTTTTTTGACCTGTATTTGAAGTGACTTACGACATTTTCCTATAAGGCTGTCTCCCTCTTACTGTAAGGCCCCCCTCAGTGTAATCTACTACAACCTGCTAATAGGCTTTTGCTCTCAGCGTAATCCGTTTTACGCACTAAACTAACCTACAATGAGAGAAAATTAGGCAGAAGAGAAGCTCTGGCATCAGTTTTTTAAGCTATTTTTTTATCTTCTGCAAATTTTGCTAACATCGTTCTTTGACCTACATTTGAAATGACTTACGACATTTTCCTATAAGGCTGTCTCCTCTTACTGTAAGGTCCCTCAGTGTAATCTACCACGACCTTGCACTCTCAGCGTAATCTGCCACAATGTTTTGTTTTTAAAACTCTCAGGTGTGATCTTCTACAATGTGTGTGTGTGATAATCAAAATTTATTTTTTGTTAAGGAAATCCCTGCCCCCCCAAAAAAGAAAATATCCCGCCAGGGGTGCGTGGTGCCCAACACAGTTCTAATGGCCACGGCTAACAAAGCCATGCCTTTGTAGAGTTTCATGGGTTCTTTTTTTTTAAACCCCCCATGACTCCCTACAGAGGACCTCCGTGTGTAATGTGTGTGTTTTATGATTGAAGAGAAGAAAAATTTTTGGTTAAGAATGGAAATGTGTAAGAACTAAAAAAGTTTCCGTAGGGGGTGCAGCATCTGAAAGAAATAAAAAAATATCCTCAAAATAGTGTACATAATATGATAGAAAAATATAAAAAAGTGTGAATGCAAAAAAAATTAGTGTGAATGATTGTTTTTTTTAAAAAAAATAATAGAAAAATATAAAAAAAATGTGAATACAAAAATAAGTGTGAATAATTGTTTTTTTTTTAAAAAAAAAGTGGTACAAGAAATAATACGTACTTTTTTGATGCAGAAGTCTAATGGTGCGAGCAGATTTCTTCCTCGTCATGGCACCCCCATTCTCGGGTGTGGATGTTGCAGTCCAGCAACCTCAATTTGGTGTCGTGGGGATCAAGCGCCACTTTGTTGATCGCGGATGTACGCAACTGGTCGATGGTGCTCGTGATCCGATGTTCGGTCATGCGTTTGATTTTTTTGTCGAACAAGCACGACTTGTAATCTTCTACGGTCAGTTTGTTTGTGCTCGAACGCCCCACCCCTTTTGCTTTTTTTATTTCGGTCTCGTCCTGGATTTTCACGGCATACATTTTCGCTCGAAGACCCGCAAACTCTGTGATGATGCGGCCGTTGACTTCATCCTTCATCTTCCCGATCGTCATTTTCTGGCTGTTGTCGAAGAGAGCGTGATCTTTGGGATAATTAGAGAAGTCGAAATGCTGGCTCATGCTTTTCAGATCTTCGTATAGATCATCGGTGTGGATGTTGTACACGAAGCTGTCTGTGTCGGTGTATGCCACCTCGATCGCCTCTCCATAGCGTGGTTTCATGATGTCGTAGTGAAACTTGTACATGGCCAGCTTTGACAACTCGAGGATCGCGACTCCCACGGCGATTGGTTTGTCGAATGTTATGTTTCTGAGAGCACGTTCGATCAATACCAACGTGTCGCTCAGTATCGTGAAGTTCTTGTACGTGGGCTGAGCGACGAGCTTGTTTATTTTCTTCGGGTCGGAGACCAAGTTGATATTTCTTCTTTTCCTCGCATCTTCCATGCTCTTGCCGTAGATGCTGTTGTTCATTAATTTGTATAGGTCTTTGTCTGCGGAAGAAGAAGCTGATGCTCGACGTTGAGTGTTGCCGTCGATATAGGGTGCTAGCCACCTGGTCTGTCTAAACTTCAATCCCGAGTGCACGTGCTTCAAAACCAATCCATGCTGGAGGTAGAATTGTAGGAGACGATAATGCACCACGTAATTCTCTTTGCTCTTGAAGGTGAGCATCAGCTTCTTCTCCGGAGCCGATTCCATCACAGGCGCCATCGCAAATCCATGGTGTTCTCGATGAAGCGATGTAGGATATTCCAAATCTACTTTTAGGAAACATCCATTTTCATGATCTTCGCTCCATTCCAAACAATCTTGAAGTTCCTGCTCGCTCATCCACTCGTATTCTCCGATGGGCAGAGTCTCGGACATGGCATAACCATACAGGTTGTTCATGTCCCAGTATGCCAAGAAGTTTGTCGGTTTTTTTGCATCGAAATCGGCAACATATGGATTGTTGGCCTTGACGTATCGAAGGGGACACTGGACGATTCCACCACGTTTTGCCTCTTCGACAAACAAAAGTTGATTGACGTCCTTGATGAGTTCTATCTTCACCTTCGTGGATTTTAACATCGCCTGCCAAGAATAACCCGGTGTGGTGTAACTGAAAGCGGGGTCCAAACCATATGCTGCCACTCCTCTCGAGCGATGGAGATGAAAACGATCGCTCAATAGCGTGACATCCAGCTTCAGATACAGATCGTGATAGTCGGCCATGGTTTGACAAGAGAATGTAGACCACACGAGCTGAGCATGATGGTAGTCCTCTTCGGTGCAACAGGTGTCGCTAAGACGACTGTAGAATGCTTTTCTCGGTGGTAACGCTGTTTCTGAGAATTTGGAAGCATCCGTCATGTATTCGTATGGGTAAACACCCTTGCGTCTCAACAGTGCTAAATGTTGGTCGCCGAAACATTTCCTGGTGGCGACCAAATCATCGTCGGTGAGTTGAGACGCGAGTGTCGCCAAACTCGAAGACAGAAAGTTGTAGGAGTCCAAGAAGCGAATTTCTACGCGATTGCCATTTCCAATGTCCACCTTCTTGCTGAATGAAATGAATTTCTCATTGGTGCGAGCTATGACGCTAATGGGTTGAGCGTCGCATCCCATCTCCTTTATGAAGATTTTGGCGTCGTAGCCCTCCAAATTGTGAATGAATATAGGAATAAAATTTGGTTTCTTGATTTGTAGATTACAGTTGTTACACAGGGGGGCCACATATTTTCCCGTGTGATGATTGTGGTGGCGAACTTTGACATTTTCGAGGGTGAAGTTACTTTCGCACACATCACACTGAGAGGCAAGGTCGTATGCTTCCTTCTCTTCCTGGGTAAGAGGCTCCATTGCTTTGTCTTCTCTTAGTAGAGGAGCGAATTGTATGGCCATCTGTTTCAAGGTTTGAAGGAATTTTTGTGGAGCATCATTGCCACGATGTAAAATAACATTGCCTGTGTTGTTGACCATCAATCCAAAAGCGCAGGCTTCGTGATGTAGAATTTCGGTGGTGCTCGATACGCTGGGATTCGGTTCGCATGTGGCGAGTGGAAGTTGGAAACTTTCAAAGTCGGCGCATATCACCAAGGGATGCCAGAGTAACGCCTTGTAGTTGGAAAATGTCATGTCATGAGAAGGCATTTTGATAGCCGTAGCCGGATGTTTACTGCACATTTCATAATGATCTCGGAGTTCTTCATCAGCATTCTTTTTTCCTCGACCGTAGAATATACTCAGACACCTGTCGCATACTTGAATTTTATGTTGATGTGTGGTAATTTGACTTCTTGTTAATTTTGGAAGATTCTGAATTAGACAGTAATGATAATTATCATCATCTTCGATCAGAAGTAATCTGATGACACGATTACTTTTAATGTTGCTGTGTCTGAGAACGTAGATGGTGTTGTTTTTGTCTAATCCGAAGATGTGTACTGCTATACTTTCGTTTTTATCTGTCTTGTACTGTGCCTCAAATTTACTAATGTCTCGTAGATTTACGGGGTAATTAATGCCAGCCATAGGTTTTTCAAATTCTGAGAGATATTCTGGCTTGTTGTAGTGGTATAAACGATGTTTGTGATCATTGACTGGGTGATGATCGGCAATGATGCACCACAAAAAGCATCTGTTATCCTCATTTTGAATGTTGATGATGGCTTTTTTAATGGCTATTTCCCGAGGCAAATCGATGTAGCTGGATGCTCCCATCGGGTTGTATCGTGCCACCTTCAAAGTTAAAGTGTGAGGCGAATCGCAAAGTGTCCAACCCGATCCACGTTCTTGGAAAGTCTCGTGCTTGTTCAACAAAGCGTCAAACATCTGGTTGCAAATGGCATCCACCTCATCGACGTCGGCGGCGTGGAGGCTCTTTACACCAGTGTAATGATGGAAAGTTTCTCGCTCTTTTTTCATGTTTTCGTAAATGACGGAAACGATGAGGTGGATTTTCAACGAGCATTGCAACAAAACTTCGGTGATAGACGAAATTAACTTGCTTTTGACCGAGCGAAAAAAGTTGTTTAGATCAGATGTTTCTTCAGATCGGAAAGTCTCCTCGGTTAAAATATTTCGAATACTTTCGCCGGCACTCTTCTGCTTCTTTCGTGGCGCTTGATCGTCAACATCGAGCTCTCTCTTACTTGATCCTTCGCCATGCACATTGTTCCGATGTCTTCTCAAGTTAGAAATGGATATATATGTCCCACATTGGTCGCATGCACGTTTCGCTTCCTTCTTCTCCATTCTTTTGCTAAGAAAAAAAGATGAAGTTACTAAATTGCACACATTTTTTTGTGGTGTTATTTATATTAGACCCCGAAACCCATAAATGATCTACCATAGATGAAGTTACTATTTGTAGTAATTATTTATATTAGACCCCCAAGCATAAATAATCTACCATGGATGAAGTTACTATTTGTGGTGTTATTTATATTAGACCCCAAAACCATAAATAATCTACCATAGATGAAGTTACTATTTGTGGTGTTGTTTATATTAGATATGTTCTCAATTTTTTTCTTAAATAACCAGCATGAATCTCTTTGGTTTTCGAAAACAAACCAACATGGAGGCTGTACACCGCAAGACGACAGATCTACCTTCCATGTTAACTAAACTCAATGGTCTACTGATTGTTCATCTCAACAGTATTTGGACGAAATTGGATGATGATGTGGGCAAGATGTTTTACGTCTTCAACAACAATTTACATTTTTACGAAATTCCGATCGGTGGGAAACTTCAAATCACCGTGAATCCGGAAAACATAGGCGAAATCAAAATATCTACCGGCAAGAACATTTTTCGAATCAAGCACGACAAGATGCTTTCTAACATTACGTACGATGTTTCTGAAGGAGATTATCTTTACGTTCAACTCCTAGGAGATTACGATAAACTCATTCCTCTCTTCGTAGAATTACGTATCGTCTATCCTATTATAAATAACCGTTAACCAAAAATGCCTAACGACATTTTCGGCAACACCAAGCGTGTAGACCACGCAGAAGAGATTCTCATGTTGGACGTCCGAATTAAAAAGTTGAGGAGCGATTTGATCGCTTTGCAGGAGACCTTAAACAAAAGTTTAGAGTCGGAAATCGCTACGCTCCAAACGCAATGTCTCGACCCCAATCTGAAAATCGATTCCGAACTGAAAACGCTCATAAAAAATTATGTCGACGTACCTTCTTACGACAGCGTTCAAAATATACAGTTGAGCGTGGATTCGCTTCAAAATGATTTGGCCAAATTACAGCAATTTCAATCGAAAAATGAAGATTTGGAAAAATTGAAACTCGAAATCGAAGAACGAACTTCCGCAATCGAAAAAAATTTCTCTGAACTTCAAACCGTCGTGAAGGATATTGATGTAGAACGCTTGCACGTCGTCGTTTCCAAATTACAAGAAGAATTCGCCAGCACGTTGGAAGAAATTAAATCCAAGTTACAGACTTTGGAAGATACCATGACGAACCTACCATCGTCGGACGAACTGCAGGTCATCGGCAAGAGCATCGCGAACATAAAAATTCAATTGGAGGCTTATCAAGATTTCGAACACATTCAAACCACCATCGCTACGCTTCAGGCGTCTCTGGAGTTGATCAACGAAGAAATTAAAAATATTCACGCTGAAGCGAGCACGTTGACGAGCATTCAGGACACGTTAATCACGGTTCAGCAGAAGATCGAATATTTAGAAAATTTGAACGTCGAATCCAATCTTGCTCATTTTCATCACGTACTCGACAACATACAGGGTGACTTGGAATCGTTACGGACGAGCGTACCTTCGAGCGAAGATTTGGAAAAATTGAAAACGGCGGTGACGGCACTATCCGAATCGAGCGACATCAAAAGTTCGTTGAGCGATCTCGAGAGTAAAGTGGCCAATCTCCCCACCTCCAAAGAATTACATGCTTTGAAAAGGAACATATCACGTATGCTGAAACGATTGGAAACGGAAACGGCGAACGTGGAACAGATTCGAGACGAACTTACTTCGCTGGTGTCGACGCTGCCCACTTCGCAGAGCGTCGCCGATCTTCACATGCAGTTTACCGAGATGCGAAGCATCGTGAACGATCTTACCGAGAAAAGTTCGAAATTGAATCAAGTCGAGAAACTTCAGAGTATTGTCGTCAACATCAAAAATCAAGTTGGAGTGCTGGAATCCACGCAGGAATCGACGCTGGCCTCTTTCGGTGCCAAGCTTCAAGAACTCAACGAAAACTACAAGCAGTTGAACGTGGAAGTGAAAATCAAACCGTCATTTTCTACAGTAACGGATACCATAGTCGAATATTTGTTGCCCGTACAAAATACGCTGGGACAGCTTCACAGCAACCTCGTTAGCGTCGACACTAAATTCGCCAAATTGTTCACCTTGCAAGCCATCGAAATCAACAGCGTACCCAATCAACAGAGAATCTCCACGTTCGTCGAAGGTAACAAACTGTACATGTTACATCCTTATCATCCGTACTACAAGTTTCTCCTCGATGGCACGATTCAGATAAACGAATTTTCGTACTGGTCTCACGGCAGAAAAGCTAGCGTTCCCACCATGACTTTGATATCGAATCGTGGTGTCCAGAAAGCAGGAAATATTCCTCTGGCACGTTGGAACGAAACGCGCAACATATATGAAATACACGAAGACGAAGATCTCACCGTTTTCGACGTGAGTGCCGGCGATAAGCTGATCATTCAAAACACGAGCGAAGTGCCACCCTCTTTGAATCCCATCACGCTTGTGCTTCTCTTGA